>NW_023270763.1:20055854-20220240 GCF_011800145.1 Mirounga leonina | reverse complement strand
GTCTGTGGGAACAGTGTCCCAGGCAGAGAGAAGGGCGAGTAGGAAGCCCTCCGTGGAGGGAGCTGGCCTGACTTGTTCCAGGAATGACGAGGCCAGAGTAAGGGAGAAGGGGGAGAGTAGCAGATGGGGTGTTAGGGACCTGGGGTGGTGGCCACTGGGGGATTTTGAAGTGACGGATGAGGTGACCCGACTTGGGTTTTAATGGGATCACTTCAGCTTTCATGTTGAGAATAGCGAGGGTGGAAGCAGGACGATCAGTTAGTAGGCTACTGGAATATTCCAAGTCAGAGATGCTGCTAGCTTAGATCAGGATGGTAGGAGTGGAAGTGCTGAGAATCAAGCAGATTCTGGGTACATGTTGAAGGGAGAGCTGATGGGATGTACTGACAGATGGTATGTGTGTGAGGACGATGAGTCAAAGAAGGTGCCCAGCCTTCTGGCTCATGTGAGATGTGGCTCCCTCCGGAAGCCCCTGACAGCTGCAGACAAGGTCTAGCTCATTATCTGTTCTCTGTGCATCTCCTTTGTGGCAGTCAGTCCTGTTGCTCTGCAGACATCTCGTTTAATGTTTGTCTCCCCCGCGGGAATAATGGTGCTGAGAGGGACCATGTGTGTCCAGTGCCATGTGCCTTGTAGACCCCTAGTAAGTATTTCTGAGCCGGCAGAGTGATGAGGAACTGAATGTAGATGCTCAAGGTTGTATTTCCTGATGAGGTCTCCAAATTCCCATGTTCTTTCTCACTGGTTTTGAGAGGTGTGTGTGTTTTAGAAACCAGGCCAGGGGTATAAGATGGAAATTCTATTGTGAGAATTCCAGAAGTTTTTCTGTTGTCAACTGCATCGAAAATGTCCCCCTTGACATGCCAGTGCGTCAGTGGATCACCTCTTGGGAGAGGCAGCATTTTACGGAGGGCCTAGGCCTTCCAGCTTACTGATGGCATCTACACAGCTCTGTCCAGAGTGCAGGGCTGAGATTGTGATTCAGATATTCTGAAGGTGAGGGCTGCTGCTTTCCCTCTCCAAAGAAGACATGTCGCTGTATTTATTTATTTATTCATTTAGATTTTATTTATTTATTTGACAGAGAAATAGAGAGCACAAGCAGGGGGAGTGGCAGGCAGAGAAAGAAGCAGGCTCCCCACTGAGCAGGGAGCCCGACGTGGGACTGGGTATCAGGACCCTGGGATCATGACCTGAGCCAAAGACAGGCACTTAACTTTTTAAATGACAAATATGAAGTGATTTTCCCCACTTAGTAATCTTATTTGAATAGACGGTGCATATAATTTTTTGCATTGTTTTTTTTAATGGTTGAATGGTATTATACAGAGTGGTTGTATGTTACGTGACCATCCTTGTGTTCATGATTTGGGTGGCTATGATTTTGTTACTAAGATAGGGTTCCGAGGGGCGCCTGGGTGGCATAGTTAAGCGTCTGACTTCGGCTCAGGTCATTGATCCCAGGGTCCTGGAATCAAGCCCCACATCAGGCTCCCTGCTTCGCAGGAAGCCTGCTTCTCCGTCTCCCACTCCCCCTGCTTGTGTTCCGTCTCTCGCTGTGTCTCTCTCTGTCAAATAAATAAATAAAATCTTAAAAAAAAAGAGATAGGGTTCTGATGAACATCTTTGCATGTGTGTTTGAGTTTTCCAGTGAAATGGATTTCAGGGGAGAAGCTTCTGCAAAATGGTCGTCAGAAGAGGTTTAGTCACTTTCTGTTCTCACCCATAGTAAATGAGATAATAACCACAGAGTATTCTCAGTCTCTTAAATTGTTTGTCAACTGGCAGGTAGAAAATAATGCCTCTTTTAAATACATATATATTTCAATGATGTATTTATATGAGAGAGAGCACGGGGGGAGGGGCAGAGAGAAAGGGAGAGAGAGAATCTCAAGCAGACTCCAGCTGAGTACAGAACCTGACTGGGGCTTGATCCCACAACCCTGATCCAAAGTCAGAAGTCAGATGCTTAAGTGATTGAACCATCCAGGTGCCCCTTAAATTTATATTTTCATAATCACTAGTAAGACTGAGTATTTTTAGTTGTTCACTATCACTGATAGCTTTTTACATGAACCCTCACTCCTTACCATTTTTCTGCTGGGTGGTTGTCTTTTTGTTTGGTTATTTATAGTTTTATTATCGATTTTGAGGAACTTTTTATATGTAGGATAGTAGTCCTTTGCCTCTGTAATGTTGCCGTATTTTCTCTCAAACTGTTGTTTATCTTTCAGTTTAGCTTGTACCATACATTTCATGATATGTTTCGTTCTGAATCTTCATGGTGCCAAATCTGGCAGTCTAACTTTATGGCTGGTGGCTTTTGGATTCTGCTTTAAAAACCATTTTCAATCACTATATTTTCTTTTAGTACTTTTATTGTTTTGGCTTCTATTGCTCAGACCATTCATCTGTCTTTATTATTTTGTATGTTATAAGGTAGCAGTTTTTGTCCCTACACCATCTAGTGATGGTCTGTATCCCCCAAGGATTTAAAACATCATTTAGATACTAAATTCTTATATATACTTTAATACAGCAATACCTGTATCATTCTTCACTTCCAGTTTGACTTGCTTTTTTCATTTTGATCCTTAAACATTTTGACTTGTGATGTAACTTATCTGTGAATTGATTGAGAGCTCTCATAGGTTGCTTCTAGAGTAAGAATAGGTTTGTACCAGGGAATAGCACCGTTTTCTTAGTTCATTTTAAGCAGCTGTACTCCAGGAAGGAAGAAAAGAAAGGGACACTGACAAAAGGTATGTGTCTCAGTCTGTGAAAGCAATAGCTTTTCAGGAAGCACTACTGTGTGGACTTCAACTTATGTGTCATTGGCCAGAACTAGGCATGTGGCCCTACCCCTAGCTGCAGGAACATGTGGGAGGGGAGAATTTCTCAGGGGGCAGATTATTACCTTGAAGAAAATTGGGGTCCTCTTAGTAAGGAAGAAAGGGCAAGGGGATATTGACAGGGGAACTTAGAGGGTCAGCTACATCTCTCATCTTTTTTTTTTTTTCTTTTAGAATTTTCCCAGGTAGGGGTGCCTGGGTGGCTCAGTAGGGTTGAGTGTCTCTTTTTTTTTTTAATTTTATTTATTTATTTGACAGAATAAGACATAGTGAGAGCAGGAACACAAGCAGGGGGAGTAGGACAGGGAGAAGCAGGCTTCTCGCGGAGCAGGGAGCCCAATATGGGACTCGATCCCAGGACCCTGGGATCATGACCTGAGCCAAAGGCAGACGCTTAACAACTGAGCCACCCAGGCGCCCCGGGTTGAGCGTCTCTTAATCTCAGCTCAGGTCTCGATCTCAGGGTTGTGAGTTCAAGTCCCACACTGGACTCCATGCTGGGTGTGGAACCTCCTTAATAAAAAAGAAAGAAAGAAAAAAAAAGAAGAATTTCCCCAGGTATTCCTTTTTTTTTTTTTTTATGTTCTGTTAATCACCATACATTACATCATTAGTTTTTGATGCAGTGTTCCATGATTCATTGTTTGCGTGTAACACCCAGTGCTCCATGCAGAACGTGCCCTCTTTAATACCCATCACCAGGCTAACCCATCCTCCCATCCCCCCTCCCCTCTAGAACCCTTAGTTTGTTTCTCAGAATTCATCGTCTCTCATGGTTCGTCTCCCCCTCCGATTTCCCCCCCTTTATTCTTCCCTTCCTGCTATCTTCTTCTTCTTTTTTTTCTTTTTTAACATATAATATATTATTTGTTTCACAGGTACAGGTCTGTGATTCAACAGTCTTACACAATTCACAGTGCTCACCATAGCACATACCCTTCCCAGTGTCTATCACCCAGCCACCCCATCCCTCCCACCCCCCACCACTCCAGCAACCCTCAGTTTGTTTCCTGAGATTAAGAATTCCTCATATCAGTGGAGTATCATATGATACATGTCTTTCTCTGATTGACTTATTTCGCTCAGCATAACACCCTCCAGTTCCATCCACGTCATTGCAAATGGCAAGATTTCATTCCTTTTGATGGTTGCATAATATTTCATTGTATATATATACCACATCTTCTTTATCCATTCATCTGTCAATGGACATCTTGGCTCTTTCCACAGTTTGGCTATTGTGGACGTTGCTGCTATAAACATCGTGGTGCATGTACCCCTTCGGATCCCTACATTTGTATCTTTGGGGTAAATACCCAGTAGTGCAATTGCTGGATCGTATGGTAGCTCTATTTCAAGTTTTTGAGGAACCTCCATACTGTCTTCCAGACTGGTTGCACCAGCTTGCATTCCCACCAACAGTGTAGGAGGATTCCCCTTTCTCCGCATCCCCGCCAACATCTGTTGTTTCCTGACTTGTTAATTTTAGCCATTCTGACTGGTGTGAGGTGATATCTCATTGAGGTTTTGATTTGGATTTCTCTGATGCCGAGTGCTGTTGAGCAATTTTTCTTGTGTCTGTTGGACATTTGGATGTCTCCTTTGCAGAAATGTCTGTTCATGTCTTCTGCCCATTTCTTGACTGGATTATTTGTTCTTTGGGTGTTGAGTTTGAGAAGTTCTTTATAGATTTTAGATACTAGCCCTTTATCTGATATGTCATTTGCAAATATCTTCTCCCATTCTGTCGGTTTTCTTTTGGTTTTGTGGACTGTTTCTTTTGCTGTGCAGAAGCTTTTTATCTTGATGAAGTCCCAGTAGTTCATTTTTGTCCTTGCTTCCCTTGCCTTTGGTGATGTTTCTAGGAAGAAGTTGCTTCAGCTGAGGTCGAAGAGGTTGCTGCCTGTGTTCTCCTTTAGGATTTTGATGGACTCCTGTCTCACATTGAGGTCTTTCAACCATTTTGAGTCTACCTTTGGGTGTGGTGTAAGAAAATGGTCCAGTTTCATTCTTCTGCATGTGGTTGTCCAATTTTCCCAACACCATTTGTTGAAGAGACTGTCTTTTTTTCCATTGGACATTCTTTCCTGCTTTGTCGAAGATTAGTTGACCATAGAGTTGAGGGTCCATTTCTGGGCTCTCTATTCTGTTCCATTGATCAATGTGTCTCTTTTTGTGCCAGTACCATACTCTCTTGATGATGACAGCTTTGTAATAGAGCTGTAAGTTCAGAATTGTGATGCCGCCAGCTTTGCTTTTCTTTTTCAACATTCCTCTGGCTATTCGGGGTCTTTTCTGGTTCCATACAAATTTTAGGATTATTTGTTCCATTTCTTTGAAAAAAGTGGATGGTATTTTGATGGGCATTGCATTGAATGTGTAGATTGCTCTAGGTAGCATTGACATTTTCACAATATTTGTTCTTCCAATCCATGAGCATGGAACGTTTTTCCATCTCTTTGTGTCTTCCTCTATTTCTTTCATGAGTATTTTATTGTTTTCTGAGTAAAGATCCTTTGCCTCTTTGGTTAGATTTATGCCTAGGTATCTTATGGTTTTGGGGGCAATTGTAAATGGGATCGACTCCTTAATTTCTCTTTCTTCTGTCTTGTTGTTGGTGTATAGGAATGCAACTGACTTCTGTGCATTGATTTTATATCCTGCCACTTTACAGAATTCCTGTATGAGTTCTAGCAGTTTTGGGGTGGAGTCTTTTGGGTTTTCCACATAAAGTATCGTATCATCGGCAAAGAGTGAGAGTTTGACTTTTTCTTTGCCAATTTGGATGCCTTTTATTTCTTTTTGTTGTCTGATTGCTGTGGCTAGGACTTCCAATACTATGTTGAATAGCAGTGGTGATAGTGGGTATCCCTACCGCGTTCCTGACCTTAGGGGGAAAGCTCTCAGTTTTTCCCCATTGAGAATGATATTCGCTGTAGGTTTTTCATAGATGGCTTTTATGATATTGAGGTATGTACCCTCTATCCCTATATTCTGAAGAGTTTTGACCAAGAAAGGATGCTGTACTTTGTCAAATGCTTTTTCTGCATCTATTGAGAGGATCATATGATTCTTGTTCTTTCTTTTGTTAATGTATCACGTTGATTGATTTGCGGATGTTGAACCAACCTTGCAGCCCAGGGATAAATCCCACTTGGTCGTGGTGAATAATCCTTTTAATGTACCGTTGGATCCTATTGGCTAGTATTTTGGTGAGAATTTTTGCATCCATATTCATCAGGGATATTGATCTGTAGTTCTCCTTTTTGATGGGGTCTTTGTCTGGTTTGGGGATCAAGGTAATGCTGGCCTCATAAAATGAGTTTGGAAGTTTTCCTTCCATTTCTATTTTTTGGAACAGTTTCAGAAGAATAGGTATTAGTTTTTCTGTGAATGTTTGGTGGAATGCCCCTGGGAAGCCATCTGGCCCTGGGCTTTTGTTTTTTGGGAGATTTTTGATGACTGCTTCAATTTCCTTAGTGGTTATAGGTCTGTTCAGGTTTTCTATTTCTTCCTGGTTCAGTTTTGGTAGTTGATACATCTCTAGGAATGCATCCATTTCTTCCAGGTTATCTAATTTGCTGGCATAGAGTTGCTCATAATATGTTCTTATCATTGTTTGTATTTCTTTGGTGTTGGTTGTGATCTCTCCTCTTTCATTCATGATTTTGTTGATTTGGGTCATTTCTCTTTTCTTTTTGATAAGTCTGGCCAGGGGTTTATCGATCTTGTTAATTCTTTCAAAGAACCAGCTCCTAGTTTCGTTGATCTGTTCTACTGTTCTTTTAGTTTCTATTTCATTGATTTCTGCTCTGATCTTTATTATTTCTCTTCTCCTGCTGGGTTTAGGCTTTATTTGCTGTTCTTTTTCTAGCTCCTTTAGGCGTACGGTTAGGTTGTGTACTTGAGACCTTTCTTGTTTCTTGAGAAAGGCTTGTATTGCTATATACTTTCCTCTTAGGACTGCCTTTGCTGCATCCCAAAGATTTTGAATAGTTGTGTTTTCATTTTCATTGGTTTCCATGAATTTTTTAAATTCTTTAATTTCCTGGTTGACCCATTCATTCTTTAGTAGGATGCTCTTTAGCCTCCATGTATTTGAGTTCTTTCCGACTTTCCTCTTGTGATTGAGTTCTAGTTTCAAAGCATTGTGGTCTGAAAATTGGCCCAGAATGATCCCAATCTTTTGGTACCGGTTGAGACCTAATTTATGACCTAGGATGTGATCGATTCTGGAGAATGTTCCATGGGCACTAGAGAAGAATGTGTATTCTGTTGCTTTGGGATGGAATGTTCTGAATAGGTCTGTGAAGTCCATTTGGTCCAGTGTGTTATTTAAAGTCTTTATTTCCTTGTTGATCTTTTGCTTAGAGGATCTGTCCATTTCAGTGAGGGGGGGTGTTAAAGTCCCCCACTATTATTGTATTGTTGTCGATGTGTTTCTTTGCTTTTGTTATTAATTGCCTTATATAATTGGCTGCTCCCATGTTAGGGGTATAGATATTTACAATTGTTAGATCTTGTTGGATAGACCCTTTAAGTAGGATATAGTGTCCTTCCTCATCTCTTATTACAGTCTTTGGTTTAAAATCTAATTTGTCTGATATAAGTATTGCCACCCCAGCCACCCCACTCTCCTTCTATTTCCAATGACAGCCTAGCTGGATATAGTATTCTTGGCTGCATATTTTTCTCATTTAATGCTCTTAATATATCCTGCCAGTCCTTTCTGGCCTGCCAGGTCTCTGTGGATAGGACTGTTGCTAATGTAATGTTTCTACCATTGTAGGTTACAGATCTCTTCTCCCGAGGTGCTTTCAGGATTTTCTCCTTGTCTCTGAGACTCGTAAGTTTTACTATTAGATGTCGGGGTGTTGACCTATTTCTATTGATTTTGAGAGGGGTTCTCTGTGCTTACTGGATTTTGATGCCTGTTTCCTTCCCCAAATTAGGGAAGTTCTCTGCTATAATTTGCCCCATTATACCTTCTGCCCCTCTCTCTCTTTCTTCTTCTTCTGGGATCCCAATTATTCTAATGTTGTTTCGTCTTAGGGTATCGCTTATCTCTCGAATTCTGCCCTCGTGATCTAGTAGTTGTTTATCTCTCTTTTTCTCAGCTTCTTTATTTTCCATCATTTGGTCTTCTATATCACTGATTCTGTCTTCTGCCTCATTTATCCTAGCAGTTAGCTCCCCCATATTTGATTGCACCTCATTAATAGCCTTTTTGATTTCGACTTGGTTAGATTTTAGTTCTTTTATTTCTCCAGAAAGGGTTTCTCTAATAATTTCAATGCTTTTTTAAAGCCCAGCTAGTATCTTTAAAGTGATGATTCTGAACTCTAGATCTGACATTGTACTAATGTCCGTATTGAGTAGGTCCCTGGCAGTCGGTACTACCTCTTGTTCTTTTTGTTGAGGTGATTTTTTCCATCTTGTCATTTTGTCCAGAGAATAGATTAATGAGAGAACAAAATGCTAACAGGGTAACAACGTTCCCAGAAAATATACTCTAAACAAATCAGAGAAGACCTGAAGCAGTGGGAAAAGAAAGGGAAAGAGAGAAAAAAGAAAAAAAAAAAAAGGAAAAGATAAGATAAAAACAAACAAAAACAGAACAAAACAAAAAAAACCCAGAATGTGATCAAATATGATCAGGCTGGTATATAGATCAGTGCCACACACTAGATTTTGGGTGTATTTGGTCTGTTAGAAGAAAGTGCCTCCCAAAATTTTAAAGAAAGAAAAACTTATATATGTACAAAAATAAGGGTTGATATGATGAAGGGTTGGAATATGACTGTAAAGATGGAAATTATAAAAAATTTTTTTTTTTTTTTTTTTTTTTTTTTTAATTTTTTTATTCTTATGTTAATCCCCTTACATTACAACATTAGTTTTAGATGAAGTGTTCCATGATTCATTGTTTGTGCACAACACCCAGTGCTCCATGCAGAATGTGCCCTCCTAAATACCCACCACCAGGCTAACCCATCCTCCCACCCTGAAATTATAAAAAATTTTATAAAAGGAATTGATAAGAAGTTGTTTGAAAAAAGAAAGAGGATTTAAAAAAAAGAGAGAGAAAAAAAAAAGGGAGAGAATGTGATCAGGCAGGGGAGTAGAAAAAAACCATACACTAGAGATTTAGGGTATATTTTGATCTGTTAGAAGAAACTATCTCAAAATTTTAAAGAGAGAACAACTTATATATATATATATATACCAAAAATACGGGTAACTACTATGAAGGAATAGAATATGACTCTAAAAATGAAAAATAAAAAAAAAATTTTTTTTTAAAAAGGGATTGATAAGATGTTGGTTGAAAAAAGGAAAAAGCAAAATTCAAAAAAAAAAAGTTAAAAAAAATTAACTTTGAAAGACTAGAGAATCATGGTAAAAAAGCCATGAATTCTATGTGCATTATTCCCCTAGTGCTGGAGTTCTGCCGTTCTCATTGATCAGTAAACTTGGTCTTGGCTGGCTGTTCTCGCTGATCTTCTGGGGGAGGGGCCTGTTGCCGTGGTTCCCAAATGTCTTTCCCGGAGGCGGAATTGCCCCGCCCTTGCCCCGTCAGGACTAAGTAATCTGCTCGGGTTTGCTCTCCAGAGCTTTTGTTCCCTGCAAACTTTCCCTACAGCTTTGGAGGCGGAGAGTGAAAATGGTGGCCTCCCAATCTCTGCCTCGGAGGAGCCGAGAACTTGGGCCCTGCTCCTCAGTGAGCCCCCAGAGAAAAGCCGCCAGTCATTCCCGTCTCCCCGGTCTCCGGCCGCACTCCGTGCTCACCCGGCCTGTGACCGCGCGTTTCTGTCTCTGGCACCCGACCCCGTGTGGAGTCTCCAAACCCAGCAGATCCCTGCAGTGCGCTCCCGCGCGGCTCCTCCCAGGGGAAGAAGGTGAGTCTCCCCGGATCTGCCACTTGTTGGGTCCCTGCTGGAGAAGCAGGGGCCCAACTGTGCCGCGGATCATGGTTAATGGCAACCCCGAGCTGAGAGCCCGCGCCTCGGCTCTGTCTCTGCAGCCAGCTTCCCCACTCCGATACCTGGGAGCTCTGCCACCCTTAGGCACCCCCGGTCTTTCTGTGACCCCAAGGGTTCTGAGACCACACTGTCCCACGAGGGTTTCACCCCCCGTTTAGCCATCAGAGCGACGTCCCTCAGCGGAGCAGACTTCTAAAAGTTCCAATTTTGTGCTCCGTGGTTCTATCACTTGCCAGAAGCATTCGATGGAGGCCCCTCCCCAGCCGTCTATCCTCCTGAATATTGCCTCGGATTCACTTCTCCGCACGTCCTACCTTCCAGAAAGTGGTTGCTTTTCTGTTCAGAGAGTTGTTGCTCTTCTTTTCTTCGATCACCTGTTGAGTTCGTAGGTGTTCAGATTGGTTTGATCCCTATCCAGCTGAATTCCTGAGAGGAGACGAAATCCAGGTCTCCTACTCCTCCGCCATCTTGCTCCGCCCCCCTCTATTTATTACTTATTTTTATTTTTATTATTTTTTTATTTATTACTTTTTTTTAAAGATTTATTTATTTTAGAGAGAGTACGGGGCGGGAGAAGGGCAGAGGGAGAGAGAATCCTGAAACAGACTCCTGGCTGAGGACGGAGTCCGCCACGGGGCTTGATGCCAGGACCCCGAGAAAATGACCTGAGCCTAAACCAAGAGTTGGCCATTCAACTGAGCTACCCAGGTGCCCCTCCATTTGGTTGAAATGTTAAAGACATTTATTAATTCACAAGATATCCATTGAGGGGCAAGGGCCAAAATGGCTTCACATGGCCTTTGGGATCCAGGCTCCTTTCCTTACTTCTCATTGTCCTAAGGCTGGTTTCCTCACGGTTGCCAGAAGACCTTCAGTGGTAATCTGGGCTTCAGCTCCCTGGTTTAGAACACTAAAACTTTGATTCCTTGTAGTGTAGACAGGAGAGAGTTTAGGTTACCATAGCATTTTGCAGGTTGTGTAGACCAGAGAGTGCAGGCTCTTTCTTTTTTTTTTTTTTTAATTCTTTATTGTACCAAATTCGACCTATATTAGGTGCTGAAGCATCTGAAGTTCAATGTCCTATTATTTATTACAGTTTTTTTTTTAATTTTATTATGTTATGTTAGTCACCATACAATACATCATTCGTTTTTGATGTGGTGTTTCACGATCCATTGTTTTCGTATAATACCCAGTGCTCCATGCAGTACGTGCCCTCCTTCATACCCATCACTGGGCTAACCAATCCCCCCTCCCCTCTCCCCTCTAAAACCCTGTTTTTTTCTCAGAGTCCATAGTCTCTCATGGTTCATCTCTCCCTCCAATTCTTCCCCTACCCATTTTTCCCTTCCTTCTCCTAGTGTCCTCCATGCTATTCCTTATGTTCCACAAATAAGTGAAACCATATGATAATTGACTTTCTCTGCTTGACTTATTTCACTTAGCATAATCTCCTCCAGTCCCATCCATGTTGATGTAAAAGTTGGGTATTCATCCTTTCTGATGGCTGAGTAATATTCCATTGTATATATATATACCACATCTTCTTTATCCATTCATCTGTTGAAGGGCATCTCGGCTCTTTCCACAGTTTGGCTATTGCGGACATTGCTGCTATGAACATTGGGGTGCATATGGCCCTTCTTTTCACTACATCTGTGTCTTTGGGGTAAATACCCAGTAGTGCAATTGCTGGGTCATAGGGTAGCTCTATTTTTAAATTTTTGAGGCACCTCCACACTGTTTTCCAAAGTGGCTGTACCAACTTGCATTCCCACCAACAGTGTAAGAGGGTTCCCCTTTCTCCACAACCTCTCCAACATTTGTTGTTTCTTGCCTTGTCTATTTTTGCCATTCTAACAGGTGTAAGGTGGTATCTCAATGTGGTTTTGATTTGAATTTCCCTTATGGCTAATGATGATGAACATTTTTTCACATGTCTGTTAGCCATTTGTATGTCTTCTTCAGAGAAGTGTCTTTTCATATCTTCTGCCCACTTTTTGGCTTGATTATTTGTTTTTTGGGGATTGAGTTTGAGAAGTTCTTTATAGATCTTGGATACCAGCCCTTTATCTGTAGTGTCATTTGCAAATATCTTCTCCCATTCTGTGGGTTGTCTCTAGCATTTTCTAGGTTGTAGCTGTTGTGTTTCTTTGTTCCTGGTTTTCCCCACTATGACGTGCTGAAAGCAACGACTGGTACCTAATACAGAGCCGGGGGAAATGCTTAGGTAGTCATTCGTGAGTTTTACAAAACAATTCTGGATCTTCTTTCCTACAGACACAGAACTTCTGGTCGAGCAGAGTTGTCTGACTGGCTCTTGCCAGTAAGTTTGCTGAGGGAATAAGTGGTGGCAGGTCTTCTTGGTGAGAAGGTGAGGTTCTGTCCTCTCTAGGGTCCTGGGGAAGGAGTTAGCCACATGAGTAAAGAGAGGGAAGAAATGGGCGCCGTGGGGAGGGTGAGGGGCCGTGTGTATGAGCACCAAGACGGATGGCTGAGTCTGCTGACATTTGTAATGGCGCACCAGACGTGCCTCTGTTGGTCTTTTGAGGTAGATGATTTTCCTTCTTGACCTGGTTCCTGAGAACTGGGTCAGATCCTACTGACCTCAACTCACCTGCCTCCTTTCCTCCTTTCCAGGTTTGCAGTAAGCCTTGGCTACTGGCATGACCCTTACATCCAGCATTTTGTAAGACTGTCTAAGGAGAGGAAGGCCCCCGAAATTAACAGAGGCAAGTGACCCCCTCCCTCCCAGCATCCCCTCATCAGCCCAGAGACCTGAGCTTTTAGGGATTCATTCTACAAAAGAGAGAGTTCCAGTGTTCATTCTCTCCAGTGGCATATGAAAGTGCTCATTTTCCAACATCCTCACCAACACAGTGTATTAGGAACCTTTTCATCATGGTTAATCTGATACATGAAGGATGGTATCTTACAGTAATTTTATTTTATATTCCTCTTATGTGGGGGTGAAGTTGAAGATCATTTTTATGTGCTTAAGAGCCATTTATATTATTTTTTACTGTGAACTGTCTGTTCAAGTAAGGAATTACTTTCTTGGCCTTAGTAAAATGATAGTAACACTGTCAGGCTCTGCAAGTCCTTTGTATCAAGTCAGTGAAAGGATTTGAGACGGGAGGGTGTCTCAGTCTCAGCGAGATTGAGAAGTTCACCAAATGACCACAGTCCTTGTGCATGCAGGGAATCCTGGCCCTAAAGATGGAGCCTATGGGTAGATTGTATAAGAAATGCAAAGAAAGTGTAAAGTGGTGGTTCCTGAGAATAAGGACATGGACCTTACTTGGAGCTGAGGGTGAACCCAGGCATCGGGGAGATGGGGCCAGGCCTGGCTAAGAGGCCTGAAGACTCCCTCCCGGGCTCCTGAGGCAGCTTTCCTAACCACGCTGCAGATGTAGGAACCCACCTTGGGGCCCCGGGAGATGGGCGCCCCAGGCAGCGTGTCAGCTGACCTTCTTTCCTTCTTTCTCTGCCTGGGCTGGCATCTCCAGACTGGGGCCCACTAGGAGAGTGCTTCCCTAACAGTGTGTTATGAGCCTCTTTAAAGTTTTGTTCCAATAACCAATCTGTTGTGGACGATATTCTATAACATACATTAAAAATGATTTCCTAGAAAAATAAAATGCAAGAAACACATAAAATAGAAGCTCAAGTTCCTTATTAGGATAATCAATAGACATAGAATTCCTTGTCACATTGCAGTAAGTTTCTAAATGCTACTCAAATTTTGTTCTTAAAGTAGTTATACTTAAGTAGCAGGGCTTTAGAATAGATATTATCTTCCTTTCCCTCTATTTTTATTTTTCATTGCCTTTGCTCCAGCTTCCCATTCCCTTGGAGCTGAGCAAGTCCATTTATCAGCAATGCAGATGGTCTGTGAGGCCATTTTATTTATTTTTGTTATTTTTGGAAAGATATTATTTATTTGAGAGAGAGCGCAAAGGAGGGGGAGCGGCAGGCAGAGGGAGAAGCAGGCTCCCCACTGAGCAGGTAGCCCAACATGGGGCTGGATCCCAGGACCCTGAGATCATGACCTGAGCTGAAGGCAAACAGTTAATCGCTTTAGCCACCCAGGTGCCCCGTGAGGCCATTTTATAAACAGAGGCTCTTACCCGCACGGATGGAGATGAAGGGAACACGGTAAGAAATACGGCCTTTTTTTTTCTTTCTTTCTTTCTTTTTTTTTTTTTTTGCTGTGATATTTATCTGTCCCATATAATGACCCCAAAATATTATTTTCATCATGATCTCGTCATTTTGACTTTTTGCTGAGTCCCTAGTAGCTTTCACCTAGCCACAAAAAAGCACATTTCCTGAAGGAATATTTAGATCCAACTTGTCTTTCATAAGTAAATTTACGGACCATTTTATTTTTAAGATAGTTAATTCTACCATTAAATAGATTGTACTTACTTTGGTTCTAGCAGCTTTAAATTAAAAAAAAAGGAAGAGAATGTGAAAGTCATTATTTCTCCCATGAAGTCCAGAGATAAACCACTGACCCTGAAGAAGAGCAGAAGAGTCCTCATTTGCTCTTCTCCTGGGGTGGGCTCTGCAGGGATGATTTCTGACCTCACTGAGCGATAGCTTGTCCCTGTCTCTCTCTCAGGATATTTTGCTCGAGTCCATGGCGTCAGTCAGCTGATAAAGGCATTTCTACGGAAGACAGAATGTCATTGTCAAATTCTAAATCTTGGGGCTGGGATGGATACCACCTTCTGGAGATTAAAGGTAAATGAAAATGCCCCTTCTTTCCCGAATTGTTTCATTTGTGAAGGTGCCCGCCTGGTTCAAAAATGTTAAAAATATATTCAGAAGGAATGCAGTGACTGCCTGTCTCGCGCCCCTGTCCCCAGCTGCTTGCACCTGCTGCCACCCTCAGCCACATACGTGATGTCCCCAGGGCCTCGCTGAAGGATAGGTGCCTGGCTTCCCATCCTTTGCTGTTGCAACAGGGGTTATGATAAAAATCCTTGTAGACATGTCCCAGCACGTGTGGAAGAGCCCTGCCAGTGGAATTGTGAGACCCAGAGCCCCTGCATCTGCCGTATTGACGATAAGGAAGATTTTATTGTCATCGTGACAGTATCCTCAATACAGTTTGGGGATGTGCAAGGCCGGGTGATGGTGATATGACACAAGGCCTTTTGTAGCTATTCCCTGATTTGATCCCTCACCTGCTCTGTTAGGGGGCAAGAACAGGTGTAACTATGCTCACTCACAGGAAAGGAAATGGGTCCGGTTAGTGCAGAACCAGGACCAAAGCGCTGGTCTTGGATTCTGGGCTGGAATTGAAGTGCCCAGTCTGTTCCCGATGACACCCTCACCCATTGCATTTTCTTTCCTGTACATTTGTACAGAATTTTCTGTTTTTTCTCTTAGGTCAGTCATGTGGCAGTGATGGGTTCGGGAGTTTCCCCAGAGTTATTGCAGACATACACCAAGATAAATTAGAGCATGTGGGCCTAACGTGACCTGCATATGTGTTTTGTCCCTAATGAGCTCTCCTGATAAGAAGGTCTTTGGTCATCAGTGTTCCCGACCTTTCTGTTACTCAGGAGAAAACTCAGCAGCCTCAGCCTGGCCTGAGTATCAGTCATTTGCCTCTGCCTTTTTCATTCAGGTTAGGAGAGCTCACGTTTATGAGGTGCTTGTACTTCCATGACCTCATGAATTAACTTGGGAGCTCTGTGGGGCGGTGGGTTACACAGATAGGGAAAGGGGGGGCGCAAGAGCCTGTGTCTCCCCCAAATTGGACAGCCAGTGGGGCTGGAGCGTGGAACAGACAATGGACTGCAGCTCCTCCAAGTCCAGGTTCCTTCCCTGTTCTCTACACAGAGCCTTGTGCTTGTTCAGGGGGGTCTTTGTGGTCTTCTGTCCGCGTTGCGTCTGTACCTCAGTGGCTATGGTGTGGTGGAAGGAGCTGGAACAGAATGCAGGGGCAGAACGTGTGCAGTGTGAGCAGAAGCCACTGGAGAAAAGCCTCCTCTCGGCCCAACTCCCTTTTGCCTTGGTCCCGAGGTTTGGTTTCTCCCCCTGTCATGTAGGTCGGTTAATAATGAATAAGTCTGACATTTTTATTTCTGGTCAAGGTACACCGAGACCTAGGTATAGCCCTTCCAAGAGAAAGGTTATCTGTCAGGAGTGGGGAAGACTAATAGCCTAGGGTCTAAAAGATTTTATGGAGGAATTTTGGTTTGTTTGATAATTATATTGGTCCAAAGGTTTTTTTTTTTTTTTTTTTTTTTAATCTAAGTTTCTTTAAAAAAAAAAATGCTTGTTTGCTCTTTGGAGTCTAGGTCAAATGGGCGAAACTTGCCTGCCCTCACTGTGGGGGATGCTTTGTGATATTTGCTGTTGTATCCTATTTGATCCCCCAAATGCTGGTCCCACCCTCCCCCCACATTGGTTTCCTGACCCTCCCTAATCTGTCTCAGTCTGGGTTTTGGAAAAGTCCGTTAGGTCCTACTTCCCCAGCACCTCTCAGTGCCTCCCCACGTCCATCCCAGGGGCGGCTCCCCCAGTTCAGGCTCCCCATGACTTCTTCCCTGGACCTTCTTCCTGGATGGCTGTGAGATCCTCCTAACTTTTGTCCTCCATCCGTTCTCCATGTGGAGACCAAAGTCACCTAAAAAATACATTTCTGACCGTATTGTTCCTAATTTAAGGCCCTAAGGCCCTAAGGCCTTTGCTGTTTGGGGCCTAGTGTTCAGTACGTGAAGATGGTCAGTCAATGTATGAGGGAATGCAGAATTCGAAAACTTACTGTGTGTTTGTCCTCAGGATGAAGATCTTCTCCCAAGTAAATATTTTGAGGTCGACTTTCCAATGATAGTCACGAGAAAGCTGCACAGCATCAAGTAAGTGTGGCTTGGACCAGAGGACAGAGCCGGCTAGATTCAGAGGCAGCGGTCAGTAGGGGGCTGATCTGCATGCTGGAGACCTCATTTTAGGGGGCTCTTCCCTTGGACCCCCCCCCTTCTTTCTTGCTGGCCCCAGGATCCTCATTCCATACCTGTCGAGCAGTCTTCCAAATGCAATACACACCCTCCCTTGAGACTCTTCTGTCCATGAATGTCATTTCTCTGAACCTTGAAAAGAAATGACCTACAGTAGTTTAATCATCGGAATTGTTCTGTGTCTTTTGTCTACTTCGATATCTCCAGGGCATAGAGAGGTGCCAGGCCCAGAGCAGATGCCGAGTATATATTGTTCGAGTAAATGATGACGAGGCTGAATTTAGTCATACGTGAGATTTTCCAGGGGCGACCCTGAGGCCAGGTTTTAAAAAGTTTGCAGAGTTGTAGAGGATGAGTCTGTGAATCTCTGCTGGGACCTTTTGTAGCACCATGTGAAATGCTTCACTTGGATCATCATTCAGTACTCAGAGCAGACTCGTGAATTCTGGGGGGGACCCAAGGCTCAAAGCAGTGAAGCGAATTTCTGTCAGGGCACCTGTGGACGAAAGGGTGGAGCTGAGATTTAAACCCTGGCCTCAAGCCCAAGGTCAAGGTTTCTTAGTGGTTTTAACCTGTACTCCCTTCCCTGTTTTTAAATGAGTGATTTCAATAAAATGCCAGGTCTTACATTTTTTTTTTTTTAAAGATTTTATTTATTTATTTGAGACAGAGAGAATGAGAGACAGAGAGCATGAGAGGGAGGAGGGTCAGAGGGAGAAGCAGACTCCCTGCCGAGCAGGGAGCCCGATGCGGGACTCGATCCCGGGACTCCAGGATCATGACCTGAGCCGAAGGCAGTCGCTTAACCAACTGAGCCACCCAGGCGCCCTGCCAGGTCTTACATTTAAAAAAATTTTTAGTGAACCTAAAAGTTTCAGCTTGTCCTTCATAGATGTCTGATTCTCATCATCTGGAAATACTTTTCAAGTATGAGGTTGTTCTACTTCATCCTATGAAAACAAGGTTTTCACCCTTTCCAAATACAAGATTCTGTTATAGTAAATATGCTTTTTACTTGCCGTCTGGCGTCTGAGGCTGGGCATCTGCAGAGGACAACCTAGCTTGTTGGATCCCCGAGTGAAGTAAGAGTAAGTGGGTTCTCACGTAAGCCCAGAGGTGGCTTCTGGGCTGAAAAATGCTTTGGCCTTTGTGTATGGTTGTTTGATAGAGGATTCGGCTCTCTGAGGTCTGATTTTTGCATATTGTGAAGGAGGAGACTCATCACATAAATGTTACTGACTTCAGGTCTGAATAGGAGTCTGTTTTTCAGTTAACTGTGAGAATAAGCACTGTGTTAAAAATTTTGTTGGAGAAGAGGCAGGAAACGAGAGACGGCTTGGAAAACACTGGAACATCGGGAACATTCTTGATGACCTATCTTGATCAAGTTCTGAGTCTTCAGTATTTATGATCAGACTGTGACTGGACATCCGATTCGGAGTGTCCTGCTTAGTGACCTCGCCTGAGCCCCGATCCACTGAAGTGTGAGTGCGTGTGCTGAGGGCCAGATGTCATGAAGCAGAAGGCCCTGTGCACCGAGTGGCCCTTGCTTTGAGCAGGAGCAGGATGTAGTTGCCGCTTCTGGAGTGGGTGTTTGCAGTTTTGCTGAAACTGAGCTCCTGGACTCAATTCTCTCCCTTTCCCATCTCCCCACAGAGTCAAGCCTTTCTTATCACAACCCATTATAGAATTACATTCAGAGGACCCACTTCAAAACGGCAAGTACCCTTAACCTACGTGGTGCAGTACGGACTGTAGAACTCTCTTTGCTTTTTTCCCCCTTTTCTTTTGAAATATGGGGTGTGTGTGTGTGTGTGCGTGTCAGAATGTGTGTGTGTGTGTGTGTGTGTGCGCGCGTGCCCATGACGTCACACAGCGGGTACTTCTGTGGATACATTTACACCGCATCACATTTACCGTGGAGGAATTTAAAGCAGATGTCCATAGGTCCCCGTTCTAAAGTCTTTTACAAAATGTGTTTCAATGATTTGCAAATGGTGCAAAAATAGATTTTTTTCCGGAGAATCTCCGTTTCCAGCTTTCCTTGGGAACATCCAGTCCGGCAGCATCAGACCCTCCCTCCTACATGGCTGCCTTGTGGAGGGGGGCTGTCACCCTGCAGTCCTGCCCCCGCTGCTCCCCGCTGTGTGTACCTGACCTGCTCCACCTATTAGGTCACCTCCTTGGCCCCTGTGCTCGGGTTTTCCCCCCTCACGTTTTAATTATGAGTGTTTGCAGCAACACTCTGCTCACTTCTAAGCCTTTCGAACCAAGGGAAACCTCTTCCAGAATGTTCCATCGTTTTCTGTCTGTCTGGCAGAGTAGTTCAGGGACTTATTAATAATTCAGGTCAGAAGACCTGCCCAGAAGGATGGCCTTCTTGGATGGTGGACACAGATGCCACAGGAAACATCAGACAACTAGACAGGCCTCTGTGCAACCACAGTGCCATAGTCATGCTCCTCGTGAAGAAACTCCTCCAGGAAAGAACATCTCCCCCATACTTTGTTTCCTCCTACAAATTATAAGTAGAACGTGTGCAGCTTTGCCCTGTGCTGGCCTAGCTGATTTCTCCACACTGTAGCTATCACAGTTTTCTGTGTATTTGGTGAGTACTTGTGTCATAATGATTACCTGTAGTGGAAGAGCTAACACTTTGCATCACCTTTGATCCATCAGTACACAAATGTATGAAGTAGAAAGTAAAGACCCTCCACAATCTCTCCCCCCATCAAGATAACCAGTGTTGGGGCGCCTGGGTGGCTCAGTTGGTTAATCGACTGCCTTCGGCTCAGGTCATGATCCTGGAGTCCCGGGATCGAGTCCCGCATCGGGCTCCTTGCTCAGCGAGGAGTCTGCTTCTCCCTCTGACCCTCCCCCCTCTCATGCTCTCTTTCATTCTCTCTCTCAAATAAATAAATAAAATCTTTAAAAAAAAAAAAAAAAGATAACCAGTGTTCGGAGTGTTTTCTCCTGTGGATGAACAATGCACCTAGAGACGGATCAATATCACACATGAAAAAACACACACATAAATAGAATCCAGTGCTGGCACCTAGAAGGTTCGATAAATTTTTGTTGAAAGAATGTATATACACATTGAATAAATACAGAGGTTGTAGTTCAGTATGTATCTGTTGAATGAGTGAATCTATAGTTCTCAAAATAAATAGATCTATGTGTAAATTTAATAAAGTGAGTAATTTACACATCCTGTTTTGTAACTCGCTCTTTCTGCATCGTTAGTGATTCGTGGCTGTCTTCGTGTCATCATATATAGGTCTGCCTCATCATTTCTGATGGCTTTCTAGTTCTCCTTGGCATGGAAATTCCATTTTACTTAATGTATTCGGTACTGACGGTCCTTTACATAGCTGAGTTTTTTATGGTTTTCTATTAAACAGTGTTGTAGAAAGCACAAATATGCACACGTGCATATTTGCAGGAATTGCTGGTTCAAGGGATTGTCCTTTATGAATTCTAATAGCTACTGCCAAACTGTTCTTCGAGACCCTCTTTAGTAAATTGTATTTTCACGAGAGTAGACGAGGATTCTCTTTCCCTACAGCCTCACTGACAGTGGCTGTTACCATTAAAACAAAAATTTCTGCTTATCTTCCAAACCTATTAATTAAAAATTTTTAAATTAACTTTGAAACTGCTCCTGAGATGGAGTATCTTCCTTCCTTTTTTGGCCTGCAGGATTTCCTTGTAAATGTCCATCGGGAATGTGTCCATGGTATCGTTTCATTTTCTCCTCAATTGCTAGGAATCCTTTAGAACATAAAGATACATTCTTTGATAAAAGTCCCTCATCATCTTTTTTTGGGCTGATTTTTTTGTTAGTTGTTTGCTTGCTTTTGAACTCTGTGTTTGTGTCTCATGTACACACATTTTCTGGTTCTGTGCTTTTAGTTTTTGATCTTGCGGGCATACCGAGGAAGGAGAATTCGAATAAAACAAGGGAAATACAAATGTGAGTGAAGGCCTGACAAAAGTGATAGGTGGTCATAAAAGTGGCACAAATTTCATTGAAACATTACCCTCCTTCATCAAACATATGAGGCTGTGATTGTAAGATTCACTGCTATTTCTTTATCGTTAGGAAAGACAACTTGCTGGCAAATTAATGGGTGTGTTCTTGACTGTTCGATGCGTCCTGATTTCAGGAATGTTAAAGTGGAAAAAGAGACGCATCTTTGAATTGACACTTTTTTTAAGCTGGACTGTGCACGGGGAGGAAAATTCAAAGTATATAAACGGGCACCCAGTGAAAAGTCAGTCAGAAGGAGTAAATCAGGTTCTTTTACTCCCCTGCTTAAATCTTCCCGCTGGTTGGGATCCGCACGGTTAAGCATTCCTCTGTCTGCCTCCTGATTCTACTTTTGACTACAGTAACTCTGATCTGGCCACATTGTCCTGCTGTTGCCTGTCACCTTCGGATCTTCCACTTCCTTCTACCATGGAACTCTTTTCCCCTAATTTTGCCTACCAGGCTCCTTCTGATCACCTCTATCTCAGCTTAGCTACTGCCTCCTCTGAGAAGCCCTCCATGACCACCAGGTGAAAGACTGAACCCTGTCCCTTCTACTCTTTTTTTTTTTTTAATCACCTTTTATTTGCTTCTTAGCACTTAATACTCTGATATTCTCTTAATTCTTCCTTTTTTTAAATTTTTTTTAAAGATTTTTATTTATTTATTTGAGAGAGAGAATGAGATAGAGAGAGCATGAGATGGGGGAGGGTCAGAGGGAGAAGCAGACTCCCTGCTGAGCAGGGGAGCCCGATGCGGGACTCGATCCCGGGACTCCAGGATCATAACCTGAGCCGAAGGCAGTCGCTTAACCGACTGAGCCACCCAGGCGCCCACTTTTTTTTTTTTTTTAAAGATTTTATTTATTTATTTGAGACAGAGAGAATGAGAGGGAGGAGGGTCAGAGGGAGAAGCAGACTCCCTGCCAAGCAGGGAGCCCGATGCGGGACTCGATCCCGGGACTCCAGGATCATGACCTGAGCCGAAGGCAGTCGCTTAACCAACTGAGCCACCCAGGCGCCCACATTCGCAGTATTTCTTTTTTTTTTTTTAAGATTTTTTTTTTAAATTTTTTATTGAGAGAGAGAATGATAGAGAGAGAGCATGAGAGGGTGGAGGGTCAGAGGGAGAAGCAGACTCCCTGCTGAACAGGGAGCCCAATGCGGGACTCGATCCTGGGACTCCAGGATCATGACCTGAGCCGAAGGCAGCTGCTTAACCAACTGAGCCACCCAGGCGCCCAATTCTTCCTTTCTTTAATGATTCATTGTCTCTCTCCCTCCTCTGGGGGGGTAAGCCTTATGAGAGGCAGCGACCTGTCTCTTGTTCATCACTGTGTCCCCAGCACCTAGAACAGTGCCTGGCACGCCAAGATTGTTGGTTAAATAAATACACACCTGAATGGTCAAATGAACAGATGTGTTGGTGTTTTTGTAGTACATCTCAACTCTTTTTTTTTTTTTTTTTAATCAGGGATGGAATAACTCACTCCAAGCACACTTTTTAGTAACATGTTCACTATTTGCAAGAAGGTGCACAGATATTTATTATTTGATCTCATAATAGGGCAGACAAGTGCCTTCATAGTCTTTATATTCCTTTTCTGACTTGGGCATTGTGGCACCTGGGGCTCCGACGTCGGGTTTCCCTGCTTGCCTGAAATCTAGCAGGTGCCTAGGAGGTACATCTTTTAGCTTATGGTGTGTGGCCCAGTGTATTTGAGTCAGCTGAATTGGGTTATCAGCATCATGAGAGTTTTCAGACACTGTGGTTTAGCCTCTTTCCCTTTTTCTACTGTGACCTCTCAGAGCTGAGAGAACTTGAGCTATTAGCAATGATATAGAATGGCTGTTGGGTGTTCCAGTTCCTTCCATGGTTTGTACCCTTGAGGAAGCTGAGCAAACAATGCTTCGGGTAAACAACCAAGCAGTTTCCTTTTTTTAAAAATTACAATCCATTTTTGGGGCACCTGGGTGGCTCAGTTGTTAGGCATCTGCCTTTGGCTCAGGTTGTGATCCCCGAGTCCTGGGATCGAGCCCCACATTGGGCTCCCTGCTCCGCGGGAAGCCTGCTTCTCCCTCTCCCACTCCCCCTGCTTGTGTTCCCTCTCGCTGTGTCTCTCTCTGTCAAATAAATAAATAAAATCTGTAAAAAAATAAATAAATAAATTACAATCCATTTTTTAAACTTTTAATTGACAACATTTTTAGGTATACATAAAAATAAATCAGTGAACCTCCACGTGCCCAACATCTAACTATAACTATGACCAACTTCATCTGTACCAGTGGTTCTAAAAGTTAGTCCTAAACTAGGGGCATCAACACGGCCTAAGCACTTGTTAGAAATACAGGTTTCTAACTTTTAAAAGAATTTGAAAAAATTTCTACTTTTGAAAGATCTGCTGAATCAGAAACTCAGGGAGTGGAGCCCATCAGTCTGTGTTTTAACAAGTCCTCCAGGTGATTCTGATGGCTGCCAAAGCTTGAGAACCAGTATAAAAACCATTCCATCCAATCTCTGCTGGAGTATTTTAAAGCAAATGTTATCATCTTATTTGTAAATACTTTAGTATAGAGACAATTTTCCTTCAAACACAGTATCTCACAGATTGGCAAAACATTTAGAGAGCAGCCAGCCAATCAGTACCATTATTTACATAGGCTTACCCTTTGACCTCCTAATTCCACTCAGAGAGACCTACCTGACAGGTGCTTCATGATGTCTATATAAAGATGTTCATTGCAGTGCCTCAGATGGAGAAAACTTGGAAATACCACATGCCTGATAGTGAGAGATTGGTTGAGTAAGTTGTTTTATCCACTCATGGAACTCTAGGAAATCATTACAGTGAATGATGTCATTGATATTACTGTTAAATAGGAAAAGCAGTTTCTGAAAGAATTGGCCCTGTTTGCTTTTTTCTGTGTGAGGTGTGTGTGTATGTTTATGTGAGAATGTGTTTATTTTGTATATATGAGTTTGAGCACATAGAAAAAAGGACCGGGATGTTCTACACTCAAATACTAATAGTTATCTCTGGAAGGTATGATTTTAGTTCATTTCTCCCCTCTTCATTCCTGACTTTTTTTTTCCCCCCACAATGGAGCATGTATTTTTATAATGGAGAAAAACAATAAGTTTACTTTAATTTTGAAAGAACCATACCCATTGAAATTATAATCTCTTGGTTAATTTCAGTTGAAATGATAATCTCTTCTTGGATTTGCAGATGGACACCTGTTGGATTCAAAGAGATACGCCATTATTGGGGCAGATCTCCGAGATTTACCTGAACTGGAAGAGAAACTAAAGAAATGTAACATGAATCCACAGTGAGATTTTTTTTTTTAACCTCTTCTGCATTTGTAACTTCTTGCTAATATGAAATAAGGCCAGTTAAAATTGCAGTGTTATACCTGTGTCCCATTTTTTATTCTGAAATGTTTATCGTTTCATTGCTACTGAGAGTGGTGTTCTGAAGTATTTTTAGAGGCAAAGTTTCTCAAGCTTGTTTTCACATCAGAATCACATGTATTGCTTTTGTAACATACTGAGGCCTAACATCATAAAGTTTGAGAGAAGATAATTATATGCATAGAAATGTATAATTGCGATATATAAAGGATTAGTATGCAGAATAAAGGTAAGCTACTATTAAAAAAAAAAGTAAGTCCCATATGAAAACAGGCAAAAGAGAGATGACAAGGTAGCTCAAAGAAGAATTTGGATATCATATGAAAAAGGTATTGAACCTCAGTGGTGATGAGATGGAACTCTATTTTACTCCAACCAAGTTGGCAAAAATGTGAAAGTCTGACATTATCAAGTGTTGGCAAGGTTATGTGAGAATGAGAATGGTCGTGCGCCACTGGTGCAGGTGAATTATGAGGAACAATCTGGAAGTATCTACTAAAATTGCAAGCATGTGTACCATGTGATTTAGTAGTTTGTTCCACTTTTGGATGTGTGCACTCCAAGAAAGTCTGTGTGCCTGTACAAGGAGGATGTTCATTATAGGCACTGTTTTTAGTAGCAGAAAATTGGAAACATTCTAAATGTTCATCAGGAGAAGAATGAGTGAGCAACATGTAAAATGCATGACCTAGATCAGCATGGAGAGAGCTCAAAAGGGTAATGTTGCATAAAACAAAAAATCAAGTTGCAGAATAATATGCATAGTGTGATACCAAATGTGTAAAATCAAACCTTCAAAATACAGTACTTCCATGATTATACCTATGTATTACAGAAGTATTTTAGAAATGGACCAGAAGGGTTCACACCAAATTCTTGGGAGCAGGTGCCTTTGGGGAGCAGTGGAGGGGAGTGAGATGTGTGGTTTTAGCACACTGATGCTGGTCAAAATTAGATTGGAATTTAACAGTAGTGGGGGATAAAGACATGTCTACACAGCTTACTGTCAGTGAAGATGACACTTTGAACAATATTTGGGGTGAGTAACTCAAGAGAGAGGCTTGAGGGGAAGGTGGGGAAAACAGAAAGTTACTTTAAAAATAAATTGAAGGCAAAGAATCCGTGGCCAGTGATTAAAGAGAGTACCTAGTAGGGAAATCCCTGGTAGAGAAGAGGCCGTAGAGCCCACAGAGGCTAGGAGCCTTGGAGGGAAGGGAAAGCTGTCGTTCTGAGAGGAGAGGAAGAGGGCGAGGACAGGTGCAAATACAGGTGAGCTTTGGGCGATGCAGGGCAGGAAGTGTAGGGAGTTGAAGCTTGACCTTCCGGATACATCTTTTGTTAAAGTGGTGATGGCTGACCCCTCTGCACTTTGAAGTTCTTGTTTACGTGTTTAGCCTAGAATCATAAACCAGGTTATCATCGTTGGGATTTGTATGTCCACCTTTGCAGATGTCAGGGATGGTGCTTACTGACCCAGTACTTATTTTCTAACTCTTTGTGTGTCTCACTGAGTGTTCAGAGAGCAAGGTCAACGCACTGTACGGAATATGCCTCTTTTTTCCTTTGGGGAACCCTTTAGATGGTTCCCAGATCGTAGCGTGTAGGGGGTTCTTCTTTCAGCAGAAGGGAAGTTTCGACGTTCAAGGACACCACTGATTTTCTTGGGGGCAGGTTAGTGAGTGGTCAGTAGATTGCCTCAAGGTGACGCTGGTAAGCCTGGAGCCCTCTCAGAGTGAGGAGAGCCCGAGTGTTGGAATCTTATCCTGGATTCCAAGCGACCTCTCCTGCTTACAAGTTATTTAATAGGGGCAGTTTTTTTCTTTTTTTTAAAGATTTTATTTATTTATTTGACAGAGAGAGACACAGTGAGAGAGGGAACACAAGCAGGGGGAGAGGGAGAGGAGAAGCAGGCTTCCCACTGAGCAGGGAGCCCGATGTGGGGCTCGATCCCAGGACCCTGGGATCATGACCTGAGCCGAAGGCGGATGCTTAATGACTGAGCCACCCAGGCGCCCCATGGGGCAGTTTTTTTCGTAAACAAACAAACCCCCTCCAGAAGCCTCTTTGAGCCTCAATTTCTTCACAACTACACAAGTAAAAACTACTTCACAAGATGGTCCTGAAGATTAAGTTAAGTATGCTGTGAAAGCAGTTGAACAGAAATTGGCACATAGACTACAGTCTCCTTTAGATTACTATGGTCACCATGGTAACCAGCTGCCACCTATTGCCACCATAGTAACCCGCTGTTGGAGCAAATCTGCTGAAAGATCAGGGAAATAATCAGTTATAAATCAGGCTAGCTCTTGATAGGGAAGTTTGCCTCGCTTTTGGACATCTACAAAATGGATGAAGAGCAGTGGCTAGAACAAGTATTAGAATTATACATATAATTCTATGGGGCTTCATTTGTGCTCTGCATTTTCCTTTACTACTGTGTTTGCTTTGCTTTGCTTTCACTTATATTTTGAAAAGTATTAATCCGATTTTTAATATTGCCAATGGCTACCTCTTAAAACTACACTGACAAATGTTTAACTTTACATTTTCAAATAATTCGAATCTACAACAAAGTTGCAAAAATTGTACAAAAAATTCCCACATAGCCTTCTTCACCTGGCTTCCCCACTGTCTTAAGTAAAATTGGGCACCTTTTGCATTAAAAAGGTTTTGGGAGCTATAGTTCTCTAATTATCAACCTATTAATTGAGGTTTTGGAACTTTTTCCCCACTCATTTACTTTTTCTAATAATTTATGTTGATATAATCTGGGGTTTTAAAACTTAGGTTATTGCTAATTTTAAAACAATTATTCTTTCTGATTTTCAACTTTGTTTGCAACTCGGACTTCATTGACTTTCCTCTGGATTTAGTGCCCTCAGTTTCTTTATACCATGTTCCAGTTGGGTCCAGAGAGCATTTGGATATCTATTTTTAAATAACTTGAGTTATATACCATTTCATTGTCAAAAAAAAAAGGAAATCCAGATGAACAGTAACGGTGGATAGTTGGTGCTATATGATCAGGTCAGAGCCGGCACTTACTGGTGGGGAGCCTTTCTCTCTAGTGATTGTGAATCCAGGCCCTGAGCCCAGCTGTACATTCTGATGGTAACATACACCATGTTCTTTTCAACTACTTTCCTGGGTATTCAAGTTCAGACAATTTATTTGTTTTGAGATCCCTCGCCAATAAACATGGACAGAAACAACCTACTTGCAGTGTGCCTGGGTGGCTCAGTCAGTTGAGCGCCTGACTTTTGATTTCAGCTCAGGTCATGATCTCAGGGTCATGGGATTGAGCCCCGTGGCAGGCTCTGCGCTCAGCGGGGAGCCTACTTGAGATGCTCTCTCTCCCTCTGCCCCTCCCCCATCCCACGTGCACACACACTCTCTCTAAGATAAATAAATCTTAAAAAAAAATTTTTTTTTTTAAAGTAACCCACTTGCTTTGTGAGAAAAATAGCAACTAGCCATGAGGGACAGCGATATTTAGGGGCAGAGAAAGAAAGAGGATACAGTGAAGGAGTCAGAGAAGGAGCAGTAAAAGAATCAGGAATAAACCAGCAGAGCTCATATAATTTGGGGCTGTCTGTGTTCCCTTTGAAGAATTAAGGCTTTTGGAGATTTCTCTAGGAGTTTATTCCTTTTCATATTTCATAATTTGTTCATTACTTCAGGTCTTATCAATCAGAGTGCTTACTAACAAATGTAATTTCCTGAAGATTGTTCTTGGTTGTTGTCAATTCTTGATGATTAAGATTTATATAAGAATTAGATTTGGTTAAATGAGTATCACTATTTCTGCATTGTATCTGTCAGTTTTTGATGTGTAACAAAATCTCTCCAAACTCAGTATGTATATATGTGTGTGTGTATATATATATACACACACACACGCCACATCTCCTTTATCCATTCATCTGTCAATGCACATCTGGGCTCTTTCCACAGTTTGGCTATTGTGGACATTGCTGCTATAAACATTGGGGTGCAGGTGCCCCTTTGTTGGATCACTATATTTGTATCTTTGGGGTAAATCCCTAGTAGTGCAATTGCTGGGTGGTAGGGTAGCTCTACTTTCATCTTTTTGAGGAACCTCCATACTGTTTTCCAGAATGGCTGCACCAGCTTGCATTCCCACCAACAGTATAGGAGGGTTCCCCTTTCTCCACATCGTTGCCAACATCTCTCATTTCCTGAGTGGTTAATTTTAGCCATTCGGACCGGTGTGGTTTTGATTTGTATTTCCCTGATGTCGAGTGATGTGGAGCAGTTTTTCATGTATCTGTTGGCCATTTGTATGTCTTCTTTGGAGAAATGTCTGTTCATGTCTTCTGCCCGTATCTTAATTGGATTATTCTTTGGGTGTTGAGTTTGATAAGTTCTGTATAGATTTTGGATACTAGCCCTTTATCTGATAAGACATTTGCAAATATCTTCTCCCATTCTGTCGGTTGTCTTTTGGTTTTGTCGACTGTTTCCTTTGCTGTGCAAAAGCTTTTATCTTGAAGTCCCAATAGTTCATTTTTGCCTTTATTTCCCTTGGCTTTGGAGACATGTCTAAGCAAGAAGTTGATGTGGCTGAGGTCACAGAGCTTGCTGCCTGTGTTCTCCTCTAGGATTTCGATGGATTCCTGTCTCACATTTAGGTCTTTCGTCCATTTTGAGTGTATTTTTTTGTGTATGGTGTAAGGAAATGGCCCAATTTCATTCTTCTGCATGTGGCTGTCCAATTTTCCCAACACCATTTGTTGAAGAGACTTTTTTCCATTGGATATTCTTCCTGCTTTGTCGAAGATTAGTTGACTATCGAGTTGAGGGTCCATTTTTGGGTTCTCTCTTCTGTTCCATTGATCTGTGTGTCTGTTTTGTGCCAGAACCATACTGTCTTGATGATGACAGCTTTGTAATAGAGCTTGAAGTCTGGCATTGTGATGCCACCAGCTTTGGTTTTCTTTTTCAACATTCCTCTGGCTATTTGGGGTCTTTTCTGGTTCCATACAAATTTTAGGAATATTTGTTCCAGCTCTATGAAAAAAGTTGATGGTATTTTGATAGGGATTGCAGCGAATGTGTAGATTGCTCTAGGTAGCATAGACATTTTCACAATATTTGCTCCTCCAGTCCATGAGCATGGAACGTTTTTCCATTTCTTTGTGTCTTCCTCAACTTTCATAAGTGTTCTGTAGTTTTTGGAGTAGATCCTTCATCTCTTTGGTTAGGTTTATTCGTAGGTATCTTATGGTTTTGGGTGTGGTTGTAAATGGGATCGACTCCTTAATTTCTCTTTCTTCTGTCTCATTGTTAGTGTATAGAAATGCAACTGATTTCTGTGCATTGACGTTATATCCTGCCAGTTTGCTGAATTCCTGTATGAGTTCTAGCAATTTTGGGGTGGAGTCTTTTGGGCTTTCCACAATTTGTCATCTGCAAACAGTGAGAGTTTGACTTCTTTGCCGATTTGGATGCCTTTTATTTATTTATTTATTTATTTATTTATTTATTAAGATTTTATTTATTTATTTGACAGAGAGATCACAAGTAGGCAGAGTGGCAGGCAGAGGGAGAAGCAGGCTCCCAACTGAGCAGAGAGTCTCATGTGGGACTTGATCCCAGGACCCTGGGATCATCACCTGAGCTGAAGGCAGATGCTTAACCGACTGAGCCACCCAGGCACCCCTACCTTTTATTTCTTTTGGTTGTCTGATTGCTAAGGTTAGGACTTCTAGTACTATGTTGAACAGCAGTGGTGAAAGTGGACTTCCCTGCCGTGTTCCTGACCTTAGGGGAAAAGCTCTATTTTTCCCCACTGAGAGTGATACTCACTGTGGGCTTTTCCTATATGGTTTTTATGATTTTGAGGTACGTTCCCTCTATTCCTGCACTGTGAAGAGTTTTAATTAAGAAAGGATGCTGTAGGGCGCCTGGGTGGCTCAGTTGGTTGGGCGACTGCCTTCGGCTCAGGTCATGATCCTGGAGTCCCGGGATCGAGTCCCGCATCGGGCTCCCTGCTCGGCGGGGAGCCTCCTTCTCCCTCTGACCCTCCCCCCTCTCATGTGCTCTCTGTCTCTCTCATTCTCTCTGTCTCAAATAAATAAATAAAATCTTTAAAAAAAAAAAAAAGAAAGAAAGGATGCTGTATTTTGTCAAACGCTTTTTCTGCATCTGTTGAGAGGATCATATGGTTCTTGACTTTCCTTCATTTATGTAGTATAACACATCAATTGATTTGTGGATGTTGAATCAACCTTGCAGCCCAGGAATAAATTCCACTTGGTTGTGAATAATCCTTTTAATGTACTGTTGGATCTTATTGGCTAGTATTTTGGTGAGAATTTTTGCATCCACGTTCATAGGGATATTGGTCTGTAATTCTTTTTGGTGGGGTCTTTGTGTAGTTTTGGGATTAACGTAATGCTGGCCTCATAGAAAGAGTTTGGAAGTTTTCCTTCCATTTCTAGTTTTTGAAACAGCTTCAGAAGAATAGGTATTAATTCTTCTTTAAATGTTTGATAGAATTCCCCTGGGAAGCCATCTGGCCCTGGGCTCTTGTTTGTTGGGAGATTTTTGATTACTGCTTCAATTTCCTTGCTGGTAATGGGTCTGTTCAGGTTTTCTATTTCTTCCTGTTTCAGTTTTGGTAGTGTATACGTCTCTAGGAATGCATCCATTTCTTCCAGATTGCCTAATCTGTTGGCATATAGTTGCTCATAATATGTTCTTATAATTGTTTGTATTTCTTTGGTGTTGGTTGTGATCTCTCCTCTTTCATTCATGATTTTACTTATTTGGGTCCTTTCTCTTTTCTTTTTGGTAAGTCTGGCCAGGAGGTTATCAATCTTATTAGTTCTTTCAAAGAACCAGTTCCTAATTTCGTTGATCTGTTCTACTGTTCTTTTGGTTTCTATTTCATTGATTTCTGCTCTAATCTTCATTATGGGCTCTATTTGCTGTTCTTTTCCCAGCTCCTTTAGGTGTAAGGTTAGGTTGTGTATTTGAGAGCTTTCTTATTTCTTGAGAAAGGCTTGTATTGCTATATACTTCCCTCTCTTTGCTGCATCCCAAAGATTCTGAACAGTTGTGTTTTCATTTTCATTTCCTTCCAAGAATTATTTTAATTCTTCTTTAATTTTCTGGTTGACCCATTCATTCTTTAGTAGGATGCTCTTTAGCCTCCATGTATTTGAGTTCTTTCCAAATTTCCTCGAGTTCCAGTTTCAAAGCATTGTGGTCTGAAAATATGCAGGAAATGATCCCAGTCTTTTGGTACCAGTTGAGACCTGATTTGTGACCCAGTATGTGATCTCTTCTGGAGAATGTTCCATATGCACTTGAGGAGAATGTGTATTCTGTTGCTCTGAATATATCTGTGAGGTCCATCTGGTCCAGTGTGTCATTCAAAGCCCTTGTTTCCTTGTTGATCTTCTGCTTAGATGATCTGTCCACTGCAGTGAGTGGGGTGTTAAAGTTCCCTCCAATTATTGTATTGTTATCAATGTGTTTCTTTAATTTTGTTATTAATTGGTTTATATAATTGGCTGCTCCCATGTTAGGACATAAATATTTACAATTGTTAGATCTTTTTATTGGATAGACCCTTTAATTATGATCTAGTTTCCTTCCTCATCTATTGTTACAGTCTTTGGTTTGAAATCTAATTGGTCTGATATAGGGATTGCTATCCCAGCTTTCTCTTGATGTCCATTAGCATGATAAATGGTTTTCCACCCCCTCACTTTCAATCCAGAGGTGTCTCTGGGTCTAAAATGAGTCTCTTGCAGACAGCATATTGATGGGTCTTTCTTTTTATCCAGTCCGATACCCTGTGTCTTTTGATTGGGGCATTTAGCCCATTTTCATTCAGAGTAACTATTGAAAGATATGAATTTAGTGCCATTGTATTATCTGTAAAGTCACTGTTTCTGTAAAATGTCTTTGTTCCTTTCTGGTCTATGTTACTTTTGGGCCCTCTCTTCACTTAAAGGATCCCTTTTAATATTTCTTGCAGGGCTGGTTTAGTGATCACAAATTCTTTAAATTTCTGTTTGTCCTGGAAGCTTTTTATCTCCCTTCTATTTTTTTTTAAATTTTATTTATTTATTTGAGTGAGAGAGAATGAGAGAAAGCACAAGAAGGAAGAGGGTTAGAGGGAGAAGCAGACTCCCTGCTGAGCAGGGAGCCCGATGTGGGACTCGATCCCAGGACTCCAGGATCATGACCTGAGCCGAAGCAGTCACTTAACCAACTGAGCCACCCAGGCGCCCCTCTCCTTCTATTTTGAATGACATCCTTGCTGGATAAAGTATTCTTGGCTATATATTTTTCTCATTGAGCACCCTGAATATATCATGTCAGTACTTTCTGGCCTGCCAGGTCTCTGTGGATAGGTCTGCTGCCAGTCTAATATTTTTACCCTTGTAGGTTATGGACCTCTTGTCCTGAGCTGCTTTCAGGATTTTCTCTTTGTCTCTGAGATTTGCAAGCTTCACTATTATATGTTGGGCTGTTGACCTATTTTTATTGATTTTGAGCGGGGGTTCTCTGTGCCTTCTGGACTTGGATGCCTGTTTCCTTCCCTAGATTAGGGAAGTTCTCGCTATAATTTGCTCCAGTATACCTTCTGCCCCCCGCTCTTTCCTCTTCTGAGATCCCAATTATTCTAATATTGTTTCACTTTACGGTATCACTTATCTCTCAAATTCTCCTCTCGTGATCCAGTAGTTGTTTATCTCTTTTTCTCAGCTTCTTTATGCTCCATCATTTTGTCTTCTATATCACAGGCTAAGTAATCTGCTCGGGTTTGCTCTCTGTGGCTTTTGTTCCCTGAAGGCTTTCTGCACAGCTTTAGAGGATGAGAATGAAAATGGTGGCCTCCCAATCTCCGGCCCTGGAGCCCAAAGCTCAGGGCCCCACTCCTCAGTTAGCCCTCAGAGAAAAGCAGTCAGTCACTCCTGTCTCCCTCATCTCTGACTACACTCCGTGCTCATCCAGCCTGTGACCGAGCATTCCTGTCTCAGGCACATGACCCCATTTCAAGTCTCCAAACCCTGCAAGCTCCTGCGGTGTGCACCTGCACCATTCCTCCCAGGGGAGGAAGAGGGGTTTGTGGTGGTTCTGCCAATTGCTGGGTCCCTGGTCCGAGAGCAGTCACCTGACCGTGCCTTGGTTCACAGTTTATGGCAACCCCGAGCTGAGAGCCCACTCCTCAGCTTGCTCATTACAGCCGTCTTCCCTGCTCCGATGCCTGGGAGCTCTGCCACACTCCGGCACCTCCTGAGGTCACACTGTCCCACCTAGGATTCTGCCCTGCTTCACCACCTGAGTACCTTTCAGGCAGGGGCGTCACTCACAGGGGCAGACTTCTAGAATTTCTGTTTTTGTGCTCTGACACTCTATCACTTTCCAGTGCCGGCTGATGGAGGCTCCCTCTCCCCATGGTTTATCTTCCCATATACCGCCTTGGATTCACTTCTGCATACCTCCTACCTTGCAGAAAATGGTCGCTTTTCTATTTGTAGAGTTTCATCTATTCTTTCCTTAGATCTCTGGTTGAGTTTGCAGGTGTTCAGAATGATTTGATAGCTATCCAGCTGAATTCCTAGGATCAGATGGAACTAAGATCTCCTACCCCTCCACCATCTTGGACTATCGGGGGGGGGGGGGCGGGGGCAGAGGGGGGAGGGGAGAATTTGTAGCCGTGTTTACACACTACCACACGCCTTTAACACTTTCACAAGCCAGACAAATCGTTGCTCATTGCTCACCTTTTTACAGTCTAAAACTTTTTACAGTCTAAAACTACTACATTGATTGTTGATGTGCTTGTTCAGTGTGTCTTGTTTTCCTGGGCTGTGAAAAACAGGGTTTTCCTGCCCCGCCAGTACCGCCCCATGTGTGCCATTAGAGAGCTCCAATTTTTTTTTATGTATACTTGACATTTATTTATTTATTTGAGAGAGAGAGCGCATGTGCAGGGGGGGAGCATAGGGAGAAGGAGGGGGGAAATCCCCAGCACACTCCCTACTGAGTGGGGAGCCTGATGCAGGGCTTGATCTCACTACCCCGAGATCATGACCTGAGCCGGGTTCTTACCCAACTGAGCCACCCAGGCATCCCTAGAGAGTCCCAGTTTGATGAATACATATGTATGTGCCTTTTTTTCTTCTCTTAAGATTGCCAACACTCCTGATAACTGAATGTGTGCTGGTTTACATGACTCCAGAGCAGTCGGCCAACCTTCTCAAGTGGGCAGCCAGCAGTTTTGACACTGCCATGTTCATAAACTACGAACAGGTAAATGGGAGCACGAGACATTTGCATTCTGCATATATGCCCGTGGTGGCTTAATACTCTCCGAGCAACCTCAGTACGTACTCCCACTTATTCTTTTCCTTCTGCCTCTGGCCATTCACATACCTCCTTTTTCATTGATTCTAGCAATCCCCAACATCCCTCATTTCTTGATTTCCTATGAACTTACAGCCAGAGTTTTTGGAACTTCTATTTGGCCTCTTTAAAAGTTTTTTGAGTTCTTCTTTTATTGTTGTATTTACTGTAGAGTCATAGACCTTGGTAGAGGGTATTTGGGCTGTCCTGTGGGTATAGAGGGTAGCAAACTCAGAATCCTTCAGAGGCAGGCCGGTGATGCAAATGGATGAAGTTGGCTAGTATAGGGCAGGCGGGAGTGGTGGGGACTATGGTGAACCAGAGCATCCAGGTCCCATCTCACGGGAGGGGCCCCTGCTCAGTGCCAGCCAGTTGTTACCATGTAGGTGTCTGAGCCTAGAGTTGAGAACTCCCAGTTTTTCAGGAGAAGTTACAATGCAGGATTTTAAGATAAAATTTCCTGATTTCTAAGATTACTGAGTTTAGACCACTGGCTGCCTGTTTTTCTCTTCTGATCTAGTGGAAAGGGTTATGCTTTAGAGGTTTGGAATTATTCAGCTTGTGTCTGAATCCTGGTCCTGGCTTTTCTCTGTGGCTGTGTGACCTTAGGAAGAATTGCATGGTGATTGGGAGTCCATGCTCTGGAGGTAGACTGCTTAGCTGTGTGACCTGGACAAGTTTCATAACCTCTCTGTGCCGGTCTCCTTATCCAAAAAATGAGAATAGTAACAGTCCTGACTTCATAGAGTTGTAGTGAGAAGTAAGTGAGTTAATTTGTACACGAGCATTTATGGCATTTCCTGGCTGTTAGGCAGGCATGAGCTGTTCTTTGGATCTCTCTGAGCCCCAGGTCCTTGTTTTTAAAGGGATAACTTCTCTGGATTATTATGGGAACTTGTGAGATGATGTGTAGCAGTGTGCATGTGACAAGTACTAAATACACGGTAGCTATTTTTATTGCTTCTTTTATTTTGCTTTTATTGATTTTACTTTATTTTTTTATCTCATTTTATTTTTAAATTTTATTACAGACAAGAACAGTAAAGACCTTACCCACTGCAACATACTTACAGACAGATCTAAGGCTAGACCTGGTTGACCTTTTTGCCACCCCATGCCCCAGGCCAGATTCTTGTATAGGTGGTTCTTGGTTGAGTTTTCTTCCTTCCCTCTCCTTAATTGGGGGCACTCCTCAGACTCAGTCTGCAGTCCTGGTGAATGGGTGTAACAGTAGCCAGGTTTCACTCCGTTGTCCACAGCCGTCCCTAAACTGGCTCAATTCCCACCTCCCATCCTCACTTGGTGAATAATAAACATTTAACTTAATTTTCTAACAAAGACAAAATTATCAGCATCCTCACGTGTATTAATTACTCCCATGCCTTCCATGGTTTTCTGATCAGTAGTTTAAAATGACAAAAACTGCATAAATATACATGATGAACGTGTCAATACTGATGTAAGAAGGATAGCAACTTTGTAGAATTTGCTGACTAGCAGGCGCATCCCATAAGTTTTACATGTGTTAACTTACTTGATTATCACAATAGCCCCGCAGGTTTTGTGAGTAAGGGGACCGAAGCACAGAGAGATTAGGCAGCTTGCCCACAGCCACCCAGCCTCACAGCTAGAGAGAGTCAGGCCAGGATCCACCCAGGCAATGAAACAACAGAGCATGTATTCACAGACACCCCTCGATCCTGAAGGAATAGGGGGCAGTGTGACCTTGGTACCCCACAAGCCTCACACATCCACCAAAAGAGAGTAATACTGGGTCTTGTCTGGCGACGTCGTCACGGGAACTCTGGGCATCATTTTATATACTAAAGCGATGAAGTTTTGATACCTTGCGTGTGACAGGATAATAGCACATACGCTAGATAATGTACATTGTGTTCTCTCTTGTGGCATTTGTGTGTATATACACATTAGTGGTTTTTTAAACTGGTTTAAAATGGTTCTTTATGCAAAAAGTAACAGCACATGCAAAATTTTTAAAAAATCAAATAGTACAAAAGGATAGGCAGGGAAAGGCAAGTCTCTCTCCTACCCTGGACTTTAGCCCTCTAACGTGGGAAGCGACATGGCCAGATTCCAGAATTATTCTGGGCATATATAAATGTAGACAGAGTCGTGGTTTTTTTTTTTTCTTAAAGGCACATAGGAGCATATTCGACACATTCCTCTGTACCTTACCTTTCAAAAGTTTATTACCTAAGAAACCATTCCGTATCTGTGTCTGTGTCTGTATCTGCATGTATATCCTCTTCTTTTCCCATTTTCATGGCAATGCAATGTTCCATTAAATGACCATGCCAGAATTCCTTTGACCGCAGATGATGGGCATTTAACTTCTTCCCAGATCCTTCCTGTTATGTGTAATGTTGCCGTAAACATTCTCACACCCCTGTGCGCGCACGCAAGTAGACCTGCAGAACAGCGTGCTAGCGGGCCGAGCACAGCCCATCCAGCCGCCCTTCTCTGTGGGCTGTCGCAGTGTATGCCCTTGTCAGCCCTGCGTACTGTGCCTGCACCCGACTCCATGACCTGCCCTGGGTATCAGCCTTGACTGGTTAGAAATAGAGTGGTAGTGTCTTATTTTGCACATTCGAGAAACAGAAACCCTTGTGGCCGTGCCCAGCCTCCTCTTTCCCTTCCCAGGTGAACATGGATGACCGGTTTGGACAGATCATGATCGAGAACCTGCGGAGGCGACAGTGTGACCTGGCAGGAGTGGAGACCTGCAAGTCGTTAGAGTCACAGGTCAGAGAGTGAGGACTCTGGTGCCCTGAGCCCCCAAGGGAAGGGCACCTTCTCTTCATACATCTGAGAAGCTGGGGCTCCACGGGGGCCGCTAATTCATCAGGCTAGGGAAGTCCAAGCCCTTGGTGTGGAAAATACACATGGACGTTTCCTGTACACTAGGATTTAAAACTTTCATCATGTGGATTTTCAAACAACATGAAAGTAGAGGGAATAGTAAAAGGAATAGCGTGTGCCCATCAGCCCATTTCAGTAATTCACATTTTGTCCATATTGTTTTATTTATCCCCAGTTTTTGTTGGTGTTGTCACTGGAATATTTTAAGGCAAATCCCAGACAGTATATCGTTCTGCCCGTAAATGCTTCAGTGTGAATTTCCTACCAGTAAGGACTTTATTCCCCCTGGGATCATGGTAATACCATGGCCACACCTCACAAATCAGTCAGAACTCCTTCATAGCACACACTACGCAGTGTGTGTTCAGATCTCCCGAGTTGTTTAAAAAAAAAAAAATTCTATAGTTGGTGTGTTTGAAATAGGATCCAAACATGGTCCAATCTTTGTATTTGACATGCCCCTTAAGTTTTAAGATCAAGTGAAGTTTCTTAGAATCTTATAGACCTTGTTTTGAAGACTTTATTTATTAGAGAGAGAGACAGACAGCATGCGTGGGAGGAGCAGGGGGCGGGAGGCGGGAAGAGAGAATCTCAAGCAGACTCCACATTGAGTACGGAGCCCAACTCGGGGCTTGATCCCAGAACCCTGAGATCATGACCTGAGCTGAAACCAAGGGTCAGACGCTTAACCGACTGCGCCACCCAGGTTCCCCACTGGAATCTAATAGATTTTTCTAAATATCTTCTTTTTTTTCTGCCTCCATTAAATAGGTTAGATTTTACATGTCTTAGTCACATTACCACTCGAATGCTTTCAAAAACTATTGCTCCTAGAGAAGTTTCTTTATTTCTCTTTAATATATACTTTAGTGACTTCTCTCCCATTATAGCAATGCATGTTTGGTGCAGAAAATTGGAAAATAAGAAGAAGGAAGATAGGGGCCAGGATAGGCTTCTGAAAGAGGAGTCATCTAAGAGAAATTTTCATGTGCTTTAAGAGTGTCTTGGATTTGTATGCCAGTGCCTTGTACCTTCTCCATTTCTCTCCACCACACATTCTAGAAAGAACGGCTCCTGTCGAATGGGTGGGAAACGGCATCAGCAGTCGACATGATGGAACTGTACAGCAGATTGCCTCAAGCTGAAGTGAGCAGGTGCGGGATCACCAATAGTTAGCCTCACGGTGAACAATTATGAGTTAAAGACATAACTGTCTTTAATGTAAAAACAACAACAAACCCTCAAACCCTAACTAGATTTATTTTGAAACAGGTTAATCTGCTAATACAGACTAACCACTAATAGCACCTTGAGAGTAACTCATTAGCCACTCACTGAGATAGGGTTTATGCCAACACAGATTATTTTAGTCAAAATAAGCAATTGCACCTGTAACACTCCCAGAGCACCCTCTGCAAGTGGAAATTTTGCACAATCCCTGTGTTTTGGAGGAGGAGGAGAATGATGTTGTCCAAGGGCTTCAGGGAAAAGTCTGCTCGCAGATTTTTAAACGGACTTCTCCCCTCATTATAAAATAGATTGTTTGAAAACAATTTTCAAGCTATGTATGATGTGCCTGAAATAGAAAATAGTTTCGCACTCTGTAGCTGCACCTTCAGAAATTGCTGTTGTTAATAAGCTGAGGTGCGTTTTTCTATGTGTATATAAAGGTGAATATTTATTGATATATAGGTTTCTGGTTTTTGAATTAGTAGATTGATACTACATGCATTGGTCTATAAATCACTGTCCTCTTTTAGAAACTTAACAATTGCTTGTATTTCTCTTCACATACCAAAATATACCCAAATATAGAAGGTTCCCGTGTCCTGTTCAATGATGCATAGTATTTATATTGTTATGTGGATGGATTAATTGGTGATAATAATTTTATAGTAATTAAAAAGTAGCGTATAGAGCTGGGCATTTAGTTGTGCCTTATTGTTTACTTTGTTGTGCTTTAATTTCCCTGTTATAAACAACACCACATTTATCTCTGCGCAGTGTTCGTGCCAGCTTTAATTCAGTTCTTGTTTTATCGTTACTTTATACTCCCTGGTTTGTGTTTCCTCTTGCCTCTGGGGACCTACAGGTATAGGTCTCTTACAAGATAATCAGAAGAATTTTAGGCCTTGCTTCTCCACAGAAGTTGCTATTAATTTTTTAGAAGTATGACTATTTTTTCCAAATGTTTACATCAAGGCCTTGACGGGTTGTGAAAGAGATGTCTCCATGTGATCGGGTCCATGTTTTCTGTAGTCTTCTAGAATTTTCCTTTCCCACAGGCTGGTTTTCTTTTGCTACATGTCTAGGTGCTGTTTTGAATAGCCCTGGTCAGGCATCTAAAGTAGAAAGGCTCTAGCAGCTCTTCTGGATGCCCAGGGGTGAGTCCGTAACTGGTGGCAGCTGTCACGGGAGCAACTTTTTTCTAGGCCGTCATTTGTCTTGTGTTGCCATGGCCTAGTTTAGTCAGCGCTGTGTATACCTGACAGAGGAGAGGAACGAGGTGGGAGGGCTTTGGTCTGTCTGCGCAAGGCTGCGCACGAACAGCCCTCCCAGGTGTGGGAATGCCTGGTAGTTTGTGTCTGCATTTGCCCTGGGGCTTCTGCTGGATACTATGTATAAAAAAGAAGTCTAAGGCGAGCCTGTTTATTTAACAAATACGAGTGCCAACTGTGCACCATGTACTTTCCTAAACACAAGGCGACCAACAGAGATCAAAATGGTCCAAAAGATACGCCTGCCTTGGAGTTTCATGTTCTAGGGAACGGCTTCACAATCTAGTGTCTCCTAAGAGCTGAACTTGGTGCTAAACATCCTGGAGCCTTCATTATGGTGCTGGTGTTTTGTAGAAGCAAATCTGCCTCGTGTGTCTTCTGGTAAGATGAGTTGGGAGACAAGTCAAGTACCTTATGCATAGTCACTCTCAGTTCAGATGTGACCCTTAGGCCTGCCTACCAAGACAGGAACAAAAACACAAATACAGAAACGTGTGTAGCAAATGCACATATGTACGCCCCTCCCTCCACCCCCAGCCTGGACTAATGGCAATACCTGAATGTTAGCAGTGACTATTATGAATAGTGGACATATGGATCATTTTAAATTTTCTTCTTAATACTTTTTGGAAATGCCTGAAATTTCCCCCAGTGTGCCCATATTTTAACAGAAAAATTTTTTTAAGCTATTTTATATGTTTTGCATATTTCTTTGTGTGTGCATATGTTTTAAAGCTTACATTTTAAATGCTTTTTTGAAAAGAAATCATACCAGCACATGATAAAAGAAAACAGACAGAATAAAGTAATGTAGAATAAAAACAAAAACCAACCCTTCAATCCTGTTCCCCTCACTACCAGTCTACTACATTCCTTCAAGAGACAAGCACCATTACCAGTTTCTTCTGTATTTTCCAGAGGAGAGCTATGCATATACAAACGTGTATATCCCCCACTTTTTCTTTCATAGATAATAGTATGCCCTGCACATTATTTACTACACAACTTAGGTTTTGAACTCTGTGGTAAGCATTAGAGGCTGTTCTGTGTCAAGGCATATAGACCTATTCCATTCTTTCAGATAGGTGCATATTATCCTATTGTATGAATGTGCTTTAATTTATTTAACCCAGCTCTTCTAGTTTAAGGTTTTATGCTATGATGCTGCAGTGAATATTCTGGAACGTACCTCTTTGTACTCATAGGGTAAAATCTTTTTTAAAAAATTTTTTAATATATTTATTTGAGAGAGAAAAAGAGCAAGAGAGAGACCACGAGCTAAGGGAGGGGCAAAGAAAGAGGGAGAAGCAGACTCCCCACTGAGCAGAGAGCCTGACGTGGGACTCGATCCCAGGACCCTGAGATCATGACCTGAGCTGAAGGCAGACGCTTAACCGACTGAGCCACCCAGGCACCCCTCATAGGGTAAAATCTTAAAGGCAGAATTGCTGAGTAAAAGGATGCGCATTTTCAACATTGATAGAGGAGATCAAGTTGCGTGCAGAGAGGTTGTACCATTTTGTAATCCGACTAGTAATGCAGGAGAGCACCTTTCCCCCATGTCCTTGCTAAAGTCCATATCGGCCTTTTTTTGATCTTTGTCAATCTGATAGTTGAAAAAGTATCTCGTATTTTAATGAGATTGAGAGCGTCTTATTTTTCTTTTTCGGTGAATATGTCTTTTACCTGTCTTTTAAATGAGTTTTAAAAGTTTTTCTCATGAAATATAACAACTCTTTACAGAGCAGGGAATCTACCCTTTGTCATTTGTGTTGTAAGTTTTTTTCTAGTTTGTCATTTGTCTTTTGACTTTATTTATGGTATTATTTTTATAATAAAGATAAAATGGAACCCCACCATACATACTATATTGCACCCTCTTCTTCTTTCCTCTTAGTATGATATGAACATCTTTCCATATTCATAAACTTTGGGTCATCATCTTCATTTTTAATTGTAGAGCTTGTTATTGTCCTACTTTTGTTCTCCCCACAGAATAGAGTCACTTGAATTCCTGGATGAAATGGAGCTTCTCGAACAGCTCATGCAGCATTACTGCCTTTGTTGGGCAACCAAAGGAGGACATGCACTAGGTACGTGATTTTACTTTTGTTGATTTGCCCTAGAAGTGGGGATCTGTTTGTCTCCAAACTCCATAAGGCATGCCTGGAAAGAACTAGAGTATCGGATGCATGTGTCCAAGAGCAATAGGCAGAAAATGAGCTGTTGTATCCTCTGGTTTTGTAGCACAGAGACCAGGTGAATCGTTCAGGTAAATCACGTGTACCAGCACTAAGAAACCCACAGCCCTTTAGAGGTCTCCTCGGGCGTTTCCTCTGTTGGAGGGGAAGAGACCTTGAGAGTTTAGAGCAGTAATCTTAATAAAAGTAACCGATGTTTGTCTTTTGAATCACCTTATAACCAGGTTTCCTAGAGGTCAGGCACACAAATCATTCTGTGTGTCTCCAGCAAACACATGCAGCTGTGGGTCACATTTCTCCCCTTACCTTCTGTGATTAAGGTGAAGTCCCCTCGCCTGGCAGAGGAGGGCTGTGGCAGGAGCGTGGATCCTTGTTCAGTGTTACTCGCTTCCTCGGTCTTGACCCAGTTCCTCCTTTACAGCTGCCCCACGTGGGTCTTGCTTCCTCCGGGGTCCTCCCTTGGGCATCTCTCCGCCCCGTGGAGACTATTTGAGATCCCAGTGTGACCTTAACTGGAGTAGCCGTCATTCAGGTGTCCCGTGGACGGCGTCCTGCAGACTCGTCCAATGACATACAGCCTTAGGCAGGGAGCCCAGACAAAACACAGAACATGACACAGCAAGGGCGGCCTCCCACTCGAACATTCCATGCTGACGTGAGGCTGTTAATCATCCCCCTGGGGCTTAGCCATCCAGTAGTTTATAAATTTACCCAGCAGTTCAGCCCACAAAATCCTTTTAAATTTGTCTTTTTATTTAAGAGAATTTATTAGTGGGGTTTTATACTGTTACCCACACACACCTCCAATTTTAAAAACAACGTCATCCTTAATAGAGACTTTGGAAGCTTCTAAAAAGTCCAGTGAAGAAGAGAAAAATCAGCTGCGTGCCCATCACTCAGAGATAAGATCTGGTAGCTTTTTCCTTCCACTCTTTTTCTAGCTATGTTTTCTTTTTAGCAGAATTGAATTTCTGCGCTTATGTACTTGGAGTCCTGATCTTTTCCACTTAAGTATCCTAACAGCCGTTTCCCCTCGCTGTGAGAAACACTCAGTGAGCATAGTTTTCACGGCATTATAAAACTTCTGTCATGACACTATGTCCAGATTGACTCAACTTTGCCACACTTTTGGAAATGTAGCTCTTTTGTAATCCTATTAAGCTGGTTCTAGTTTTTATAAAGTAACAACACCGGGAACATTTTTCTGTCGGGGGCTGCTGTGTGATGTCAGTACTGTACGTGTGAGGTGAAGATCGCCCGTCTCTGCATTTGCTCAGGGCTCATTGCTGAGTGGGTAGACTTCTGGAGTTGACCGCAGAGCCCATAAGCTGTGACAGTGCTTTCTGTCCCTTCGAAATCCCTTCGAAACCCCCATAAACACAGCCTCGTCCAACCCCTTGCTTCCTTGTGGATGATCTCCTCTTGCCACGCAATAGAGCAGAGCTGCGTGAGGAGGTGTGTGGCCTGTGTTCCCAAGCCGGTGGCCGTGGGCCTGGGGTTCGGTAGTGCCTTGTTCTCCCACCTTAGTCTGCTTGCTCTGCTCTACGGTGTGAGTCTCTTAACAGCGTCTGTGTGTTTCCTTCCCTCAGGTTTGAAGGAAATCACTTACTAATCTGTTGGAGGCCCGTGCTGAGCCAGGAGCTGAAGCCACTGACCTTCCCAGAGTTGCTGGGCTACATTTCCTGGGTGGTGGCCAGACCTGGCCCGCCAGCCTCATCCCACACCCTGAGAAGCCTCAGCACCTAGGGCTGTCACATCACCTTCTGTGCCCGTTGACTTCTCGTTGAAATAAACCTGTTGTTGCCAATCGCCCACGCGTTGGTCCTCCGCCGTTCCTCGCTCCCCTGGGTGGGCTCTTGTTTACCTCCATGTCAGCTGAAACCAAAGATCCTGAATCTTCCTCCAGCCTTGGCTTGCTCCCTCTGAGTCAGCCTCAGCTCGGGCCCCAGCATCCACGTGGGGGTTTACCTTGACCTGGGCCTTCACCTCCACCCAAGGCGAGAGCTCTTCTCGGCTCCTGGCTCTGCCTTGGCCGGGATCTGCCTGCTTAAGTCCTTCTTGTTTATTGCAACCGACTGGATGATGGCCCCTAAAATGTCCCCTCCTGTCCCTCGAACCTCTGAATGTGTTACCTCATACGGCAAAGGGGGTCTGCAGGTATGATTAAGCTAAGGACCTTGAGATGGGGAGATTACCCAGGAGTATCTGGGTGGGCCCAGTGCAATCACAGGGTCCTTACAAGGAGAGGCGGGAGGGTGGGAGGAGAAGGAGGTGTGCTCATGGAGCCAGAGAGGAGCAGTGCATGTTGGAGATAGGGAAAGGGCCAAACCAACTGTGTAGGTGGCCACCGGATGCTGGGAAGAGCAGGAGAACAGACTCTTGGAGCCTCCAGAGGAACCAGCATTACTGACAACTTGAGCCCAGTGAAATGGATTCCAGATTTCTGGCCTCTCGAGCTATAAGAGAGTATTAGTGTTTTAAGCCACAAGGTCTGTGCTGATCTGTTACAGCAGCTACAGAATACTAACAGAGTTAGACAGATGTGTAGGGCCCAGGGCGCTTATCCTGTGATTCAGAAATGTAAGGCCCGTCCACCCCTGACGAACCCTCTGGTTATTGACTGGGGCCGTGAACCTGATCCTGTGTGTGCAGGATGGCAGCCCTAGAGAGAGGACAGCCCCGTCTCCCACCAGGCAGAATCCCCGGTCAGTGTTCTAGAGAGTGGGACAGCATGTCTGTTGGTGGGGTTGACTGATACAGTGTGAAATAACATCGAATCGCCCCTTGAAAAAGTAACTTCCTTTTCAGGGGTCTTTTGAGTCTTAAGAAGTTCAAGGAGAAGCTCTCAGGCTGGTACTGGTATGTCTTTAACACTCCTGGGGACCACTAAGAGTCCTGGGGACTCTTGGGACCAAGCCATTAGTGGATGGATGGTGAATCCATTTAGTGGATCATGTCCACTATTTTAGAAAACTATAGAATAGAAAATTTTAACACATAACTAGTAGGAAAGGTGAGTATTGCTTTTTGATACTTTTCATTTTTTTTTTTAAAGATTTTACTTATTTATTTGTCAGAGAGCACAGGCAGGGGGAGCGGCAGGCAGAGCAGGCAGAGGGAGAAGCAGACTCCACGCTGAGCAAGGAGCCCGACGTGGGGCTTGATCCCAGGACTTTTTCCTCCTCTCCGTGCCCAGTGCTTCCTCCTCTTCCTGGAAGCCCAGGACTTGGTGTTCATGGGTCACCATAGGCTTCTTCCTCCCTCCGCCTCCCTCCTTCTCCCACATTTTGGTTATTCATTCATCCATCAAAGGACATTAGATGTTTCTAACTCTTGGGTACCGTGAATAATGCTGCTGTGAACATTGGTGTCCAAATACCTGTTTGAGTTCCTGCTTTCAATTCTTTTTAGTGTATATCCCCAAAGTGGAATTTTGGATTATGTGATAATTGTTTTTCATTTTTTGAGGAGCCTCCATACTGTTTTCCATTTCACATTCTTGTCAGTTAATGTAAAGATTCCAGTTTCTCCACAACCTTGCAACACCTGCTATTTTCTGGGTTGGTTTGTTTTGCAAATAGGCATTCTAATGGGTGTGAAGTAGAATCTCAAGGTAATTTTGTTTTGTGGTTCCCTAATGGTTGGTGACCTTGGGCATCTTTTCAAATACTTGTTAGCCATTTGTATATTTATAGTTTTAGGTCTTATATTGAGGTCTTTCGTACATTTTGAGTTAATTTTTGTACATGGCAGGTAAGGCTCCATCTTCATTCTTTTGCATGTATCCATCCAGTTTTCCCAGCACTATTTGTGGAAGAGACTGTCCTTTCTTTGCCTACTGAATGGTCTTGGCATCTTTGTCAAAAATAATTTGACCATATACAGGAGGGTTTATTTCTGGGCTCTCTATCCCCTTGGTCTATTTGTCTGTCTTTATGCCACTGTTTTGTTGTACCTGTGTAGTAAGTTTTTAAGTGAGGAAGCATGAGAATTCCACCTCTGTTCTTTTTCAAGATTGTTTTGGCTATCTGGGTTTCCTTGAGATTCCATATGAATTTTTGGGTGGGTTTTTCTATTTCTGCAAAAAACATTTTTGGGATTTTGATAGGTACTGCATTGAATCCGTGGATTATTTGGGTAGTAATAACATCTTAACAACATTAAGCCTTCCTATCCATGAATATGGGATGTCTTTCCATTTACTTATTGAAGTTGTCTTTAATTTCTTTTTTTTTTAATTTTATGTTAGTCACCATACAGTACATCATTCGTTTTTGATGTACTGTTCCATGATTCATTGTCTGCATATAACACCGAGTGCTCCATGCAATACATGCCCTCCTTAATACCCATCACTGGGCTAACCGATCCTCTTACCCCCCTCCCCTCTGAAACCCTCAGTTTGTTTCCTGGAGTCCATAGTCTCTCATGGTTCATCTCCCCCTCTGATTTCCCCCCCTTCATGTCGTCACCTTTAATTTCTTTCAGTCATATTTTATAGTTTTCAGTGCACAAGTCTTTAGTCTCTTTGGTTAAGTTTATTCCCAAGTATTTTGTTCTTTTTGATGCTATTCCATTGCAAATGGAATTTTTTTAAATTGCTTTTTGGATTATCTTTAGTGTATAGAAATGAAACTGATTTGTGTGTGTGGATTTTGTATCCTTCATCTTTGCTGAATTTGTTTATTCTAATAGGTTTTTTGGTGGCATATTTCCTATTTCCTATTCTATTGAAATAGAGACAATTTTCTTTTATCCTTTGCAATCTGGATGCCTTTTCTTTTTCTCACTTAATTGCCCCAACCCAGACCTTCCAAAACTGTGTGGAATAGAAGTGGCAAAAGTGGGCATCTTTGTCTTTTCCTGATCTTAGAGGAAAAGCTTTGTTTTTCCCCATTAAGTGTGATGTTAACTGTGGGTTTTTTCATATAGAGCTTTTATTATGTTGAGGTAGTTTTTTAAATTCCTATTTTGTTATGCATTTTTATCATGAAAGGATGTGATTTTTGTCCAATACTTTTCCTGCATCAATTGAGATGAATATGTGGTTTTCCCCTTCATTTTGTTACTGTGGTGTATTACATTTATTGATTTTAATATGTTGAACCATTCTTGCATTCCAGGAATAACCTCACTTGGTCATGGTGTATAATCCTTTTAATGCACTGCTGCATTTGGTTTGCTAGTATTTTGTTGAGGACTTTTGCATGAATAATCATAAGGGATGGGGCGCCTGGGTGGCTCAGTCGTTAAGCGTCTGCCTTCAGCTCAGGTCATGATCTCAGGGTCCTGGGATCGGGCCCCGCATTGGGCTCTCTGCTTGGCGGGAGGCCTGCTTCTCTCTCTCCCACTCCCCCTGCTTATGTTCCCTCTATCACTGTGTCTCTCTCTGTCAAATAAATAAAATCTTAAAAAATAATAATAATAATCATAAGGGATATTGGTCTGTAGGTTTCTTATGGTGTCTTTGTCTGGCTTTGGTACTAGAGTAATGCTAGCCTCATAGACTGAGTTAGGAAGTGCTCCCTCCTCTTCAATTTTCTGGAAGAATTTGAGGATTGGTGTTAATTCTTATTTAAATGCTTGGTAGAATTCACCAGTGATGCCATCTGGTCAGACTTTTCTTTGTTTGGAGGTTTTAAATTATTAACTCAATATCCTTACCATTTATATGTCTGTTCAAATTTTCTATTTCTTCATAATTTGGTCTTGGTAGCTAGTGGGTTTCTAGGAATTTGTCTATTTCTTCTAGGTTATTCAACTTGTTGGCATATGGTTGTTTATAGTACTCTCATAATCCTTTTTATTTCTTTAAATTCATTACAGAAATCACTAGTAATGATTAGTAAAATCATTAGTAATGTCCCCACTCTCATTTCCAATTTTAGTCATTTGGATCCTCTCTTTTTTTTATCAGTATAGTAAAGGTTTGTCAGTTTGGTTGATCTTTTTCAAGAATATGTTTTTGGTTCTGTGTATTTTCTTTGTTCTTTTTCTATTCTCTATTTCATTTGTCTCTGCTGTAATCTTACTTCCTTCTATTAGCTTTGGGTTTAGTTTGTTCTTTTTCTAGTTCCTCAAGATGTAGATTTAAGATGTACATTTTTTATTTGAGATCTTGCTTCTTTTAAAAAAAATTTTTTTTTCTCTCTCTTTTTTGGGGGCTTGCACTCATGATCCTGAGATCAAGACCTGAGCTGAGATCAAGAGTCAGACACTTAGGGGTGCCTGGGTGGCACAGTCAGTTAAGCATCTGACTCTTGGATTAGGCTCAGGTCATGATCTCAGGGTTGTGTGGTCGAGCCCCACATCGGACTCTGTGCTCTGCATGGATTCTGCTTGAGATTCTCTCCCTCTGCCCCTCCTGCTGTGCTCTCTCTCCCCCTCTCTGAAATAAATAAATCTTAAAGAAAAAAGAAAAGTTAGACGCTTAGCTGGCTGAGCCACCCAGGCACCCCACATCTTGTTGATGTATGTGTTTAGAGTTATATATGTCCCTTTTAGCCCTTATTTTGCAACATTCCATACATTTTGGGGTGCTGTGTTTTCATTTTCACTTATTTAAGGGTATTTTCTAATTTCCTTTTTGATTTCTTTTGTGGTGCGTTGGTTAAACATTTCCACATATTTGTGAATTTACCAGTTTTCCTTCTGCTGGTAACTTCTAGTTTCATTCCATTTGTGATAGGAAAAGATATTTTCTATGATCCCAGTCTTTAAAAATGTATGTATTAAGATTAATCTTTGTAGCCTAACATATAGTCTATCCTGGAGAACATTCCATGTGCACCTGAGAAAAATGTGCAGTGTTTCTGCAGATGTCTGTCAGGTCCCATTTGTTTACAGTGCTTGTTCAAGTCCTTGATTTCCATCTTGATCTTCTGTCTGGTTGTTTTCACCATAAGCTTTTGATTCCCAGAGCTTGTTTTCTGCTTTATGCCTCCTGGACTGCTTTTCCAGGTGAGCATCTTACATCTCCTCTTAAGTGACTGAGTTACTGGCTCCGCAAACTCAGCATTCCTAAAAGCAGCGACATCCCTTCCCCCTCCTACATAGCTCTTCTTTAGAGGCTCTGCCTTCTCTGCCAGTAGACCCCCCACTCCACTCAGCGTCCTCAGAGTCATTGATTTTCTGCTTTTTCTTGTTCTGTTCATCAACTGGGGAGCCGCATTCTGTTGCTCTCTTACAAGCAGCATGAGTTCTCATGTCCATCTCCCCGGCCCCCTGGTTTGGTCTTCCACTGTCTGACATCTGGGCTTCTGGGCCTTTGTTCTCAACCTCCTGCACTCCTGTATGCCACCCTGAGCCGGTCCGCCCCGGCCCTGAGCACCTCGCCCCCACAGTCGAAGGCCGGCAAGGAGAGCATGCTGGGATGGAGCCTCATCCTGCATTTATAGTCTTACTCTCCAGCTGACCGTCACTGGGCCTCAGGTAATGCTCTTGTCTCTCTCTTTGGATTGTGCTTTTTCTGGGTTTCATTTCCATAGCACACCCTCACAGTCCATCCCCAATGCAGACTTCTTTGTCCCTTTCTTCCTTCCATCAACCTTTTTTTTTTTTTTTAAAGATTTTATTTATTTATTTGACAGAGACAGCGAGAGAGGGAACACAAGCAGGGGGAGTGGGAGAGGGAGAAGCAGGCTTCCTGCGTAGCAGGGAGCCCGATGCGGGGCTGGATCCCAGGACCCTGGATCATGACCTGAGCCGAAGGCAGATGCTTAACGACTGAGCCACCCAGGTGCCCCAACCTTTTATTACTATATTCAACAAAAGACCAGCAGGACATGATACATGCCCTTCAGGAGCTTCCAATCTTGAGAAGACACAGTTAAACATGACTTGCCATCCAGCGTGGCAAACATGTGGGACAGCCACAGATTCACATAACTGAAGCAGCTTAGCCATTGTAGGCTGGTCAAGAAAGCTTTCCCGAGGAAATGTCACACAAAGAGGTGAGGGAAGAGCGCCGTTGGCTAGATGATCAGCCACGTGTGAGGGAGCATGCCTGCATGCTATCTGGGATCACTAATAGATTATGTATTTGTGTTTCTAATTGCTTTACTTGTATTAACTCATCCTGTCCTTATAACATGTCTATGTCACGTTCTGTTTTCATCCTCATTTTAGATGGAGAAATAAGGGCACATGGAGATTTGGTAATTTGTCCGAAGTCATACAGCCAATAAATGATAGAAGTAGATTTGAAGCCAGGCAGGTTGGCCGTAGAGCTTGTCCTTTTGGTTTTTTGTTTGTTTTCTTTGTTGTTGTTGTTGTTGTTGTTTAAGATTTTATTTATTCATTTGAGAGAGAGTAAGAGCAGGAGGAGAGGGACAGGGAGAAGCAGGCTCCCCACCGAGTGGAGAGCCGCATGTGGGGCTCGGTCCCAGGACCCCGGGATCATGACCTGAGCTGAAGGCAGACGCTTAACCGACTGAGCCACCCAGGCACCCCTAGAACTTGTGCTTTTGACTGTTGCATTATATGTATCCCCTCTATCTCTGCCCCTAACAGCGCAGGAAAATCCCCTGCCATCAGTATTGCTTAAGGGTGTGGTTACCCTGCTGCCTCATTTACTCATGTATTCCTGATAAATTTCCACATTTATGAGATTGGATCGTTTCTAACTTTGAGGCTGTTCCTAGATGTCAGTGATGAAGAGTGACTCTTTTTCTCCAAAATTACAGTTCTTAGTCAGGCTTTTGAGTATTTAGTAGCAGAAATGGCTACTAACAACAAGCAACCAACAAACAAAAAACAAACAACTCAAACCCACCAAAACACCAGTGAGTATCTAGAATGCTTTCAGTTCAGTAATAAAATATTGAAGAATATCATTAAAGACCTCAGTTTGCTCTTTATGCTCTGTCTTCATCAAGATGTTGACTTTTAATCTTCTGTTACCTTATGATCATAAAGTAGCTGCTAGACTGCCAGGCATCACAGCTGCATTCCTGGTAGTAAAAAAGATGGGTCTTTTCTTCAGTGGTCTCTGTCTTTTTATCTAGAATAAAATTATTCCCAAATGTGCTCCAATATACTTCCCCTATATCTCATGGTAGGCACCGGGTAGGATTGCCAAATAGGATACAGGGTGCCTAGTTAAATTTGAATTTCAGGAAAACACCACAGAATTTTTAAAGTATAAGTAACATACTTATATTAAAAAAGTTGGGTGTTGCTTATCTGAAATTCAGATTTACCTGGGTGTCCCTTATTTTTATTTGCTAAATCTGGCCACCCTAGAACTTGGCCTACTTGCAATAGGGGCTGGCACACAGAATATCTGGATTTCTGGCTTTTGTAATCCAAGATGGGCAAGAGAGAAAGAGATTAGAAAGCTTTTAGGTCATCAGCCACCCAGTGTGGAGTCATTCTGATTGTGTTTGCTCTACTGCACAGAGAATATGTTTACATAATATCACAAAATTTACGAAGTTCAAAGCAGAATCAAACTATATTTTCATTTTAGAGTTTTTTTACTTTCTTTGAGTAGGGGGAGGTATAGATGGTTATGAATAAAATGCCTGCCATGGGCAAAGAATTTTTTTATTTTTAAATTTTTTTTGTTTTCTTTTTTATGTCCCTCCTTGTTCCACGAAAGGAATTGAGAGGGTTAATAGAACTACATCACCACAAAAGGCAAAAATAAATACGGGAGTGGAACATGAGCTCAACAAATTACAAAAGGCCCTGAGTTGTGCGTATTTTATTGTTCACACAGGTACTGGAAGCAGGCTGCAAATCTGACTTCCCCGAGTCCTCACAGGGATGGAAACATGCTCCAGTTTCCATAAAATCACAGCCAACCTCCATACTCAAGAGAGGCACAACTCCTCCTCCATGGAGACCCAAGAAGCTTCTCCAGAGCATCTTCAGTGAGATCTCTGTGAAAGCTGGGGTTCTGGGTGTGCAACTGCTTCCCCAGGACCCTTTGGCATGCGCCTGTGCCTTAATACTGAAGTTCCATGGGTCCAAAACAGTGCAGTCCAATTCTACATCTCTGGGACACTAGATCAATTCAAGAGTAGAAGTTGGACAATCTGGGGACAGTGAGAGAGGCCTGCAGAACTGATGTGCCTAAGCGTTGTTCTTGAAAGCCGGACATTTTATACAAGATTCCCCAGCAGTGAGTTTGAGGTCAGAACCCTCAGCAAAGACCTGGGGGTCAAATTGACCAAGTGGTCCAGATCCAAATGCTTTGAAGAGCCAGCCAGGTGGAAGGGCGAAGGTCTTCATAAGAAAGTATAAGAGCCTGTACAAGGAGCAGAGCTTCATTCCGAGGTAGTTGCCTCAAATATAAAACGGACCATTTCATGACCACCCCCCCCCCCTTTAAGGCCCCAAGGACCCTTCTTCCCCTTGGTATGAAATCCAATTCCTTCCCCTGGCCCACAGGACCCAAGACCCTATGTGGTCTGGCTCCTCCTCCCGTCTCCCATGCCATCTTCCTCCTGCCTATTGACACTCCCAGCCTTGCCTTCTTTCTTTCCCTTAACCTGCCCAGACTCTGCCTCTGCTGTTCCCTTTCCTGACTCAGCCCTTCCCCCTTGAAGCTTAGTGGGAACATCACCTCCCCAGAAAAGCTCTCCCCCATTACCCTGTGTAAACGTCCCCTGTTGCTGGAACTCAGCACCTTTGCCTTTCATGGTCCTTCCCTGAGCTTGTCATCACTCTTAGGCATTGCACAAGTATTTATCAAGCACCTTCTATGTATCAGGCACTGAGAGTGAAGCCGATGAACAGATAAATAAACCAATATAATTACCGTGCTAATTGAGTGCTCTGATGACTCAGTAGTCATGGTATGAAGGATGATGTAATCCTACCTTATCAAGGCATTTGATTTATAGCTACTCTAGGTAAACATGCTTGGAATTCAGTTGAGGGGGGAACTCAGGCACTATCCTGAATGATGGTCACCCCAGTAGGTTATGAATATGGTGACACTTGGTAGGCTGTTACTTAATGTTTGTCAGCTTAAAGATCCGAACAAGGAGTGGGTGGGCTGGGAGGGGCAGGGGAGATGGCTGCAGGAGCAGCAGGACCTGCAACGATGCAGTAGGGCTTAAGTGAGGCGCCTCTCCAGGCTGGGCCTCAGATGGCCGCTGAGCCCCTGGAGAGAAGGAGAACAAGATCCAAAACCTGGCTAAGCTCAATGGGGGAGAGATCGCCTTGCTCTGTCTGCAAACAGAGAACTTGTTATGAACTTAGTGATGGAGTAATCAAGTGACCTGGGAGAGTTCTGGGAACTGGGTAAGGCTCATTGTTCCGGTTTTACCCACCCATTGTTTCTCAATTGTGGATGAGTTTGAGTGCTGGAGGTCTGAACCCTGAAGGGTGGATCACGGCTTCCAGAGCGCAGAGGGGAGAGAATTTAGAGATCGCAAGGAGATGGGAGCCATTGAGGGAGTGAGAGGTGGGACTGGTCTTTGGGGATTGAGAGGCAGGGAATGGGGCTCTTGGAACATCCTGGCGAAAGCTGCTAGAAGGAGCATCGCAGGAAACCAAGTCTAGGACAAAGTCACGAAGGGCAGTAGCTCTTGCTTTGGTGTGGGTAGTGCGGTGTGGCTGATCACAGAGGAGGGTCGTAAAGCCTTCCCGAGCCTCTAGGACTTGAATCGGGAGTGGCCAGGCAATTCGCTTTGGCCCATGGGACGATAAGAAACAAGACGCGAGCAGCAACTTGAAGGTGCTCGCGCACTGGGGTTCTCTTTCTCTTGCTGCAGAGGAACCCTGTGGTGACCAAGGTGTGAATAAGCCAGCTTGCCTGTGGGATAGGAAGACCACATGGAGCAGAGATGAGCTGTCCCAGATGAGGCCCTCCCCAGACGCAGGCCCCAGCCAACACGCCAGCTGATCACAGATGTTCAGGAGAGTCCAGATGAGATCCACCAAGGCAGCCCAGACTAGAAGAACTGCCCCTCTGGCTTGCAGAATTGTGAGCTAAATGAATGGTTATTGTTTTTTTTTGTTTTTTTTTTTTTTAAAGATTTTTATTTATTTATTTGAGAGAGAGAATGAGATAGAGCACATGAGAGGGGGGAGGGTCAGAGGGAGAAGCAGACCCCCTGCCGAGCAAGGAGCCCGATATGGGACTCGATCCCGGGACTCCAGGATCATGACCTGAGCCGAAGGCAGCCGCTTAACCGACTGAGCCACCCAGGCGCCCGAATGGTTATTGTTTTAAGTCAGTATGTTTGAGGACAGTTTGTTACCCCTCAGTAGCTAACCGATACAGGTGTGTGTGGGGGGGTGAGGGTTGTAGGGAAGAAGGCAAGTCTCAGTTGCTCGGTTCTTCCATTGATGCCGATTCGGTGCCAGGCTGTGTGCTGGCTCTAAAGTTTTCACGATGGGCACGGCAGACACGGGCTCTGATGGGGCAGAGCACCAGCCAGCAGTGGCCCCTGACAAGGAACTTAGCCATTTCAGTATCTCATGGCAAGTCCAGGAGGTGCTGTGGGAAGTGCTGGGGATGGAGGTGAGTGGGACCTAGGGTAGAGGTGGTGAGAGAGAGGGCGCGTAGAGACTTCCGGGCCATAAGAGAGTCTGGATGGTTGAGGAAAGAACACTGCCACTTGGCAGGAGCAGTGTACTTCAAAGGGGCACACGTTTCCTCCGGAGTCACAGAACACTCCCAGGGGAACCCCAAGGATACTTGCAAGGCATCCATTTCCAAGGCACTGAAGTACATAAATAAAGGTAGTGTATCAGTGGTATTAAAACTTAATGGAGGGCGCCTGGGTGGCTCAGTTGGTTAGGCGACTGCCTTCGGCTCAGGTCATGATCCTGGAGTCCCGGGATCGAGTCCCGCATCGGGCTCCCTGCTCGGCGGGGAGTCTGCTTCTGCCTCTGACCCTCCCCCCTCTCGTGCTCTCTGTCTCTCATTCTCTCTCTCTCAAATAAATAAATAAAATCTTTAAAAATAAATAAATAAAATAAAATAAAGGGCCAAATAATTAATATTTTTGACTTTGTGGGTCAAGAGGATATTACAGAGGTTTGATAACCCTTTAAAATATGAAAATCTTCTTAGCTTTTAGTCAATAAAATAACAGGCAACCAGCCAGAGCTGGGCCATAGGCCATAGGTTGCCAGACTCAAGTACACATCATCATTTAAAATAACTACTTACTTAAGGAGTCTTCTGTTAATACACATTTATATGGCTTCCATATTAATTTGCTATGATAAATAATGTGGCAGGCAACAATGTGTGTAAATCCTTTCATATTTATCTATTTACTCCCAAAGGGTAAATTCCTAGAAATAGAATTGATAGGTTGGAGCATATGATATTTTACTCTGTGATACATATTGTCAAAATATTCTCATTTATATTTACATTCTCATCAATTATGTACAAGAGAGCCTGTTTTACCATGTACTTATCAACACTGGATATTATCAAACTTCTAATTTGTCAGTCCAGTAAGTGGAAAAAAATGGTATCACACTGATGTTCTTACACTTACTATGACTGTCTTTTCACATATTATTGTGAATTTATTATTTACAAATTCCCTGTTTGTGCTTTTTGCCCATTTTTCTCTGTGATTTTTTTCACATTGATTTGTAAGAACTCTTTACATAGTAGGGAGAGGAATACTGTATAATTATGTGCAATATTTTTCCCCCCAGTTTTTCATTTTTCTTGTTTCTGGTAATCATTTTTCCTTTCTGTTTTAGAAGTCCTACATTTTATCTGGTTAGGCTGATAGACCCTTTTACTATATAGTAAAATGTGTCTAGTATGTGTGCCATGCCTCTCCCCTTTTATGATTATGAAAGCATTTGCCTATGTTTTATTTTAGTGCCTTTTTATGGTCTTTCTTTTACATTTTAACCTTAGGTTTATTTAGAATTTATTTTCAGGTTCAAAATGAAGCAGAGATTCACCTTTATTTTTTTAAAGATTTTATTTATTTATTTGAGACAGAGAGAATGAGAGAGAGAGAGCATATGAGAGGGGGGAGGGTCAGAGGGAGAAGCAGGCTCCCCGCCGAGCAGGGAGCCCGACGCGGGACTCGATCCAGGGACTCCAGGATCATGACCTGAGCCGAAGGCAGTCACTTAACCAACTGAGCCACCCAGGCGCCCCGAGATTCACCTTTATTTATTTATTTTTTGAATAAGGATAGCCAGTTTTCCTAACACTATTTAGACCTCTTTTTTTTTTTTTTAAAGATTTTATTTATTTATTTGACAGAGAGAGACACAGTGAGAGAGGGAACACAAGCAGAGGGGAGTGGGAGAGGGAGAAGCAGGCTCCTGGCTGAACAGGGAGCCCGATGTGGGGCTTGATCCCAGGACCCTGAGATCATGACCTAAGCCAAAGGCAGACACGCAATGACTGAGCCACCCAGGCGCCCCAGACATCTTTTTTTTTTTTTTTTTAAAGATTTTATTTATTTATTTGACAGAGAGAGCACAAGCAGGGGGAGTGGCAGGTAGTGGGAGAGGGAGAAGCAGGATCCCCGAGGAGCAGGGAGCCCAATGCGGGGCTCGATCCCAGGACCCTGGGATCATGATTGAAGGCAGTTGCTTAATCAACTGAGCCACCCAGGTGCCCCTATTTAGACATCTTTAATCCATGATTTTGAACCCCAATATAAATTTCCATGCATAAATTGAGCCTAAAAGGACTCATTAAAAAAAAAAAACCTCACAAGGTATCAAGGAACTGAGTATTTTGATTCTAGCAATTTATTCACTCCTGGGCTTAAGTGAAGAATTCCTTGAAATACAAGGTATGCTTTATCTTTAACTGGAAATTTTTAAACTGATAACAATCTGTATATCAAAGATAAAATTCTTATTATTCGGGTTGATAGGATTGTTTGTGTTTCCCCTGAGCAGAAGGACAGTTATTTAGAACTGAGAAATATAACTCTACCAGTGCTGTGCCTTTGTACTTTATCTGTACATATGTGTGACCACCATTCCAGACAGAAAATAATTTGCACAATGAGTCGCCAAACCTAAGGAGTAAAAAAAAAAAAAAAATCATAGGATGACATTTTACCAAGTTTAAAGAGTAAAAAAGGCACCAATTTGGATGCAGTCTTGGCTGAATTCCAGCTCCAGAGTTCACAGGTGTGCGGGCCCGAGAACGGCCCTTCCCCCTCCATGGGCCTCAGCTCTCTCTTCTGTAAAATGGGCTAATAGTTAGAACACCTGCCTCACACCGTTGTTGGTGTGACTTGAGGAAGAAGGCAGGAATCCACTGTGTCTGGGGTTAGCCATTGCTATCCAAGGACCTTCACACCTGTGGTCTTAACTTAAACTCCCTCCCCATCTCACACTGACACCTCCAGTTTCTGTTTTTTTATTGAACAAGCCAGTGCCTGACTGCAGAGTACACTTAGCTGAGTCCTTGACCTTGGCTTTGTTCCTGTCCACCCCTACCCCACTGCTCCCGGGGTCCTGTGCCCGTTACAGTCCAGTGCCACTTGACTTCCATTCTTGTTCCAGCCCAGAAAGTCCTGGCCCAGCCGTGGGCACGACCTTGTAGCTCCAACCAGAGGTTGCCATGTCTTTTGAGCCCTCTCCATTGGGCTGCTGGCTGGGGTCCCACTTGGTCTCGCCACCTTTCCCTTCCCCTTGAGGATACTTAACTCTCACCGAGGTATTTGCACTCCCAGAGAGGATGATTGGGAATGCAAATGTTTGCTCTTACTGTCAGAATTTCTGGCATCGTGACAGAGGGCACAAGGTGTCTGACGGTCTGGGGGCCAGTCATCATGGTGGCAGCCATAAACGTTTGCCATGGTAGTTCATCTGAAGGTGACTTTTGCTCTCACATTTTGCCTTATGTAACAGTTATTTATGTGTCTGATACATATCCCTGATTTAACTGTAGAGTTCATGAGAGATTATCTCTTAATCACCTCTATTCTGGGTAGAAAGGTGGCCACCCCAGGACTAAGGAGTTGCCCTGCCCCTCACCTACCAGCAATTGTCTGTGGTCCTGAAACACCAAGGACAGTTTTGCTTGCTCAGATTTCAGGATTCTGAAATGAAAGCTGTGGAAGAAAAGAGAGTGTGTTTAGTGGATTCTTTGTTTCTTTCTTTTGTGTAAGGGAAAGAAACCCAGCTCCAACTGGCTGAGGAAAGAAGACCTGAAAAGGCCAGGGAAAGTCCAGCATGGCTGATTTGGGGGTTGGGTGGGGGCGCGGATGGGCATAATAAAGATGTCACCCACCTTGTTCTCCCAGTTCGTTCTCTTTGCCTCTGTGTGCTTTCCATTCTCTTCAGGCTCATCCCTCACGGTGGCAAAGACCGATGCTGGTGGCTCCTTGTGTCTTGCCCCCATCCCCGCCCCCAGCAACTCCAGAGAAAGAGCATGTCTCATTCCCAAAAAGCTCCAGAAAAAAATGCCCAGAATTGCACGTTCATGGTCATGTGGAGCATAAGTTCATCCCTGAGCCAGTCAAGATGACCTGGGGCTTGGAGTGTCTGCTTGGCTGGACCCAGGTGGTTGTCCAGCCCTTGGAAGGGTGGAGAGGACAGGTTGGGGAGCAGAATGGTGGAGGGAGGCTACCAGCTCTGCCAAAATCATGTAAACTGAGAGCCAATGGAAGACCTGTGGTTTCCCCCAGGAAAATAAAGAGGCTGTCACCAAAAGAAAGAGGAATTAGCTCTTAAGCAGATGCTAATGCCAGATATCCATTACAGGGGCAGAGAGGTGAGAGAGCAAGTGAGAGAGAGAGAGAGATGTTAGGGAAGCCAACCACTGATACAGAGGAAAAAGGCAACTTCTGTAATTTTAAGGAAAAAGGTTATTATTTTTTTTTTTGGTGAGCAATCAAGAAAGCATTATTATATCCATATTCATAGTAGCATTATTCACAATAACCATAAGGTGGAAACAACCCAAACATCCATCCATGGATGAACTAGGATAAACAAACTGTGGTCTATCCATACAATGGAATATTATACAGTCTTTAAAAAGAAGGAGGTTCTTGGGCGCCTGGGTGGCTCAGTTGGTTAAGCGACTGCCTTCGGCTCAGGTCATGATCCTGGAGTCTCAGGATCAAGTCCCGCATCGGGCTCTCTGCTCGGCAGGGAGTCTGCTTCTCCCTCTGACCCTCCTCCCTCTCACCCTCTCTCTCTCTCTCTCTCATTCTCTCTCTCAAATAAATAAATAAAATCTTAAAAAAATAAAAAATAAAAAAATTAAAAGAAGGAGGTTCTAACACCTGCTACAACATAGATGCACCTTGAGGACATCATGCTAAGTGAGCTAAGTCAGACATGAAAAGGCAGATTCTATATGATTCCACTTATATAAGGTACCTGGGGTAGTCACATTCATAGAGACAGAAGGTGGAATGCTTGTTGTCAGGGGCTGGGGGAGCAGGGAGCATGGCGTTATTGTTTACTGGGTAAAGAGTTTTGGTCTGAGAAGATGAAAAAATTCTATAGATGGCTAGTCCTGATGGCTGCACAATAATGTGAATGCACTTAATACCACTGAAATGTACACTTACAAATGGTTAAAATGGTAAATTTTTAATGCTTAAGACGAGCCTCAGACCAGGAGAAAATATTGCGTAAAGTAGAGAAAGGATTTGTATCCAGAGTATTCCCAAAACTAAATAACAATAAAACAAGGAACCAAAATTTTAAAATATGGGCTTTCAAGATTCGAACAGACATTTCAACAAAGACATGTTGGTGGCAAATAGGCACATGAAAAAAAATGTTCAACAAAATGAGTCATAATTAGTGCAAATTAGAATGTCTAAATTCCAAAAGACTGGTCATACCCACTGTTGGTGAGAATAAGGAGGCACCGGAAGGCTCATACACTACAGGTGGGAATGTACATCCATTCCAGAAAACAGCTTGGCAGTTTCTTAGAAGTTAAACTCACACTCACTATTCCTCTCTGAGGAACTCACTCAAGAGAAATGAAAGCACACGTCACCAAAAGACTTGTTACAAAAATGTTCATAACAGCTTTATTGGCAGCATCCCAAAACTGGACCATGTCCATCCGCAGGGGAGTGGGTAAGGAGGTTGTGGTATAAACCGTACAATGGAACATTCCACAGCAACCAGAGGAAGAGGACTCCGTACATGCTAGAATGTGAATGAATCTAAAATAAATACAGCCAGAAAAAGAAGCCAGATGAAAAAGAGCGTATACTGGTTGATTTCACTTATGGAAAATTCTGGAAAACCCATACTTATTTATAGTGTCAGAAAACAGATTTGTGATTGCCTAGAGACAAGAACAGGGTCACAAGGGAACTTTGGGGGACGATACATACGTTCATTGTGATGATGGTCTCATGGGTAGATACATACATCAAAACATCAACTGTATACTTTAAATACGTGTAATTTATTGTCCATCAGCTATACCTCAGTAAAGCTGTTTAAGAAATAAGTTTTAAAAATCCAAAAGATACTTCTGGTTTCTGTTTTGAGATAGTTTACCTCTTTTTTTAAAAAAAAAATATTTATTTATTTGAGATAGAGCAAGAGAGAGAGTGAGAGAGAGAGCACAAGTGTGGGGAGCAGAGGGAGAGGGAGAAGCAGGCTCCCCGCTGAGCAGGGAGCCCAACTCAGGGCTCCATCCCAGGACCCTGAGATCATGACCTGAGCCGAAGGCAGACGTTTAAAGACTGAGCCACCCAGGTGTCCTGAGATGAAAAGCATAGGCGCTCCAGTTAGCAACTGACTCTGAGCCCAGTGACTTAAGACCTTCAGTGAGTTGCCAGGTCTTTGAACTTTTGATTTCCTCGTCCACCAAATGAGGACAGGACCTGCCTCACAAGATTGCCATGAAGAGTGAGGAGTCAACAGGGTCATGTTTGCTAAATGCTCCCTATGACATCTGGGATAGGGCTCGTTAACCCCTAAACTTTGTCGTTATTGACCACAATTTCAATTACTGGAATAATAAAAGGTGTAGTGAAGCCTTCTGATTTTTTTTAAAAGGCGATTTCTAAATGCGCATATTCTCATATTTTATAGGCATAAAATGTGGCAGCCCACGAACTGGAGACTGAATTCGGTGCTCTCTTCTAGGGACCCCAGATTGACTGCAGATTTCCTCCTGGTTTTGTCCAGAAGGTAACTTCCTAAACACAGACTGGTTTATTTGTAACTTTTTATTGAAGTGTAATATACATGCAGAAAACCACACACACTGTAACAGCTCAGTGAATTTCCTAAGGTGAACTCACCCTGTTGGGAGCATCCAGATCAAGAGACAGAAGATGGGCAGCATCCTGGAAATCTCCATGTGCCCCGTCCTTTGCTTACTTTTGAACTTCACATTGTATGACGTGTGCTCTTTTGTCTCTGGTTTCTTCCACTTCGTGACACTCATCTAATTGTTAGCCAGCCTACATGATTTACATTTTCCATGAGACTTTCTTACTCCCTTTACAAACATTATTATCTCTTTTTTCAGACTTGAAGGATGAGTAAGATTTTGCCAGATTCAGGAAGCAGTTGTGGGTAAAGGAAACAGACCATCCAGAGGCTTGAGGGTATATAGAACTATGGAATGTTCCGGACACTAAAAAGAGACATGCGTTCTGGGGAAGATATTTCCTACTTAGTTCAACGGTTTTCATAATTATGATCTTTCAGGGAGTTCCCAGAGTTTTCTACAATAAACAAGGATGAAATCAATATCCCTGTACATATACTCCTACTTATTGGAGCTTTTCTTTTATAGGATCGGTTTTCAAATATGAGGCTTGCTGGGTCTGTGAATTTAAATATTTGGTAAATATTGCAAGATTGTGTTACAAAATACTGTAGCCATTCACATTTCTACCAGCAATGCGGGAACTGTTCTATTCCCCCCCCCCCCCCCCCCCCCCGCCCTGTCAGCTTTGGATGTTAATCAGTTTTTAAAAAATTCCTGTTCTGTTGCTTTCAGTTGAATTGTGGTGTTTTTTTTTTTTTTTTTTTTTCTGGCTATTAAAGTGATTGTCTTTTCATGTTTGCTGGCCATTTGGCTTTCCTCTCCTGTAGAGTTATTTAATTTGGATAGCAGACAAAAGGATAACAGTGGAAGCAAAAAAAGACGAGATCGTGCGTGTGGATTAAGCTCTTGGTGCCAGCTCACAGGAGGTCGTTAGTAAATGGTGGCTGTTATTCTACCATTTTAATTATTGTTCAACATAAACAGATGGTGACAAATGAATGCTTACCGATGAGACTGAGTAGGCTGCTTAGTCCAATGCCCTCCTGGTTATAAAGGGTTCTAAGTAACCGACATGTCCATGTCTGGTTACCAGTGATTCAGAAGACATCAATATCTGGGGGCGTCTGGGTGGCTCAGTCAGTTAAGACTCAACTCTTGGTTTCAGCTCAGGTCATGATCTCCGGGTTATGGGATCGAGCCCCAAGCTGGGTTCCCTGCTCAGCGGGAAGTCTCCTTCTCCCTCTCTGACTCCCTGTTTGCTCTCTCTCTCAAATAAATAAATAAAATCTTTTAAAAAGACATCAATATTTGAAGTGGACACTGCAGGGGAGAAAATAGGGTGCTGGTGGCTGCTATGGGGAAAGAACAGGCTCAGGTTCCAATGAAACCCCCCGCTCAGCAGAGAGAAGGAGGAGCAGACTAGACTTTTTCCAACAAGTAAGTTGCCCTGAGCTCCAAGTAACCATATGCTGCAAACGGCAGCGCGGTGATTTTGAGAGAAAGAAAGTCACAGCTTCAGAAAAAGCTGAGAGGTTCTGCTCTTAAGTTTCTGTGACTGTCCATCTCAGGATCAGCCTGAATTGTGAAACATCTGCATTACAAATAGTGGCCGGTTTCAGGAAGAAATTATTAAGTTGAAAGCCTAGTTTGGCCAGGATTTTGGGAGGGAGTGTATCAGCTGGAAATATTCTCTGCTACAAGTGATATGAAACTCAACTCCCAGTTCCTGAAACAGGACATACATTGTTTATTTCAGAGGCTCCCAAATTTTCTTGGTTCACGCCGTTCCTGGGCCAAAAGGAAGACCTAATAGTCCTATTTATTAAATAAATAGTTAGGTCCAAAAAACATCATATTTATGTCTGAACAACTTAGTTGTAGCCATTTGAAAAAAAATAATACACATATATTGAAAGGAAAACCATTTTACTTCTATTTTAATTTCATTCTCAAATGACTATAAATAACTCAGTTGAACTGAGTTCTTAAATAACTTCCATTCTTAAATGCTACAGGTGGGATGTGGGTACCTCTGGGCACCGCACAATTTCCCAGACCTTGAAATTGGACTGGACACTACCACCTACCTTTCCTCTTCCACATTGATTTTTATGTGGTACTTAACTTTTTACTATGGCAACCCCCATAAAACCAGCTTTGCAAAGACATAAGGTTATTGGAAGGAATGTAGGGCTATTTAATATTACGACTTTGAACAACCTTGAGCTAGTCATTCACATGGTGTCTGACAGATACTGAGCATCACTATATTTCCCTTGAAATTTTTATAATACCCTGTAGTCCCTCTGTGAGTTCAGTGCAGCTCTCTGGGGTGCCCCGGTACACAATCTGGGAAGTGCAGGTTTATTTAACAAGAAAGCCTGAATGAAGTAGTTGATCTTGGACTTACTCTGGGGGCTTGGTGGTATCATCAAAGATCCACCCTTTTGGCAAGTTGTACCTCATGGTCTTAAGATGGCTGCTGTGGAGCCAGCATCATATTCTTGCACCACAATGCAGCTATCAAAGTAAGAAAGGAAGGAAGGGCAGTGCGACGGGATAAAATAGACCTGCTTTTATACTCCATCTGGACCTGGTGGTGGATGGCAGACAGGTACCTACAGTTGCAGAGACATCTTGAACTAAACAGGGATCTAAACAGGGATTAAAAATTAGGCCTCAGTCATGTCAACCAGACCCGGGATTGGAAGCCTGAAAAGTTGGCCAAGCCAAACAAGTTCTTAAGAAGACACTATCTCCCTAGCCCACCAGTTATTTTAATGGTTTGGGGAGACCAGGGCATTGTGTATGGGGACATCAGGCCAGGCAAGAAATCCTGAGTTGTAGAAACACGTTGTTTTGCCGAATGACATTCAGTTTTCCCCTGGAGAACCGCTGGTTTTGGTGCTACTGAGACCAGCCCTGGCTCGGGCGAGGGAGGGCATGTCTCAAGGACTGACATCTAGTTGGCCCAGGGGTCAGGGAGGGTGGATGCCTGAGATTTGAGTGCGGAGTAGAAGCTGGCCCAGGGGGCAAAACAGGACTCCGAATATGGGGAACAGCATGCGCAGGGAGGGGTGCGGGCGCCTGGCTTATCTGACACATTGTTTAGGGTTCATGTGGCAGGAGATGAGTCAGGGGTTGGACTTGATATAGGAAAGATAGGGTCCGAGGTCGACGGCCAAGAAAGAATTCCTGAGACATCTTTGGTGCAAAAAGGTGGTTTTATTAAAGCACAAGGACAGGACCCGTGGGCAGAAAGAGCTGCTGTACGGGGGTCATGAGGAGCGGCCCATTATATACTTTCAAGTTGGGAGGGGTTTAGGGATAGTGCAAGCCTCCCAGGTATTTTGGAAACAAGTTTTCCAGGATCTTGAGGGGGCTAGCTATTGTTGGGAAAAGGTCATTTATTACTGTTTGGTAAAAACTCAGTCATGAGACCCTTCAGATGTGTATCAGTGGGTCATATGCTTGGGGGATGATTGCCAACGTGCATCTTGGGGGGTAGAGATAAAGGAAGTTTCCAAAGGAATTTTTGTATGTTAAAGTAGACTTACAGGGTCCTGGGGGTCAGGCTAGGATTGCCTTTTGCCCCGAGAGAAGTATCAACATTGAGGCAGCAGAGCTCCTAGAGGAATGTCACTCTGCCTGTTTTAAGGACTTGTCAGTGGGCTGTAGGTTGTCAGGAAATTTAATAATTTCTCTTCTGCCTTTGTTTCCCACATCAGGACTCACAGTCTCTGTGGCTGGCTCTAGGAGTTTGGTTTTGCCTTGAAAGCCACAGGAAGGGCTGACAGGTTTTGATGCAGGGAGGGACGTGATTAGGTGGACAGTTTGGGGAGCAACAACAACTGCCCTGTGGCAGAAATTTCCGGTGCTCACGAAACGCCTTTCTTTTGCCTCCTGGGCACACAGACTACATTTCCCAGACTCTTTTTTTTTTTTTTTTAAGGTTTTATTTATTTATTTGACAGAAAGAGATGCGGCTAGAGAGGGAACACAAGCAGGGGGAGTGGGAGAGGGAGAAGCAGGCTTCCTGCTGAGCAGGGCGCCCGATGTGGGGCTCAATCCCAGGACCCTGGGACCATGACCTGAGCCGAAGGCAGATCCTTAACCGACGGAGCCACCCAGGCGCCCCTCCCAGACTCCTTTGTGGTCGGGCGAAGCCACAGGACTGAATTCTAGTCAATCAAATATGGATGAAAGTGCTATTTGCCACTTTAGGCCTAGCTCATAAAAGCATCCCGAACAACCCCCATGTCCTCTCTTTCCCCATCTGCTGGCTGGTGACTTAGATGGTGAGTCCCTAAGGTGGCAGTGGCCTGGATCCCCGAGTCACCATGTCATAAAGGGCCTGCTATGAACTATTATGTCAGCAATGAATCAATTCGTATTATGTGAAGCCATCAAAACGTTGGTTTTTTTGTTGCACGGGTTAGCCTACTCTGATAAATAGGTACTCTGACAGACCATAATAATAGGGATTATTGATGGGGCACCTGCTCTGAATTGGGCCCTGTGCTCAGTGCACTGTCTCATATTAGCTCACTTTTCCAGAAGAAAACACTGAGGCTGAGAGAGAAGCCAGCAGGCGAAAGGAGAGAAGCCTGACTCCCCACCTGGACCAAAGTGCCCAACTGTGCCCTCCTGGTTCCAGTATGGGAGGAACAGATTAAAATTGGGTGAAGCTAGGGTGATGAGCTAGGTGATGAGGAGTTATAGCAGGCCCAGCTGGGAGTTCCTGCCTCCTGTGAAATGGGGAAGATACTAGATGATTGTAAATATTAATCGACGGAGTGCACGTGAGGTGTCCAGGGCGGGGCCTAGCCCCTGGCCGGTGTATCATGACCATTTGATTTTTTTTTTTTCAAGAGACTAAGCAAGAACTGATGGAGGCCTGGGTGAAACCAGGAGAGAAATGTTCTGGAAGCAGCTCTTGGCAGGACTGGGGCAAAGCGTGAAGAAGATGGGGGAAGCAGAAAATTGGACAGTTGTCTCGTGTTGCCATTTGCAAGGACACTGGAGGAAGGGTGTAAGAGACATCATGTATGGTGTGCAGTGGGCACAGAGGAGGGAGGGTACGGGTCTTAAGATAATCAACCCTAAACTTTCCGAAATGTGCAGATATTCAAAAGAGGGGCTGCATTCTGGAGCCTCCAGCTGAAAAGAGCTTTCAGCAAACTGTCATACCCTTGATGCATCTTCTCTGTCCTGAAACAAATACTTTTTATCTATACAACCTTGGGCAATTTCTTCAACTTCTCTGTGCCTTGATTTTATCATCTGAAGATAGGGATAAGAAATCACAGGGTTGTTGTGAATAGATGCGGGGGGCTTAGCACAGTGTTGGATATGTAGGCATTTTCATTAAATTCTTTTATCGCTGACCTATTTCTCTATGCATCTCTATCTGTACAGAAAAACACTCAGATAATAGTTATGAGCACTGAAAGAATCTTCGCCTGCCTTATTCATTGCTACATTTCCAGTTAGCTCTTAGAACTAGTTCATGGTAGGTATTTAAATATTTGTTGAATGGACGAATAAAGAAACCCATCTCTCTCCTCTTCTTTCCTTCCTCCGACCCTCCCCCATCCTTCCCTTTGTCCTTCCCTTCCTTTCTTCCTTCTTTCCCTCCTTGCTTCCTTCCCTCTTTCTTTCCATCCATCATCCATCCATCCACCCATCCATGCATCCATGCATCCATCCATCTTAGAAAGGCGGTAGACTGCAGTGGCTTAACCCACAAGTTATTTTTTCCCCCCAATTGTGGTTAAATACACACAATATAAAATTTACCATTTCAACCACTTTTAAGTGTATAGTTCAGTGTCATTAAGTAGTGCAACCATCCATCTGTAGAACTTCTTCATCTTCCCAAACTGAAACTCTGCATCCATTAAAAAACAAGTCCCCAGTCCCCTCTGCCCCACCCCCACCCCTGTCAACCACCATCTACTTTCTATCTCTATGAATCTTACTGCTCCAGGGACCTCATGCAGTATTTGTCCTTTGTGACTTAGCCCACCAGTTTTGCAATCACAAAACCGAAGTGACCCTGGGAAACATAACTTTCCTGAATTTCCACTTCCCTGTGTATAACATGCTATAATAATAGTACCCACCTCACAGGGTTGCTGTAATGTTTAAATGAGATACTACATAGAAGGGACTTAGCCCAGTGCCTGGCAGGTAGAAGGCATGTAGAAATTGCTCAATAAATATAAATATATAAACATAAATCTGTATTCTTAATCAGTAGATGCTGGTGTTGTGTTGATCGTGTGTCTGGCACTGTTGTAAGCTCTTTGTTATATTAACTCATTCAAACCACACAACGACCCCACATCGCTAGTACTCTTACACCATCCACAGTGGAAAGTTTCCACGACCAGCTGACGGCAGAATTGGGACTGAGATCCAGGCAGCCTGTTTCCAAAGCCCACAGGCTATCCCATGGTGCATGGTGTCGCCTTGGCTGCCTCTGACCATCGGGGGACGGTCATCCATCCACACACTCAGTCCTGGATCAGCCTTTGAGGGTGACTGAGTGCAGTTGTTGAGCTACGAGGAGATGTCCGAGGGAATCCGTGGAAAAAATCACTGAAGAGGGGCGCCTGGGTGGCTCAGTTGGTTAAGCGACTGCCTTCGGCTCAGGTCGTGATCCTGGAGTCCCGGGATCGAGTCCCGCATCGGGCTCCCTGCTGGGCAGGGAGTCTGCTTCTCCCTCTGACCCTCCTCCCTCTCATGCTCTCTGTCTTTCATTGTCTCTGTCGCAAATAAATAAAATCTTAAAAAAAAAAAATCACTGAAGATGAGTTTGCCATTATTCCCCACACACGCGGTCCCAACTCACTGGAGCCCTCCTCCTACCCACATGCTGGTGGACCCTGATGGTGACCTCAGGGAGCTGAGGGTGCTGGGCCCTGCTGGGGAAGGCTTGGAGTGCTCTCCAGGTGATGCGGCTAAGCCTGTGACTTTTGCTCATTGGCAGAAAGCTCAGCAATCCTTGACCATTCCCTGCCCTGCCCATTTGAGATAAAAAAAATATGTTTCCTCTGCTGGGCCCCAGGGCCACCTCCCACCCCCGCTTTATTGCTTTCTTGGCACCCTCGGGGAGCCTCTGCAGCCCTTTAAAAGAGCCAGAGCCTGAAGCAGATCAGCAGCCCTGGTCCCGGAGATAAGAGGGTCCAGTAGCGCAGGTGTGGGTTTCCCAGCCAGCTCAGGCACGAGCAGGCTCCAGGTTGCTTTGGCCCTGATGTCTGCAGAGGTGAGCTCCCTGCTGCCTCTGTCACTGGGCCGTGCAAGGGAGTGCTGAGAATCGATTCAAGGCTGTGGCACTGGGGGCTTCTTTCTGGGCTCTCCTCCCACCCGTGCCCACTCTCCCTTTTTCCTACCACAGGCAGCTATGTCTATGTGTGACCCTGAATTTGGCGGTGGCAAGGCGAAGGCGCCAAGCATGGGGGGCAGGTGTCGTGGGTCCTGGTACGAGCGGTTCCTGCAGCCCTGTCTGGTGGAACTGCTGGGCTCTGCCCTCTTCATCTTCATCGGCTGCCTGTCGGTCATCGAGAACGGGACGGACACGGGGCTGCTGCAGCCGGCCTTGGCACACGGGCTGGCCCTGGGCCTCATCATCGCCACACTGGGGAATATCAGGTGAGACGAGCTACCAGCCATCAGTCTGGGCTAACCTGGGCAGCGGGGGGTGGGGAGCAAGGCTATCGGTGGGGACCCTGGGCGGGTACTCGGGCTTCCAAGTGCACTGTAGATGGGAGTGTGCGCTGGGGAGTCAGACTGCCCGAGTTCGAATCCTGCCTCTGCAGCTTATGGGCTCTGTGGCTTTGGGTAAGTCCCTCTCCAAATCCCAAATAACAGGGGAAGAAGAGAGGTGTTTTTGTTTTTGTTTTTGTTTTTTTTAAAGATTTTATTTATTTATTTGACAGAGACACAGCGAGAGAGGGAACACAAGCAGGGGGAGTGGGAGAGGGAGAAGCAGGCTTCCCGCGGAGCAGGGAGCCCGACGCGGGGCTCGATCCCAGGACCCTGGGATCATGACCTGAGCCGAAGGCAGTCGTTTAACCAACTGAGCCACCCAGGCGCCCCCTTGTTTTTTTTTTTTTTTATAGTTTTTTTTCTCAAGCCCACACATATTCAATGCTAGCCAAGTGCCAGGCACTGTTCTAAGCACTTTCTACATAGGAACTCAGTGAATCCTCATAACACCCCCTGGGGGTAGTTGCTATTATTATCCCCATTTTCCCGGTGTAACCTCAAAAGGCCACGTGACTTGTCCAAGGTTGCATGGTCAGTAAGTGGCAGAGCCGGGAGGCAAGCCCCAGGCGGGCAGCGTGGGAATTACGTGACAGAGAGAGCTTAGCCCGCACCAAGCGCTCGGTCGCTGTGTGGTTGACATTGGGAGGGGGTTTTACTCCAGCCTGGAGAAAAGCAGAGTTCAGCTTTCGGGAGCTCTTTTTAAGGGGAGGCCAGGATACCTCTTTCTGTCTACTAATCTGGACTTGGGGGTCTCATTCTGACTGGTGGCTGCATCTTTCAAGGGCTGGAGCTCTGAGTGAGTCTGGAAGGAGTTGAGGGATGGTCACCCACCATGTTCTTTCTCTGGGCACCGTGGGGTCTGGGTGTAGGACAGGAAGGAGGCTGCTGTCTCCTCCCCGGCTCTCCCCCACATCCCTCGCCCCACCACCTGGCACCTCCGGGAAAATGGGTGAGATCTGGTGCCTGTTTTCTACTCTGGCAAGGTCCTGGACTCATTCTGGCACTGCAAGGCCAGGCTTGGGGGCCGGCTGGCACATTCTCTCGGGGGCCGGCCCAGACCTTGGTCTCAAGGCTTCCTTCTGCTTTTGCGGGTGACAGTGGTGGACACTTCAACCCTGCGGTGTCCCTGGCAGCCATGCTGATTGGAGGCCTCAACCTGGTGATGCTCCTTCCCTACTGGATCTCCCAGCTGTGCGGGGGGCTGATCGGGGCCGCTTTGGCCAAGGTGGGTAATCCCCATGGGGGCTGGGCTGGTGAAGTGTGGTGAGGGGAGCAGGGAGTCAGAGGTGCCCAGCTCTTTTCCCGTGGGATTTTCCTCCAGCGGGACTGGGTGCATCCTTTTCTCCCGAGAAGGGGGCCTTTGGTTTTCTCTAAACATACCCTGTTCTGTCCATATCTGGACACAGCCCTTCCCTGGACAGACCAGGAAGCAGAATTTGGGGCTTGAAGTTTCTCTTCCTGAGACCATTTCTGGCTTTAGAATGGCTTTGGATAATGTTTCTAGTGTGTTTTCATTCATTCATTCACTCATTCATTCATTCATTTACAAGTTCATTTACTTGTTCCTTCCTCCCTCCCTTCCTACCTACCTACCTACCTACCTACAAACTGAGAGTTACTCTCCTTGAGAAACTCCCGGACTAACTTTTCCAAGTGTTCTCCAGGTTGCCTGCCTTTAAACAGAGTCCCTCTACCTGTGACGGGAGATAATATTCAGTTTATGTCTGGAACCTTCCCTCCCACCAGGACGGCTAGCTCCTCCTCCCCGCCACAGTTTAATACTTCCACATGTGACTGCACGGATGGACCCCTTTCCTCCGTCCTTCACTTCCTTCCTCCCTCCTTCCCTTCTTTTTCTTTCTTCCCTGTTGCTGCTAAGTCTCAATCCAACCAAGGGCCCTTTAAGATGTAGGCCTTGTGGGCACATGTGTTAGGGGGCATAGGGTGGGGGGTGGGGGGTGAGGGGGTGCCTGTCAGCCTGGCTGGGCTTTGGTCTGTAGCTCCAAGCACTGGCCCATTGCAGATTTGGTCTTGAGTCCCTGTTTGCTGTCCCCCCTGCCCTGGTCTCCCCGTGTCTGCCTCTGAGACCCCCGCTCCCCCATGTGCAGAGTGGGGGCTGGACTTTCCCGCTCTGGTCCTCCGCGGAGAGCAGCTCCCAGGCCCCCCGCAGGCCAGGCCTCTTGCACACCTGGCCCACACGGTGGCGAGCAGTGCAGGGCAGAAGCTCTGGTCACGGAGCACACCCTTCCTGCGAAGCAGTTTGCACATCTTGATTCCTTAAATCTCGCCGTGATGTCCCAAGAAGCCGCAGTCAGTTCTCAGCGCCCGAGCTGGGAGCTCTGATCATCAGCGCCCCCACTTTATGGAGGAGGAAACACAGGCACCGCGAAGTGTGTCCTTGACCTGAGTTCAGCAGCGCTGGTGAGCAGTGGAGTCCAGATTTAGGTCCGGGGTCCAGAAGCTTGCTCTGCCGCCTTCCCCCTCCAGGTGCTGGGATGACCCCTGAGGCTCGTTACCTGGGAAGCTAATGGCGCTTCAGCATCAGGGCTCCCTCACCCCTTCCAAGGGGCCTGACGGGGGCCTGGCAGTGGGTTCATCTGGCCATAGGTGTTTGCAGAGTTTGTTGAGTAAGGTATTTTTGTATTCCTTTTCTCAAAGAGGGTCATCTAGTTACATAAGCTTCGGGCCCACAACACCTGCAGCCACTGAGCCCATTTTACGGATGAGCAAAAGGAGGCTCAGAGAAGCCCAGGGGCCCTCACTGCGCCACCCAGCAGAAACTGGAGCGGACTGGACAGACCGTGCTGCTCTAACGGCTGGGGGCTTGCGCTTCGAGGCCCCTCCCCTCGGCTCCTGCCCCCACGGGGAGGCTGAGCCGCTTCTCTCCACAGGCAGTGAGTCCTGAAGAGAAGTTCTGGAACGCGTCCGGGGCGGCCTTTGTGACAGTCCAGGAGCCGGGGCAGGTGGCGGGGGCGGTGGTGGCGGAGCTCGTCCTGACGGCACTGTTGGCGCTGGCCGTATGCATGGGCGCCATCGACGAGAGGACGCAGGGCCCTCTGGCTCCGTTCTCCATCGGCTTTGCCGTCACCGTGGACATCCTGGCGGGGTGAGTCGTGGGCCAAGCTTTGGCCCTGGAGGAGGTCAGGTCTGCAGAGCTTACCTGAGGGTCACAGACTTGGTCGCTAACAGGGGCCACGGAGGTGATGCAGACAGAGGAAGCGGGCGGACATCCGCGGACAACGGGGAGCGGTGGGGGCTGGGGTGTCTGAGGAGGCTCCACTGGGCACCTCCATCCAGTAAGCTGTTGCTGGGACGGAATGTGGGCCTCTGGTGACCCTCCCAACGTCACTCCAGGGAAGCCGGAAACCTGCCTTCTCATGCGAGGTTTTCCATTTTCTGTAGCGTCAATAAGACATTTCTGTCGGCTTGTTTGGTCAGCCAGTGGGCAGCCAGGCTTTCGCCTCAGACTCACACGGAGCTTCCACACCCACCGACTCATCGAGGCGGAGCCCCTCAGGGGGCTCGGGAAGGGGTTAAGGAGACAAGGTTGGGTCAGGGATTATTTCTCCCATTCTGTATATGAGGAAACTGAGCTCAGAGAGGACACAGTGGACAGTGGCAAATTAAGGGACAGACGTGGGACAAGAGCTCAAATCTCCCGGTAAAGGGGACAAGGGAGCCGCTTCCTAATGTCCACCTCCTTCCTTCCTCCTGGACACGGAACAGAGTCTAGCCTTTCCTGGCTCGGCCACGCACCCCTCCGGCATCCTGCGGTTGGGAGGCGGAGTCTGGGGAGCAGGGGGCGAGGTGTGTAAAGCTGCAGCGGTGCTTTGCTGCCCCTTAGCGGCTATTGGTTCATTTGCAAGCCAATCGACCCGCCCTTTCGACTGTGGCTGCTGGGCGTGGGATCTGGTGAGACCTGCAGGACCCCAGCTTGCAGGAATGGGGCAAGGATACAGACACCAGAAGTAGAGAGGTGCTCCTGGAGAACAGCCTCCCCCTCCCCCCCGTAGGATACTCTGGACCCCAAGCTTGTGGCACAACAACGGCCTCAACTGGGTTAGCTAGATGAGACACTTGTCATGAATTACACGTGAGTCACGGGTCCTAACTGCATGATCTCATTCACTCCTGATGACAGCCTATGAGGTGGGTCCTTGACCTCAACTGAAACACGGAGGGGTTCAATAAAGGCCACACATTTAGAAATAGCCAGGCTGGGTTTTGAATCCAGGTCAGCTTGACTCCAAAATTCACGTAGCTGATGACTGCTTTTTCAACGTTGCAAGAACCTAGATCCACCTTCTCTGCCTGTGATCACTGAACACTCTCTGCTGGCCATTCTTCTAGAAGGGTGTGGAGGGGATGACAGACAAGCTTTCACTTCCTGGTGCTAATAAGCCTCTTCCCCTGTGTCTTCTTTGGGATCCCCCTAGAGCCCCACGATATGCGGACTTCAAGAGGGCTTCTGGGTGGTGGCCTAGCTGGGGAAATGAACTTGACGTGAATGGGGGTCTGGCTGGGATCCTGGTGACCATGTGGCTGGGTGTTTGCAGGGGTGCCGTGTCTGGAGCCTGCATGAATCCCGCCCGGGCGTTTGGACCTGCCGTGGTGGCCAATCACTGGGACTTCCACTGGATCTACTGGCTGGGCCCGCTCCTGGCCAGCCTGCTTGTGGGAGTGCTCATCAGGTAGGAGTGTGACCCCGGGTCACTGGCCCCGCTGATCGGCCCCTGGTGATGGTTCCCAGAGTGCCCAAGGCTAACATCTCACTTGGGGTTGAAGAAGGGAAAAGGGAGGCTTCTTCAGAGGCAAAGATTATGGCTCTGGGACCTTTGGTTGTAAGGGACAGAAATCCATCTCAACACACTTTATGTCACAAGGGGGAATTTACTGGCTCACATTAAGTGAAAAGTTCACGGGTAGCACTGGCTTTAGGTGGGTGCTCAAGCAATGTCTTTAGGCCTTGGTGTTTCCCATGGGTTCTGCTCTCCTCTGAGCAGGCCTCATGTTCTGAGAGGCTCTCCAGGAGAGGCCGAGATGCTCACCAGGAACTCTAGGCTTATATCCCAGCAGCTTAAAAGCTCCAGAGGAACTAGAGCAAGGGCTCTAGCAAAAGTCCGGGGTCTGATGTTCACTGGTTTGCATTGGCCCAGCTTGGGTCATGTCCCCCTCTGAATCCATCACTGGAGCCGTGGGGGTCAGACATGCTTATTGGCTGTGTCTGGGGTCGGGGCAAGGTCAGCCTTCCCTGCACAACCATGTGTACCAAGGGTGGGGGAGGAGTGGTTCCTCACAGGGTGTCGTACAACTCCAGGGGGCCCCATCCACACAGAAAACCGTGTACATGGTGCCCCCGAGAGTATGCCTGCTAGCACGTGCCATTCACATGAACGACAGTGTAACCAGTGCTCCCTGGCATCGTGCGGTATTAGCAGAAGGATCATATCTACGTGACTCCTTCTTCCTGAACTCTTGTCTTCTGAGCCTCCAAGGTCTGTAGCGTCCTTTCTTTTCTGCTTCTGGTCATATGGGGATTAGGGTCTGGATCTGGTACCAGTTGGACCTTCCTCCCACAGTCTGGGAGAGCACTGTCGCTGGGCTGGCCTGGTGTGAAGTGTCTGCCATCATTGCTCATCCACAGTCCTGGCTTAGCCTGATAATTCTCTGTCTGTTGCTTTGGGAATGGCAGAGATGAGCATCTTTAGGGAAAGAGTTGGAACACAAACAGGAAGGAGTTTCTCCCTTTCCCCAAGGGGATTTGACTATTGAGGCTGGAAAGGCTCAGGAAAGCATCTCTCTGGAGAATTCTGGGCCTGGAGACCTTCGGTGAAGGGCTGGGTCTCTCCCCTTGGAGGCTCGGAGACCTCATGGGGCCATCTTTTCTGTAGGCTCTTCATTGGAGATGGGAAAACCCGCCTAATACTGAAGGGACGGTGACACTGAGCTGGAGGCTTTCCTGCGGCCCAGGTGGCTTCTGAGGACCCACCCGGGTTACAGACAGGCCACCTCCTGCATTTCCTGCTGGGGCAGAGGCCCAGAGCAGCCGCCCACCCGCTTCCCCCGCACGGGCGCCTGGCCTCCCAGATGACACACCGCTGCCAAGTTCTGAGGATGCTCTAGGTTCTCCAGATTTCTTCGTGCTCATCAGAGACCTCAGCCTGGGGAGCGCATTGCCAGCCCTGCCTGGCCCGGCACCACACAACAGAGGGGTTTTTCTTGACCGGGAAGCTCCCAGGGCAGAAGAGCAGTTGGAAGAGGTGGCTGTTTACATATGAATTCATTTCCCCCACCCACTTTCTTTCTCCTTCTTCTGGCCCCAGACTCCTCTGTTACAGAAGGGCCTGCCGGGCTCTGTTTCTTTGCTTCCTGAGCTGCCAATCTAGCTTTGCAATAAATAGTCCAGCATTTCCTTTGGCGTGGACTTGCTTTTTGCTTCAGAAATGAGCACTGCGGGGGAGGAAGCAAAAGTCCAGGTTGGGCCTTAACGGCCTAGAGTCTAGTTAGCTGGGCCCTGGCTTAGAGTCCAGTGCCAAGGTAGGTACTTCGGATGCAGGCCACCCCAGAGCCCATCTCCCACTCAGCCAGACCCATCTTGGACCTCTGCCAGGAGCTCAGAGTCCATCTCTGATCACAGTCTGCAGGGTCCTGCTGAAAAGCCCAACACAGAGTCCAGGGTCTGAGGTAGTGCCCAGCACTACCTAGGATATGGGCCAGCCCACTCAGGGCACTCCGCTGGGGTGAGGGTGGAGATGGGGGCAGGCCAGAGGGGCAAGGATCTCCCGAGGAAATTGATAATGTGGCATAACATGGGTCTGGAGAGACAGTGGTCTTTGGATGCAAGATACAAATATCACAAATAGGGAAGGATTTTTCAATCCTTGCTTAAAGAGGAAAATGCTCACTAGAGAAAATCACCAGTATGTTTCAAGGCTGCCTGGTGAGAAAGCAGACGTGCTACATGCTACATGCCCAAACAGCCGGAGCAACTTTTGGAGGAAAGGAAATAAATAATAATAACCATAATAAACCTAAAAAAAAAAAAGAAGAAAAATACAAAGGGAGGAAATATGAAAAAAAAAAAAAAAACAGAAAGAAGCAAATTAGAACATTTACAAAGAGTGGAAAGTGTTAAAGGTTACTGTTTCATTTGGCTAAGTAAGTAATGAAATAAGGTTTTGGTAAATCTAGTAAATAACAAAATAGTTATATATACATACATGCATGCACACACATATACACGCATGTATGCACTCATATGCATGTGTATACACACATACATATACATGCGTGCACCCACACACACGTGTACAGCTAACGCGGATTATTTGTTATGTGCTTGGCACTATGCAGACTGCTTTATATGCATTATCTTGTTGATTCCCCACAACGACCCTCTAAAGCAGCACAGGGGGTTGAATAGTGTCCTCCCACATCCATGTCCACCCGGAACCTCAGAATGTGACTGTATGTGGAAATAAGGTCTTGGCAATGTAATTAAGGTAAGGAGCAATCAAGGTGAGATCACGCTGGGTTAGGGCAGGCCCGAAATCCAATGGGAGTCCTTAGAAGGAACAGAGAAGGACAAAGAGACGCAGAAAAGAAGGCCTGCGGAGAAGGATGGGGCGGACTGGAGTCACGGAGCCACCTGCCAGGACCAGGAGTCCCCAAGAGCTAGGAGCTAGGAAGGTTTTCCCCTACAGCCTTGGAGGGAGCATGGTCTTGCTGACGCCCTGATTTCAGAACTGGGGGGGAATAAATTTCTGTTAAGTCACCCAGTTTGGGGTAATTTGTACAGCAGCCCCAGGAAAGTAATACAGACAGGCACTTTGACTCTTCTTTCAGAGGACAGATGGAGGATCCAAGAAATGATGTTTCTCGTCCCCCAGCTGCATTCCTTTTAGTTCTTAAACACGAAAACATTCTTACTCCTCCCTTAAAGTCTAATTGATGCAACTGGCTTATAGGAATTGAAAATTTGTAGCCCTTAAACACTTGTTTTTCCCTTAGAGGTTTAAAGTCTCTCATCCAATTCCCAGATGTGAGTCAGTTCACAGACCGAAATGTCGGTGAGGGAATGGAGGCCAGGTAATCTGGGACAATGCTGAGAGAATGCCGCACTTCTTCCCCCAAGGCTGTGACCATTTAAAACTCACAGAAAACCTGGAACGTTTCCGGCCCCTCTTCGACATGGACCCTGGGCAGTTGTAATTTTTGAGGATGCTGGGTACCGCTGTGGCCAGCTGTGCAGAGCGGAGGCCTGTAAAGCCCAGGTGAGGGACGCGCAGTCTCCCCCACCTTCAGGTGAACGGCTCTCTGAACCCATCCGCTGGGTCTTCCTACGGCACCTGCCAGTTTAGCTGGAAATACATCCTTGCCGAGTGGCCAAGCCTCCACTTGACTCTCTGACCCGTGGAGTTGACACTGTTAGGGGAACAAGGGCGAAATGGAAGCCACTGGGACTCTGAACTGAAACAGTAAATCCAAAGCCACACTGTCTCTTTGGGGACATTGTCGAGACTGGTTCAAACCACCAGGAAAGGCTATGGGTAGGGGCCTCACCCAGAACACACAAGCTCCGTGCATCCAGGGTGAACTCCACCCTAGAGTCAGAGCCGTTGCTGGGCACGGTGGCAGAGACAGCTCTCCAAGGCTACAGGCAGGCAGCTGGAGACGCATGAAGGGTCCTGGGAGGTGTGGGGAGAGCAGGGAGCTGGGATCATACTGAGACTCTCTTTACAGAGCCACTGGGATCTGCTTTTATGACCTCTTGGATAAGTTCTCTTTTCCTTTAATGGAACACCTCCTTCAAATTATGGCAAAAACCACAGGAGTCATTTATTTTCGACATTTATTTCACAGACAAGTTTTCAAGAAGACATCTAAGTGAACGTGAGTACAAAACAATGAACAGACATACATTTATACCTGGAATGCACTCAGAGGCCAAACCTAAGGGCCACATAAGCTGCTCACACATGCCTTGCATCTGGGGCTTCCCCGGCTCCTTCCTAGCAGAGTCCCGTTCATCACTGGGCACCAGACCTCACATCAGGGCTTTCTTCACTGCAGCTACCTGCTGTCGGCTACCAAGGAGCCCCAGGGGCTGCCTGCTGGTGAACACGTGTCTTTTCTCATCACTGCGTGAGCTCCCGGGCTGCTCACGGCCTCCCTCTTCCTAAAGTGTGAAGTGGGTTCAGTGTGGCCTGGATGCCACCTGCCGGGGCAGGCCAGGCTAGCTACCTGGTCTTATATGCATTATAGATGCATATACATGCATCCTCTTCCTCATCTACTCCGCGCCCTGCAGTCTCACTAAACATTAGAGCCAGAGCGTTCTTGGCAATCAAGTTCAACGTCTCTCCCGATAAGGAACACCAGCCCAGAGAGGCTGAGGTTTGTCAAACAACGCTCAGTGATGGCGGCAAGATTGAAATGTGTTCCTTTTGGCTTCTGGTCTAATGCTCGCGCCCCCAGGGCAGGCCGCCCTGAGCGGTTTAAGCGAATGTGTGAAGTTTCCTTCTTTAAAGACGATTTATGAACACATCAGGTTGTATGTGTAATAAAATCACTGGTACGAACTGGAGGTATTTGTGGGGGTAACAAAGCAAGTGTAGGCAGGGAATACAAGCCAGTTTCCAAAGTGCCCTGGGTAAGATGTCAGAGAATAAAATGTCCAGTTGTTCATACTGCTTTTAAAAAATAGGATTTGGGGTAAATTTCAAAGAAATCAGATAGGATTAAACAAATAGAGGTTTTAGGTAGTTGGTTGAGGTGGCCTGGTATGTTTTGTTGAGCTTTCCAGCAGCCAGAACAAAGACAGAAAAGCAGTAAGTTATAAAAATCACAGTGTTTGTAATCCTTTTTTTTTTTTTCCTGTTTAGGATCAGAGCTTTCCCTGGTACCGAGACCCAGAGAAAAACCTTTTCCTATGGATCTTCATAAAGGCAATGCTATGTGATATAAAAGACACATTATTCATTCTGACTTTCATGCTCCAGTTGAGAAAAGACAAGATGCAAGTTGTCTTGGTCTAAGATGGTGGGCAGGACCTTCTATTTCTTCAGCACAGAGACAGAGTTCGTGAAGGCAACTTAGCCCACATCCAGACAGCCCGTTTACCACTAGGAACGCAGGCAGGGGAACCCGGGCTCCACCTTTGTGCGGCCCCAGAGGAATGAAACTCACACAGACTCGGTCTGTTCCACCCGAGATGGAATGGGTCCTGCACCTTTCCTGCCATTGGGGACGTCGGGAGAGGCAGAGGTACACAGTTTGAGGCAATTCAGAAGAACGTGATTTTCTCACGGTGGAGTCACTGACCTTTTGCAAGTGACGCAAAGGGAATGGGCATTAATTACCTTTGCTGCAGTACCTCCTCTGTCTCGCTGCCAGCTCCCCGAGCCGGGCCACCGCGTCTCTCTGTGTTCGCCCGCCCTCAGTGCCTGGAGCACGGCCTTACACGGAACAGTACTTAATACATACTTAGGAATAAATCATCTACTTTCCTGAATCATGCTTCCATATAATTATCCATCCTGTGTACGTCTTACTAAGTGGTGATTTCTATTCATGGGCATCTTCTCTAGGGCTGGAATTCCAGAACATCGACACAATACAAAGACATGCCCACGGGCACCGCACGCATCTCACTGTGCTAGGCACACTAACGACATGACACTGCACTTAACCATTAGAAGCCTGTGATTCAGAGCACACGTAGGAAATCAACCTACAGAGGTGGGAACAGTCGTAACATCTCCAACGAATGTAAATCGGAAACATGTATCAATGTGTACCTGAGTCACCTGCCTTCCAGCAGGCCACACCCTATTCTGGCACTGTGAATTGGATTTCTTTCTACACTGCCTGCCCTCCTTGGAACTCTGCTGAACCGGCTTCGAAAGATTCAAACATCCTCAAAGGAAAAATATCTCCAGATGTCTTCAAATACAAGAACATCTGACAAAGGAGAGGAGAGATCAGATCAAAAGAATCTCCACACAGCCCTGACTCTGGCTGTCCTTCCACCGAACTTGGGACTTCCCCTCCCCAAAGCAAAGCCGCCCCCGGTTACCTACGTAGTAAGGGCATAAATGTCACTGGTCTCATCCTGGAGCAACCAGCCTTGGAAGACCAGGTTCTGTGGTTTCATCTGTAACTTCCAGAAATGAATTAACTACCTCCCTGCCTTTCCCCTCCCCATTTTTACTCTTCCTTCAATACCTGTTGGGTTAGTGCTAGGGGATTATTAAAGAGGTTTTTCGGACAAATAGGTAAATGAGGAAAACGACAATAGTGTTCTAGATTGGAAGTTTCTGTAAATCTTTCCACTTTCACTCAGTAAGCTATAGAGTTATATAAATTACTCTGGGCTCTACTGTTAGGTGGGTGATCCTATCAACAGGGACTAGAAGCCTCAGAAAAGGCTGATTGTATTTAACAAACAGCCCTGGAGGTGGTGGTCTGAATGAGCAGCTATCTGATCTAGAGCAGGCCTAAGGAGTCCAACTGGTCTTAGAAATAGTGAAGGTTTCCAGTTTCTACCACATTTCTTCCCTACCCCCTTAAAGTTTGAGAAAACTATTATTATATAACATTATACTGAAGTGTGGGGTTGGGAGGCATAAAATATGCCAACATGCCAGTCATGTTCTAGGTAAGAACCAGAGCAGTGGTAGGGTAGAAAGTGTCTAAGATTCTACTTTCTTTTAATGAGACACACCACGGGCATGCATCCTATTTAATCTGGGGAGGGCCTGGTAGTTCAGGAGAGTCAGACAAGAGCACCCAGAACACCTAAGAGGTAAGTGTAGGACTTTCGAGAAATGGTAAGAGGAACTGGATTACCTTAGCAGCAGACAAGGGGGTTTCGGTCTTCAGGTCCAGAAAAGGTCGGCATGGTGGGTGATCAGTTGCTTCTCATCTCTATGGAGGGCGAGGCATTAGTAACGTGGCTTCAGGGACAATACAGGGACTCACCCTAGCTGTGGGGATCGACGTGACACAAAAGCGTATAGTGCAACAGACTTCTCAAGGAAGCTGTAAAATCTCAATCTCCCTTTTATCTTCAAAACCAAGATGCATGTGGTGTCATCCTGACCAGACTCCTGAAAGTTCTACTCCAACAAGAAATCTGGGATCAAGTTGCATCCGGGCTCCCACGTGGAGGAAAACAGGAAACTTCCAGCATGTTGGGTCTGCTTGAAAACAACTCTCAGCTACATGGAGGGACCTTGAACGATGCTGGACTTGGCAGTCCCACGGCAGAGGCCTCGACATACCGAAGGAACCCAGACAGGACAGTCTTCTCCACTTTGCTAAGGGAGAAGTTGAGAGGAACAGACTGGTAAAGTTAGAGGCGGAGGTGAGAACACGAGGCGGACTCTTAGTTGATTTATATTCTCAAGTTTGTCTTGGGAATTACACTTCATAGCTAAGAAAAGACCGCTTCCAAGGGTGAGGGTGGGGAAAAATGGCTAACAGGGCACGTAGGAGGAGAAGAGGTCAACGTCAAAAAGTTTTCCTGAATTCATCAGTCTTTCCCTTAGGTGGGTTCTCGGGGGAATACGTGGATGGTGGGTGTGGCAGAAGCTTTTCTCTTGAATGAACTTCCCGATGTTTGGTGAGGACAGAACTCTTACTGAAACGTTTGCCACATTGGGCACAGCCGTAGGGCTTCTCTCCAGTATGTATCCTCCGATGCTCTCGAAATCTTGTACAGTTATTGAAACTCTTTTCACAGTCCACACATTTGTAGGGGTTCTCGCCAGTGTGCACCCTGCGGTGGGCACTGAAATGGGAGCTGTTGGTAAAGCTCTTCCCGCACTCTCCACACTGATAGGGCTTCTCTCCAGTGTGGGTTCTTTGATGTATGATAAGACTCGAGCTCTGACTAAAGCATTTTCCACATTCCCCACACCTGTAGGGTTTCTCCCCAGTGTGGATTCTCTGGTGGGCACCAAAGTTGGAGGAGTCATTAAAGCTTTTCCCACAGTCAAGACATTTAAAAGGTTTTTCTCCGGTGTGGATTCTTTGATGTCTGATTAGGCTCCTGCTTCTACCAAAGCACTTCCCACAGACACTGCATTTATAAGGATGTTCCTTCTGGTGGGTCATCCGGCACATAAGACGAGCATTCCTTCCAAAGCTTTCTCCGTATTTGAGCAGTCGATAGGGTCTCTTCCCCACGAAAGGCCTCGGATGCACTACAGCTTTCCCTAAATCTCTCGGCTGAGACGTCAGCTTTCCCTGTCTGAAGCCTTGAAGGGTTTCCCACTGTCTTCCTGAGATGCATTCCCTTTTACGGTATTTACCTGGATCAGCGTTCTGGGAAATGACCCTTTTAGACTTTTCTATTAATGCCCTATGCTGCTCCAAGTCCTTATATATTACCTGGGTTGTATCCTCCTTGATACTACCTCCAATTTCAAAATCTGAAAGGAAAAAAAAAAGACGATAAAAATTCCAGACCAGTCCTGTATTATGTATTAACATAAACAACCCGCGACTCGTCTGCGTTAGGGTGCCTGCGTACTTCTCTGACCTCTCGGGTCCTGTTACCCTTCTCTGATTCATTATGCCTTATTTTCATTCAGCTCCACGAACAGCCAGTAATACCTAGTACAAAGCAGGCCTTTAGAAATGTTTTCTGAATGGCACTGAAATCCAAGCCGTTACTCCCCATCCAGGTCCTGAGTAATGGGGGACGAACTTAGCTTTCTCCCTGAAGTTCTACTCCTACTCACCCTGCTTTCAAAATTTCACATCTGCGCTAAAACACACCGTACCGATGTTGAGCAGATTCTAGTGATCACGTTCCAATTCCTTAATGGACTTCCACGTTCATCAATATCTGATCATATCCTACCCAAGGCTATTTCTTTCTTCTCCTCAAATTTCCTTGGCCCTGTTTTTTCCAGCTGTCTCACACACATACCTGGGTTCAACTTAACTCTCACCACTCCCCACTGGAATTACCTTTCCCTCACTCTCTCATCTATGTCCCATGCCCACTGCAAGGGGCATCCTGGATACCAGCTTTTCCAGGAGGTCTTTTGGACCGACAGGCTTTGGAATCACAGAGCTCTGGTTCTGATTCCATCCTGGTCACTTACTAACTGTGTGGTTTTTGGTGAACTTTTTATTATGGAAAATTCAAACATACAGAAAAGCAGAGGCTACAACAGTATGTAAAATGAGTTTCCACAAACCACTCAGCCCGCATTAGTGATGATCTCCTCATGGCCAATCTAGTTTCACCTCTATTCCCACCCACTTTCTGCTCCCTCTACCCAGATTATTTTGAATCCAATTCTCGACATTGTATTATTTCATCCAAGTTTGTTTGGTCCCCAAACCCTTGTTCTTAAGCATTTTGCTACGCTGCCTTGTTTCTACTTGCCAGTTTCCACATCCCTGTCCTTGCATACACTGAGCTGAAATTGCTGATATCCCTCTGCCCTCCAATCCCAAGTGGGGTGGCTGTGGCGTGGGTTGGGAGAGGAGAGCAGCCGTCAATCAGTCCATTAAGTTAAGTGAAAGCCCCAATAATGCCATCTTTCATTTAGCAGTTCTTCTGAAGTGTTCTCATTGGGTCCAACATGGTCCTGGGATTTGGAGGAAATCACAGCCTTGTGGTTGGCTCAGATAGAGTCTGACAATTTAGTGTCAGGTCTGCAGCTCAACTTAAAAAATGAGATTCACAAGGGATGGTACCAAAAGATTTTGTTTCCTGGAATCAAAACATGGGTTATAGAGAACTTAATGATTTCAGCCTTCAAACTAATTTCCCATATAAACACTAGCAGGAAGCATATGTATGCCTCTTCTCTAGTGTTTGTTTTGAGTGAGCAGAGTGCTGGAAGGAAAACAGTAAGAGGTAAGGACAGAAAGATAAGATGAGCTCAGACTGAGGATGGCTGTGGAACCTTAATACAAGACTGATGGGGAAACCTGGTCTGGAGACTTTTACAAAAGTCTAGGGAAGAGACAGAGAAAGGCTGAACCTTTCTCACCACAGGTAGCAGCTGTGGTAACTAAAGAGGGGACAGATGGAAGTTCTACCACAGTTGGGAAAAAAGCAGTCTCTGCTTGGATGTAAATAATGAGAGAGAAAGCATCAAAAGTGCCTCTGAAGTTTTAAGTCTGGATGTGGGAGGACACAGGGAAGAGCCAAGGTATGGGAAAGAAGACAGTGATTTTAGTTTTAACAATTTTAAGTCTGGGCTGCCGTGGGAACAGATGCCCACAGGGCGCCGGCAGTCCATGGGAAATGAGCAGGTGGGGCGGAGAACCAGAGTCAAGTCTCTCTCTCATTTTGCCCCTGCCTGTCCTTTTCCTCATGCATGTCACGAAGGACTGAGACGTTTGTGTCTTGAGCCTATGGACACACCTCCTTCCTCTGACTTTTTTCTCATGTATAATTGCAAGTTCTTCTTCCCCACGGAATTTGCAGGCGCTATGAAACACTGACCCATACAGACAAAATCCGAGGCTGAGGTCTCAAAGACTGCATCACTAGAATGCCAGGTCCCTCCTTGAATGAAGCGCCATGAGAAAGAGGCTTTGATTTACTCATTGCTAGATCCCCTGTTCCTCACATAGCACAGGGCCCCTCAAATGCCTGTTTAATGAACAGACTGATGAGCAATATGCCCAGAGTTACTGATTCTTGAGTAAATCACACTTCCCCCTCGATAGTCCTTACCACTTGGTCTTTGCAGTAGACCCGGAGGCCCCTGGAATTCTGACTCTTGCACAATTTCCTCCTCACTCATTCTCTCGCTGCCGGAATCTTCTATTATCGCCTCTTGCAAGGCCTCCTCAGGCTCCCAGCCTGTCGATTCCTGGGGTTCAATCTCAACATCCTCTCCTTCTTGCCCTGAGGGTGATGGGACTTCTTCTGGAGTGGTGGTGGAAGGAGCGGAGGCCCGAGCGTTTATCAGGGCATCCATCTCCTTGTAGAATGCGCAGGACTCCAGCACGTGACCATTTTTCACTTTGCGGTAGCTCTTCTGGAGGCTTTTGAACTTGGTCCGGCACTGTTCCGGGGTCCGGAGGAAGCCACACTCCCGAAGCTGTTCCGCCACGGCCCCATACAGCTTGCTTTTCCGATGACAGGCTTGGAGAGCTTCGTAAAACCGAGTCTCACGGAGGATATCAAGAAAAGTCTTGGTTTCCTCGTACCCCCAGTGCACACCTGCCATGGAAGGAAAAAATACAAAGACATAAGAAAAAACGTCTGCAGCCTCGAAACATGAGGGGTAAAAGAAAACAGATCCCCTTCATGGTGGCAACAGGAACTATGATACGCCGGGGGAGAAGATGTGCAAAAAATGAGAGGGTCTATATAAAAAAATCTATAATTTACTGAAAGACATAAATGAACTAGAAAAAATGGAGAGACACTATGTTTCTGGATAGAAAGACTCAAGTTGTACAGATATCAACTCTCAAATGAATCTATAAAGTTAACATCCTGATAGGATTTTTAAACTCAAATTGTTAAACTGATCTCAAAGTTTATTTGGTAGAGTAAGAACGTAGTCCCTCAGATCTGCCATTGTTATGGCGATTAACCAAGGATTCAGCGGTCTTTTTAAAATGGTTAAAACTAGGGACACCTGGGTGCCTCAGTTGGTTAAAGTATCTGCCTTCGGCTCAGGTCCTGGGATTGAGCCCCGCATCGGACTGCCTGCTCAGTAGAGAGCCTGCTTCTCCCTCTCCCTGCTGCTCTGCCTACTTGTGCTCTCTGTCAAATAAATTAATAAAATCTTTAAAAAAACAAAAAAACCAAAAAACCCAAAATGGTTAAAACTAACAGACTAGGACACTCTTTTAACCAGTCTTCCTTAAAGAGCAGAACTACATCCAGAGTCATTTTTGAGATCACTGAGTCCTCTACTGTGAGAGATGAAATGACTTGCAAGATGAACAGATGTTCTGCTTCTATGGCAGAATCAAACTTTTCAGGACATGTCTGCATACAGTTTGTTAAACTATGCTTTATGTGTGTTTTGTAAGTAGGAAGAAGTCACTTCTATGCTCGGTCTTACCCCACGCTCTCCTCCACGGTTAGCCCTGCATTCCCGCACTTGGAACTGCCCTCCTGTCTACGGATTTCCAGACTGGGGAACACCTGTACATGCACGATGCATCTTCCCCATGTTTTCCTGAGCTGTCTCTTTTGAATAGATGCAGTCATGAGTGCACCCCAGCTCTCCTAGCCTGATTTATTTTTCCACTCTAAGAACTTACCATCTTTTTTAAAAAAGATTTTATTTATTTGCTTGAGAGAGAGGGAGGAAGCACAAGTGGGGGGCAGAGGTAGAGGGAGAAGCAGGCTCCCCACTGAGCAAGGAGCCCAATGTGGAGATCAATCCCAGGACCCTGAGATCATGATCTGAGCCAAAGGCAGACACTAACTGATGGAGCCACCCAGGCACCCCTAGAACTTGCCATCTTTTCATAAGGTGGAGTGGAGAAACTTTCCTAAAAATAGTAATACCTGGCAATGTCTCACTGCATTTCACCAGAATAAAGTCTCTCATTTTGCCTTGCCTATCCTTTTTTTATGCATATTATGAAGAACTGAGATGTTTAACATCTGCAGAATGCCTTCCCCAATTTTTATCTATTACCTCATTTAACACTAACAATCCTGGAATCCTCAGTCGCGTTTTACTGATGAAAAAACTGAAGCTCAAAGTATTTACAGGATGGGTCTACTGTCACCCAGTTGTTAACTGCCAGGTTAGTTCTGCGCATCCCTAATTTCAACACAAGCTTTCATTTATATCGTATGCAGTGTATCTTTTTCTGTCTTTTAATTTCAAAGTCTCTGTGTCATATACTTAAATATGTATCTCTTGTAAGCAATATTTCATTGTTTTCTTTAAATGACTGATAGTCTTTTAAGTTTGTAACTAATGACATATTTGGATGTATGTCTACCATCTTACTTTTTTTTCCCATTGGACTCATCTACTTTGCGTTCCTTTTTCTCTCCTTTCTTGTCTTCTTCTACAATTTTGTTTTTAAAGATTTATTTAAGAGAGAAAGAGAGAGACAGAGTACAAGCAGGGGGAGAGACAGAGGGAGAAGCAGGCTCCCCACTGAGCTGGGAGTCCAATGTGGGACACCATCCCAGGACCTGGAGATCGTGACCCGAGCCAAAGGCGGACGCTTAACCATCTGAGCCACCATCTGAGCCACCCAGGTGCCCCTACAATTTTTTACTTTCGTTATATATTCTTTTACTGGTTATCCTAGACAGTATAACAATGTATCTTTGCCTTATTACAATCTGACACAACAGGCTGCTTTATACCAATCCTCAGATGTGGGCTCTCCAGAGTCCTTTGACTCTATTTACCTTCCTTCCACAGGCTGCAAATATTCAAATCCATGCTGTGCTCTAGCCTGAGAAAGAACCTTCACGGCCATTACTCAGACTGCACCAGGGGCAGCAGCAAACACCCGAGAGTACGTTCAGTGGTTAGTGGCAAGGCGCTCACGACAGCACTCCCCAGGTTTGGCGGCCTCTGGTCTACTTAGTCCTTTTACCACAAGCCCCTATCATCCATTTTCATACCCGAAGCAAAGAGCACAATTCTTACCACTCAGGTTCTGAAACAAGACAGGGGCACCACGAATCTCAGACTTCCGGATAAATTCAATGCCCATTTCATCACCATCAGATTCTTCTGCGGCGTCTTCCTCCTCCACCAAACTGATCTGTTCTTTAGCACTGATATCAACTCTCTTTAGTCTGGGGAGAGAGAGAATCTCCTTTGGCTTATCAGCAGATGAAGCATGGGCTGCAGGGTTCAACAGAGCGTCCATGTCCTCAAAGAAGGCACAGGGTTCCAGCACGTGGCCATTTCTCACCTTCCGATAGCTCTTCTGGAGGCTTTTGAACTTGGTCCGACACTGTTCTGGCGTTCGGAGGAAGCCACACTCACGCAGCCACTCGGCCACAGCCCCGTACACCTGGCTGTTTCGGGGACAAGCCTGCAGTGTCTCATAAAAGCGAGACTCCTTGAGAATGGCGAGGAAAGTCTTCGTTTCCTCATAGCTCCAATGCACGCCTGCTATCTTCTCATCGTCTAAACCCCAGTGCTGCTGCTCAGCCCACATTCTCCCCACACTGCGCACCGGGATCTGAGCAGCACGAACCGGCTTCTCCTTGACGTGGTGGCTGCGTAGAATAATATTCCTTTTGTTCGAAGAGTGTAGACCTAAGGTCCATGGCTCCTTTCTTTGCTCCAACCGGGCAATCTTGTTAGACACAGACATGGTACTTCCTACGGAAGAGAAACACATTTCATGCGAAACCAGAGGTCAGAGCTGCGTGCCCTCATCTGCTGCCCTCCTGGACGCTCGTTTACACCTATCCTTGAAAGGTCTTGTCCAATACCTCTCTCTTCTAGAGCCTTCCTCAACCATGACAGAGCACAGCACAGGCATTCTTACTACCTCTGGTATCGTTACAGTTATCCTTACACCTCTCTTCTTTGGCACCATCATCTACTAAACTTACGTTATCATGTTAGTTCTCAGGTATATACCACTTCTTTCTCTGGCTAGTTCTTAAGGGAAGACCTTTAAGGGTAAGATACATTCTATTACCTTTGATTCCCTCTCAGCGTCTAACATTGTATTGGGTTCAGCATCTGCTGTAACCAGTATTTGTTACTTATAGAACCAAGTGTGCTTGTATTTGGTCCCCACATACTCCCACCCCCACCCCAACACATGTGCGTGTGCACACTGGGGCTAGGAGAGATACGTCAAGAATTTGGGGATACACGTGGCAAGGTTAATAGGAAAGAGACGAAGGACAGGGAAGCACATGGATAGTCTGTTGCCTCACAGCGCTGTGGAGATCAACATGTCTTACATGTGAACCCTGACCCCACTAAACCCTGCTTTACTTTTGGACCAGGGGGAAATTTCTTAATCTCTGAGCTTTGGTTGCCTAAGGAATGCTGGCCTCTATTCACAGAAATGCCAGGAATATTAAATAAATGATCGTCTGTAAAGTATCCAATGCTCAACAGGTATGTAATAAAATTTGGTTTTCTTCTCTAGATAACACACACACAGAAACTTCACAGAATTGTCAAGAGAAGGAGCATCACATCAAATCCTTTCTGAAAGAACCCTGGGGATGGAGATTTGTTCTTTATTTTTACATGAGCGAGGAAAGTGTAGGGTTAATGAAAGCTCGAATATCTATAAGGACCAGGCAGGCAGTGCAAATGAGTGAGAAACGCAGCAGTTCAGCATGAACTCCTGGGTTCAGCTCTGGCCAATCACTGCTATGTGAGGAGGTGGGCCCATGGTGTCTGACGTTTGATTTTTCAAGAGATACAGGATATCCAGATTTACAAACTAATAGTAAATTAAAATGCTGTGCAAGGCCAAAATATGTGTATAGACTAGATTCAGCCCATAAGCCATCAGTTTACAACCTATGATAAAGGACTGGGGCAGGTGTCTCTGGACCTGGGTCTTTCTACATGTCATCACAGTCGACCCTTGAACAAAGTGGGGCATAAGGAAACCAACCCTGCACAGCTGAAGATCCGTGTATAACTTCTGACTCCCCCAAAACTTAACTACTAATAGCCTACTGTTGACCGGAAGCCTTACCAACAACATGGTCGATTAACATGTATTTCGTGTGTTATATATATCACATACTGTATGCCCATAATAAAATAAGTTAGAGAAAAGAAAATTAAGAAAATCATAAGGAAGAGAAAATATATTCACATTTCTGTACGTATTTACTGAAAAAAAATCCATGTAGAAGTGGACCTACGCAGTTCAAACTGTCTTGTTCAAGGGTTGACTGCATGTGTGAAGGTGCTGGGCTAAATCTGAATTCTCCAGGGATGATCCCATCCCACCAGGGGCACACCTGACTCAGGACTCTCACGCAGCACACTCCTGGGTCCAGATGCCGTGGGAGCTGAGGTCGCGCCAGGAAGGGCCTGCACGTGCAAACCTAGGCAGACAGCGGGGATGCCCGCTGCTCTGGGGTGACCGCCTTGCTACCACTGTGTCATTGGTGCCACTCTACACTGGTCATTGATTTCAGCTGCTTTAATTGCTTTCTAATTATAAATAATCGTTGGTGTATCTTTATTTGCTGAGTCTGGCATGGCCCATTTTATCATCTCTATACTTTATATGTAGTGTTGTCCAACAGAACTTTCTGGGATGACGGCAATGTTCTATAACTGTGCTGTCCAATACAGCTATCAAATATCCTGACGGTGGCTACAGTCACTGAGGAACTGAATTTTTTTTTTTTAAGATTTTATTTATTTATTTGACAGACCCAGCGAGAGAGGGAACACAAGCAGGGGGAGTGGGAGAGGGAGAAGCAGGCTCTCCACTGAGCAGGGAGCCCGATGCGGGGCTTGATCCCAGGACCCTGGGATCATGACCTGAGCCGAGGGCAGACGCTTAACAACTGAGCCACCCAGGCACCCAGAACTGAATTTTTAACTTTATTTAATTGTATAAATTTAAATTGCCCTGTGTGTCTAGTGGCTACCCTACTACCACATGTTTACAGCCTCTCTAGTGTGAGTTTGTACACATTTTAGGCCTGTAATTTTATTAAAAAGTAGTCTTTGACTTTTAGCTTACGTATGAACGAACTTACGCCCACTCCTAATGCAGATGACAAATCTTTCAGAAGTCTGCTTGTAAAGTGATACATCAGTGGTTATGTGTGCCTGTGAATCTGTGCTATTTAAATCATTCACAACACACTACCAAGGTTATTGTATTGAAATTACTTTCTTCCTTCCATCTGTAGGATTTCCATCCATCCAACAATTATTTGCTGGCCACCCACCCATGGGTCCAGCTGTGTGCAAAGTGTTGGGTTACTGCAGTTAAATAAGAACAAATCATACAAAGACCTTGTGACTTCACGGAGCTTTTAGTCTAGTAGGTACATATGTGTAAGCTTATATTTAAGTGGTATGAACATGACAGTCGTATATAACACCTCACCAATGTTTTCATCCCTAAGTGAGAAGAACACGTATATATTTTAAACTGGAAGAGAGGAAGGAGTGAGGAAGAGAGCATGGACAAGTGATTACTAGGTCTGGTGAGCTGGCCACAGAAACGACTAGACAACCCATGAGGTCCTTTAGGTGGTGACACTTACAGCTATTGTATCATCAGTAGAAATAAAGATATCAAAAATCCCCAAATCTTTTATGTGAAAAGGGAAAGAATCCTTACCCAGGGAGACCATGTTCCCAACACTCTCTTTCCTAATATCCCGGTACAGGTCTCTGTGAGCGGGAATCTGATGTACGCTCTTTTTGTAGGAAAAACCTCTCGCCATGTGGACATCTTTCACTGGTCCCTGTAACAACACTAACAGCAATGACTACCAAGATAACCACATGGGTCTTCAAAGGATGAATGATCATGGAGGAAACACAGAAGGGCCCCAAAGAAGAATTAAAATCAGGGAGCCAAGTGTGTATGATGTGCCAAATGAAGAAGATATTATAAAGAATCATAAGAGGGATGATTCAGCAAGGAGTCTCATTAGTCAGACGGCTGGGTCCAGTCTTCCCTGCAAAAGGAGTCAGGGGGGAACAGTCTCTTGGAGGGAGTATAAAAGTTTGAGGACAGTGAAGGCACAGGAAATCCTTGGGACTGAATACCCTAGGAAGGCAGAGAGAAGATTTACAATGTACCTGAGACACAATAGGTAGTCGTGTGGTGGTTACTTCCTGATCCACGCTGTTCCATTCATTAGCAGGGGCGGGAACCCAGGGAGAAGGCAGAGCTGTAAGAAGAGAAAGAAACAATCAGGGCTCTGGGCTCTGGATCTTTAATTCATGCAGCTTCTCCTTTTAAGAAATGAGCATGCATAAAAAAAAAAACCCAGCAAATATAAATTGATCATTTCATCAATGATTTCAGAACAATGCCCGAAACCATGGTACCCTGAAACAGGGCTCACAAACGTGAATGCTTGCAGGGAGTTAGCAGGCAAAGTGCATCATGAAGGGGGCCAGGTAAGGAATGGGGGAACTGGAGAGCACATACACCACTGAAAGGGTATATTGCCAATGCCCACTTCCACTTAATGCTTCATTGTGAGACAATGGGCCTGCTATCATTAGAGCTTCTGATATTTTCAGGAGAAGCCAGAAATCTGGACTTTTGCATAAAATCTTAAAAATCTTAAACCTTGAGAACTAAAAACGAACAAATGAATAAAACTCCCAAACCAAAAACCCTTTGTAGGTAAAACACAAGTCTGACTTGGCATGTGAGTTATCAGTTCGCAATCTCTAGGATGAGTTCATCAACGCTTTAATATGCTAAAGAAGTTAGCACACGTAGATACATAGTCCTGGAAACGACAGGCAAATACAGTACACTTCCTCAAAAGGTAGGAGGAAGATATATACACGTATATATGGCACAGTCTGTGGTCTAACTTCTACTCTGGAACCCTCTATCTAGGGAAAACTTCCAGAATGAATATTACTGTGATCAAGAATTCAAGAGCTTGTTCCACCACTTTCTAAAGAAGCAACCTGAATCACTTCCGTGGAAACATATTACAGATATTCCCTGCTTTTCGAAAGTTCCTGTTATGCCACTTTGTTTTTACAAAAGGCATACATTAGTACCTATTTTCGCTAACTAAAAGAAATCCAAAAAAAGGATTTTCACGCTTACAAAAAACGGTGAAAAGCGCAGATACTGTTCAGTGTCTGTTTCTCAGCAAGCTGTTACAGAAGCAGTGTGCTCCTGAGCAGGGAGAATGGCACACCACAGTGGCACTGTCCCGCTAAGCACCTCAACAGAACACACTTTTCCACGTTGTGAATCCCTGGATGGCAAATCCAGAAACACCATACATTTATTGGAGTAAGCTTATCAGCCAAAGTAACTGAGAGCATGTGATCCAGGGGAACTCTGAAATCCAGAAAACATTAATATTTGCAATGAATTCTATCACAATATGAATTTCAGGAAAGATAAGGAGGTTGGGTACATAGTAGTGAATCCTGCCACTTGGTGAGGGGTTGTGTAAAATCTGTCTGAGATTGGAAGTTTAAAAATAATTGTGCCATTATGGGAGAAAGGGAACTAACATTTATTGACCACCATATGTGCTGGTCCCTTTACGCTGCCTCCTTTAACCAACACTAACAACCTTATTATTTTCCTTTTACAAATGACAGAATGGAAAGTTTGAGAAGTAACCTAACCAAGGCCACACAGATAATGGATGGCAGAGCTAGGTTTTGTGTCCGGGCTGTCTGTCTCTAAGGCCTAATCGCTTAACCTCTGTGCGTTAATGCTCCTTTCCATATTACTTGCCTAAGGACAGACAGACAGAGGTACAGAGACAGGAAGATATAAACCCAAGCCTTCTGCTGTAGGTCCAGTGATCATCCCATCCCTCTCTCTCAGCCTGACACCAGACTGCGGGGATGAAGAGATAACAGTGGACGGGGAAAGACAGGGTGTTCGATTTCCTCTTACATGACTTACTAATGTCCAGGGCAGCTAGGAAGCCTGTGCTCCCTCCTCTGTGAAATCTTATTGTTTACCACTTTCATATGCTACTTCTGTGATGCTTCACTTGTGAGCCAATTTTTTAAAGTAAATATCTTGGGGTACCTGGGTGGCTCACTTGGTTGAGCGTCTGCCTTTGGCGCAGGTCATGATCCCAGGGTCCGGGGATGGAGCCCCGCATCGGGCTCCCTGCTTAATGAGGAGTTTGCTTCTCCCTCTCACTCTCCCTCTGTGTTTTCTCTCTCTCTCTCTCTCAAGTAAATAAATAAAATCTTAAAAAATATATAAAGTAAATATCTTGTTTCTCTTTCCAAACAGTTTTTAAAGTTGTTTATAGTCAGCCAAGAACACAGACACATGCACACATGGCAGGACTGAAAAAACACAAGCTGGTTATGGAATGGGAGATTCTTAAATTTCACGGCATGACCTTGAGGCCAGTCCGGGCAAACTAAGTTTTCCCAGAGTCCATCTTCCCAGATGCCTTTTACTTATGCTGCACATATTCCCAACTCTTGAAGCAAATGAACACTTGCTCCCCAAATATTCCATTTATTTTCAAATACGTATTGAGGGGATCTTACTGTGAGCAAGTCATGGAGTTAGGGTTACAAAATACTTGTGCAATTGTCTCTGCACTGGGAATGCTCTGAGTTCTTACCATTCCTGGGTAAAGGCCAATGCTCTCTCTTTCGGTTCAGCTGCTCCTCATGTCCTGAGTGGAGGCTTCCAGCTTCCTCCAGAGACACCACCCTGGGTTGAGTCTCCACCTGCTCTGGCTGAAAGTCCGTTACCTCCCATGCTGCTCCCAGTGGGACCTGCTTCTCTGAGGGCACAGGACTGCTAACCTGGGAAATAAAGCCAATGCCATAATGGAAAGAGGGAGGAAAACAGGGCCCGATGAAGACCAAACTTCCCCCAGAAAGATATCAGAGAAGGACAGGAGATATGAGAAGGAATGAAAATTTCACTCCATGCCAAGTGGAGTCTCCAAGGGCATTGGGTAAATAGTACTGTCCAGAAGTCTAGGGATAAGGGAACAGGAGAGTGCTCTTCATTAGTATACAGAGGGGGGAAAATCTATCAGGAGTAAAATACACAGCCTCCTTAGTATTAGAATAGATACTGAGTCCTCACATCTCTTAGGTTCAGAGAGCAGCAAAATAAATTCACTAGTGAACTGAAAATATAAAATTAATTTCCACATGTACTGTCTATCCCTGACCAACACAGCAGCCTGCTGATAGTCAAATCTTTATACGAATGCAAATCCCGTGCAAGGTGAAACTGCAAATCTTGCAAATCTTGCAGGATTTCATGAGGTTAATGAAAGGGCTGTTGAAAACAACTAGAAGACCATGAAATGCCACTGACGGACGAAGATCTGGTGGTTAAACTAGAGAACAGTGACAAGGATGATGGCATGAGGGCACCTCAGAAGATACACATTAGAATATTAAAGGACTAGAGAGGGCCCTGGGATAACTGATGAAGTTTGTGCTTTCTTTCTTTGCAAAAATAGCCCTCTTTAGAATCAGGCTGCAAGAGTCCAACCCGGCAAAGCATAATGCATTGTTCTCTCATATAATTTTTGGGAAACATTATGCCAAAGACGTGAACAAATACGTCGATGCATAATGTTTAACTTCATTTGCAAAATACTATTTCAAGCAAGATTTTTTTTTTCCTATTTAATATGCAATTCCGATCCTCTTTTAAGTTGATTCACTTTAAAGGTCTCTCATTAGTACCATTTCTCCCTCCATAATAAGCCCTATCTGCAAGGCATGCCTGTCTCCCCCGCCCCCCGCCGCCCCCACCTTACCCATCTCCTTCTTTCTAAATACAACAATTTGGAAAATCCTCTCTCACCTGCTGTCTTAGTCTTCCAGTCTCTTTCTCCAAATGTATTACCAGGGCCACCGCCTCCTCTCCACTTTCCGGACACTGCTTCTGTGCCCACGCCTGAATCTTCTTCGGTAAAATGGTGAGAAACTGTTCAATCACCAGCAGCTCAAGGATCTGCTCCTTGGAACGCATTTCTGGCTTCAGCCACCGGCAGCAAAGTTCCCAGAGTTTACTGAAAGCTTCATGGGGTCCAGTCACATCCTCGTAACAGAATTGCCTGAAGCATTTGCGAAAGGTCTCGGACTCAGAGCTCTCCGATCCTTCCAGAGTGGGTTCCGCTGCCCACTCGGGGTCCTTTTCCACCTTCATTATTAAGCATTCCTCAACCTCCAGGGGAGCGTCGATCTGAGGGTCCAGGGATACAGCCATGCTCCAACCCGGGGGTCAAACTCACGTCTAGCTCAAAGTAGACTCATAAACCTCCGAGAGCTCCCTGCTTAATGATTTTGGAAGTGTGGGAGGGCAGGGAAGTGGAAAACGGCAGTGTCAGCAGGCACAGGGTACTCCGGGCTCATTAATCAAATCTATCCTAGGCGCTGGAAAAGGAGAATTTGTACCCTAAGGTCCCAAACCCGGGCTCTTCTCCAAACAAGATGTGGTTTTCCAGGGCGCATCTCTTTTAGTGCAATGTCCGAAGGAGCAAGGCCAGGGAACCGGGAGAAAATCAGGGGGGACAGAAGGAGGGGTGGGCGGGGGCGGACGTCGGGCCGGGAGGGGGCTGGGCTCCGGGGAGGCGAGGCCCCGGGTGGGTGGGGCCGGATGTGCAGGCCCCGCCCGGCCGGGGGTTTGGGGTTCCGGGTGCGAGGCTCGGCCTGGGAGGCGCGCCCAGGCCGCTGCGGGTGGCCTGTGGGGCCGGCGGTGTCCGAGGCCAGCGCCGGGCTCTTCTGGGCCCAAGGCGGTCCCGGCCGTCCTCAGGAAACCTCCGCACGCCGAGGAAAGGCCGCGAGGCGGTTCCGCCCCTGAGAGGAGAGAAGCCGCGGGGACCCAGCGAGGCCTCGCACAGGGCGGCTGTCGGCCCCGCGCGCGCGGCCTGTCCCGCTCCGCCCGCGGACTGCGCGGGGGGTGCTGGGAGCCGCGGCCACGCATGCGCCGCCCGCGACCGCGCGCCGCGGGGTCCGGGAGGCTTCCTCGCGGGCGAGGGGCTGGGGAAGAGGGCTGCGTGGTGGACTCTCGCGAGACGCGCAGCGCAGCGACTCGCCGCTGAGGGACTTTAGGAGTGAGGAGGGGCGCGGAGAAGCTTCGCGGGGCGGAGGGACACAGTCGGAGGCCGAGCAGACATTTTGCGGGAGAAGATGGAACAGTGTGGAAAAGGAGAGTGGGAGGCTTCCCTCAGCCGTGGAGTCTGGGAGGCGGGGAGACGTCTCTGAGGTGAAGGACACTACTGGGGAGGCGGCGCAAAGGCCTTTCTGTAGCGGAAAAGGCAGTGGGAGCGGGGACTCCTTTGCCTGGCGGAGGGGTCTGTCGCAGAGGTGTGGACATCTCCGGGGCATCCTCTGAGGGCGGCGACTGTCGCGGACTGCTGCCCTCGCGGAGGGGTTCGGGCCCCGGTGTCTTCCTGTGGGAGCACCTGGGCGACCCCGTCCCGTCCCTTAGGGGGGCGCGGGGCCGCCCCATCCGTCCCTCAGGTGAGAGAGCACCTGGGGCGGCGCGGGTGTGCCCTGTTGGTTACCTCCTGTGGGGGAGCACCTGGGGCGGTCCCACCCAGGCCCCCAGGGGCGGCGCGGGGGCGCCTTGTCTGACCCCCGGTGTGGGAGCACCTGGGGCAGCCCCGTCCAGGTCCCCAGGGAAGGCGCGAGGGCGCCCCAGCTGTTCCCCACCCTCCCCTCCTCCGTGGGAGCACTTGTGCTTGGCTCCATCCCGTACTCCAGGGCGGGCGAGGGGACGCCCCGTCGTCTGGGGGTCCTGCTGCCCTAGCTCTGGGGAAGTTGATGTGGCAGAACGTGAACCAGGGGGGTCTGGGCCCAGAGTCCCCGCTCCTCCCTCGCCACCCGCCACGGTGGTTGCTTGGAGGAGCTGTCCTTGCCTCCCGACTTCTGTGAAACTCAGAGCGATGCCTGCCCGCCCGCCCACCCACCCCTTTATTGATGAGGTGCCAGGCAGTGTTTTAGGCACTTAGCATACATCAGTGGGCAAAACAAAAATCCCCGTTCTAGGAGTAGGTGGCCTATTAGAAAAGAAAGCTTAGTGACTTCTTTCTCAGCAGAAGTCTTCGATAAAACTCAATCTACAAATTCTAGCTGCCCAGAAGCTAGGAGTGTCGTTTATGTGACAGGCATTAGGTGAGGGAGGGTCAGAGAGAATCTGTGGGGCACCCAATGTATGCCAGGGCTTGTCTTGCACAGTTTACTTTTCCTTCTCTTTAGTATTTTTTGAGCATCTATTTTGTGCCAGGTGTGATGATAGGTGGTGAGCAAAAGTGGGATCCGTGCCACTTGCACTTCCAAGTCTGCTGGGAGGGGCAGGCATTAATCAAATAATCAAATAAGCTAAGGTACAATTGTAACTCCCACAGGTACTCCCCAGAAGAGGAACGTGGTGGGAGGATCTACGTATATTAGAGGGATTTGACCTAGTCAGGAGGTCTGGGTAGGTTTCTTTAAGAAGTATTGCTAAGGATGAGATCCCAAGGAGGAGTAAGAGCTGGTTAGGCAATGTCTAGTCCTCACAGAAGTCCTGTAAAGCAGATATGGTTGCCTCCACTTTACAGTTGAGAACATTGAGATCTCAGTGAGGTGATGTAACCACCCAGGGTAACTTCAGGTTAATGGCAACTCGGGATTCAGATTCAGATAAGAAAAGGGTCTTTTATGTGCTCATTGGGCCATTTGGTGGTTTTAGGAGAGGCCGGCGTCACAAGCAGCTCAGGGACGGGAGAGTACAGGTCACAAACTCACAAGCCTGCAGAGCTCAGGCAGGTAACATAAATGAGTGAAGTAGGCAGAGTATAAGACAGTAGGGAATGGTGGGGACTGCAGCAAGCTGGAGGCCACATTTTCTGCCTAAATGAAACAGCCAGGTGGAATTCAAACACTTGGCAAATACATCTATTTGTTTCCCCCACCAGAATACTAGCTCAATGAAGCAGGACTTTTTTTTTTTTTTTTTTTTTTAAGCCACATGTGCCGGGTGCTTACAGCAGTACTTCACTGAGTAGGCACTCAACCCCATCTGCTGCCCATAGCCTCTGAGCAGTTCTTGCCATGTGTGCACAGTTTCACAGATTTTGAAGCACTTTTACATTCCTTTTCTCGTTTTATCCCTCACTCTCTCTTTTGGCTCCTCATTTGCTTCTGACATGGCTATTGCAGTGAAAAGTCCTTAATGTCCCCCCCCCCCCAAATATTTAGGTGTGTCTTTCTTTTGTACCTCTCCACCCTCTTCATATTTTAGCTCCTCTCCATCCTAATGTGCTTGGCATTATATCTTGGTTTCGTCTACTTATCTAGCCCATTTATATTTAAACAGTGTCTTTTTGTTTTGCTTTTGTTCTGATTTAGAGCTTTAGTGTATTGACTTTGGGCCCACCATCACAATCACTTCCCACACTCAGCCTCAGTTCCTGCAATTCTAGGCTGCCCCAGCCGCTTCTTGTCAGGTGGTGCATGAAAAGTTTCGTTTCTTAGAAACTGTTTTCCTGAAACATCTCGCTCCTCAAGAAAGTGATCATCCATAGACATCTGAACTTCCTATTCCATCACATGCACTTCCAAAAGACAAAATCTCACCTGCATGGGAAAGTTATAGCCTAACCTCCTCAAGTTCCTCTTGGAGCAGAGGGTACTGGGGCATGTTCATTATCTCTCAGATGTAGGATCATAAGATCTTTAGGAGTAGTTTGTTGTTTTTTGTTTTGTTTTTGTTTGGTGGCCTCTCAGTAACACACACCAGTATTTTTTTTTTTTTTTTTTAAGTAGGCTCCATTGTCAGTGTGGAGCCCAGTGTGAGGCTTGAATTCACCACTGTGAGATGAAGATCTGAGCTGAGATCAAGAGTCTGAGGCTTAACCGACTGAGCCACCCAGGTGCCCCATCAAATACAAAGAAGTAGAATTAACTCTCATGTTCTCCTCTTCCAGTTTTAACAATTAGCAACTCATGGCCAATTTTATCCTCCCTATATCTCTACCCACTCCCCAATCCTGGATATTTTGAAGCAAATCCCAGACATCACATTTATTCATTTGTAACTATCAGAAGGTATTGCTAAAAGACAGGGACTCTTGTTTTAAACATAACTTCAATACCATCAAAAGCTTCCTGTTAGCATCAAGAATTCCTTGATACCATCTTTTAAAAACAGTTATTTTTTTGAAAGGTGGTTTGCAAAGAAGAAAGGGTCATAGATGCTGGATGGTAAAAAGAACAGATGTCCTCCACATTTTCTAATTAGGTGTTTACATTTATTTTGGGGTGAAAATGTTGGTGACTTGAGAACAGAAGATCAGATTGTGGAAAAAATAGTGAATCAATAGAGGTCAATAAAATCCAAAGTATGAGGCAGATCATACTACTTGGAGACTTCTTGGAGGGGTGGTTATTTTCTTAAGACTCTGTCCTCTGAGTTGACCCAAATCCAGAGCCACTGTCTTCAAATGATCCCCAGCGGAATGTTCACACAGCCTTTCCTTGGTAGTATATCTATCTGATATCACATTTGTCGTTGTACAAGCTGCCGTAGAGTGACTTTTTCCACGCCATTCCTCTGTCCATGGTGCCGATCCACAAGCCCTTTGGCCGGCAACCACGGGTTATAGCTTGCTTTAAATACCATTGGCCAAAAGTAAGGTTACCACAAAAGTAAACATTAACTATACATTAAATAGATCCAAGAAGTGCTATCTATGCCTATGCTACGTTAAAAAAAAATCCAAGCTAGAGAATTTCCTAGTAATGCCAGTTACTTCTCATTTCTTTAATGCCCTGAAAATTTTATCCATTTCTTTAAAAATTGAAAAGTGGACATGAAAAGGTTGAGTATATTGGTGTGCCTATTGTGGACACAGTATTTTCAAATATGATTTATTAACCAAGCCATAACTAGGTGAAATAGTTTTCCTTTTCACAAATTAAAAATCACCTCTCCCACTGGTTAATTAATGACGGTCAGATCAGCTGACAGAATAACAACTGTTAAAATGTTCCAGTTCCTTTCACTCCACTGAGCAATACAATAATGAAAAAATTTCAACTATATATGAATATTTAGTAGTCAACAATTTTTTCTGTATATCTATGAGGCACCATGCTAGGCACTAGTGGGATAAGTATAAGACATAATCCTTTTACTCAAAGTATTAAGAGTAAAATGGGGAAAATCAGTCATAGAATTGTCATATATTGGATACAGTGTCCTTCATCTCTTATTACAGTCTTTAGTTTAAAATCTAGTTTGTCTGGGGCGCCTGGGTGGCTCAGTTGGTTAAGTGTCTGCCTTCAGCTCAGGTCATGATCCCAGGGTCCTGGGATCAAGCCCCACATCGGGCTCCCTGCTCAGCGGGGAGTCTGCTTGTCCCTCTGCCCCTCCCATATTTTGTTCTCTCTCTCAAATAAATAAATAAAATCTCTAAAAAATAGAATAAAAAGAAAATCTAGTTTGTCTGATACGAGGATGGCTACTCCAGCTTTCTTTTAATGTTCATTAGCATGATAAATGGTTCTCCACCCCCTCACTTTCAATCTGGAGTTGTCTTTGGGTCTGAAATGAGTCTCTTGTAAGCAGCATATTGATGGGTCTTGTTTTTTATCCATTCTGATACCCTATGTCTTTTGACTGGAGCATTTAGTCCATTTATATTCAGAGTAATTATAGAAAGATATGAAATTAGTGCCATTGTATTACCTGTAAAGTCGCTCTTCCTGTAGATTGTCTCTGTTCCTTTCTGGTATTTGTTACTTTTGGTGTCTCGCTCTGCTCAAAGGGTCCCCTTTAATATTTCTTGCAGGGCTGGTTTAGTGTTCACAAATTCCTTTAGTTTTTGTATATCTTGGAGACTCTCTCTCTCTCCTATTCTGAATGACAGCCTTGGAGATGGAAGACTGAGTATCAGTCCTGGAACTCAGATCCTGATGTCCGAACCCCTGATTTTTCCCTTTACAAATACTGTCAAGTGAGACTGGCTATCCTTCGAGCTGTCTTGTTTGGTTTTGAGGCCAGAGGTCCAGCTGTGTCTTCATGTATGTGTCTGGTTCTGTGCCTATCTCTGGAGTTTGAGTAGGGTCTAAGTAAGTACGTACTTGACCACACCCAAACTGTGTGATTTGAGAATGGGCTAGTGGGTCATTTTCCAAGGGAGGTGCTGTCCATACCAGTTCTCTAGGGTTGTTGGGAAGATAAGATATATGTGTGGAGCTGTTGGTTAGTGTAGCAGCTTGCCATAAATAGAGTCTGCTTGAGAAAGAGGCCCACACAGAGGAAAGCAGGACCCCAAATGGGGAGGGTGTCATAGAGTTCCGAAGTCATTATTTGAGCATCTAGATCCAACAGCACCTGAAGTCAGAGCCCCTGGTCTTTATTTTTTGAGCCATTCCATTTCTTGCTTTGCTTAAGCCACTTTGAATTAAATTTCTGTCACTAACAACCCAAACAATTCTGACTAATATGCAAAATAAGTATTTTCTGTGTTATCTTGGATGACTTAGAAGTTACCTCCATTTGATTGACAGATGAGGGAAGGGCAGCTTGAAGGTTCAGGTACTTTGTACAGATCTTACGAGTAGTCAGTGGAAGACTGAGGATTTGAAAATGTTTTTAGTTTTGGTTTCTCCGAGAAACACAAGCACCTATGATTCCAAGTCTCCTTTGGAGATGCTCCGTGCCTGCTGCTCTGTTCCAGAACTGACTCAGCGAGTTGTCGGACTGACTCGAATTGTTTACACAGTCTGTGAACTTGCAGTTTATGGTGTTTTGTAATTTTGTTTTCCCTGCCGTTTCGCTAATACGGCTTTGTGAGCAAACATCGCCTGTGATTTAAATTCACCACAGTAATGAAACGGGCGCGCACACACACGCAGGCACACACGCTCCTTCAGAACGTCCACAGCTTTCTGATTAATCACATGTGTAAAGTGCAGTGTTTACAGGAAATCAGCAGGTGGCAATTAGCATCTTGGAAATTATCTGGGAAACACAACTGGAGCTGCCACTTCAGGACGGAAACATGGCAGTAATCAGCGAAGTGACAGACCCCCTTGGAGCTGGGAATGAGAGGGGCTGGGAGCAGGGGGCTGCCAGGCACACAACAGCTGGTGGGGGCAGCCCAGTGTGGATCACAGACTGTTTGCCAGCCTTGTTCTTTTCCTCCCAGTGCTCAAGAAGCAAGTCTTTGGGTGGAAGTAGTTGAAATAGTTGCCTGGCAGGCAGACCGTCTGAGAACAACCTTTGAAAAACCCTCAGCACCACCACCAACACCACCACCACCATTCAGACCTCGGTCTGTGCACAGCTAGACGCTGGCACTACTGGAGTGGTTGTTAAAATGGGGAACTATTTCCATACCGGTTAGTAAACAGCTACTGTTTTGAGCCTGCTGAGTGGCATTTCACAGCTGCTTTCCCTGGGGAAAACTTTCACCTCTTCAGGAGCCAGTGACCAAATGGTGAAAGCCTGAATCCTGCTCTGGTTTTAAGTCCAGGGTCCATTCTGATGGGTCAGTGCCTGTGCTGTCTGACTGTTAAATATTTCACGTATCACCCCTCAGGAGTTTCGGTGACCACTGCAGAAGGCAGACACAGAGGATGGGCGAACCGGAAGGAGCAGGAACAGAGGACAATGCACAGTGCATTTTATACTCGAGGTGCTCTTCATCCGTAATTGAAAGAATAGATATATTCAATATGTATATGTATGCCTACGTCTAATCATCTTTGTATCTGTATCTATACCTGCACCTAGACCTATGCCTGGACCGTCTACGTCTACATCTGTCTATACCTGTAATTCTCTGTGTTGGAAGGGGCAGTGTTGCCATGCTGTATCATTTGCTAGCAATGTGACCTAGCAGTGAGAATGATGTCAACCATTGGCTCTCCACACTGGCTGCACATTAGAATCACCTCTTGGAGCTTTTGCAAACTGCCGATGCTTGGGCCCCTCCTACGGAGATTCTGGTCCTGTGGATCCAAGATGACGTCCAACCATCAGAATTAAAAAAAAACCGAAACAGAAACGCTCCTCAGATGATTTTAAGGTGCCACTGAGTGCCCCTAAAACCTTCTAAGCTTCCACTTCTTTAAGTAATGAGCATAAGTGCCCATTTTGCAGGATTAGTGAGATAATGTATGTAAGGCTTTTAGCAGAATTTGGGGCAAAACCACCCTATACATGTTAGTTTCATTGATAATTAATATTCGGTACTTTAAAAAGCAGCTTTTATTATTTTTTTTAATTACGTGGATAACAGGTAAACTCATCCCAGTTATAAACAGTTCATATCGAGTAAAAAGTGATGGCGAGTATCCTTACACCTTATGTGCACAGAGGCAAACACTCTTAGGTTCCCAGGTGTATCCTTCCTGAAATTTACCTTTGCCTTTACTTACAAAAACGTTCACCTTTGTGTAAGTCTCTAATGATGTAAATAGAACCATTTGCATTGTTTGGTGACTTCCTTTTTTCACTTAGGAATAGGTCTATATATCTCAGAGATCTCTCCATGTCGGTAAATACAGGTCTGCCTTGTTATTTTAACGATTACATCCATCACATGAACAGTGGAGGCACCATAAGTTACTCAACCGCTCCCCATACTAGTGGGCATTTTACGGAGTTTCCAAATTTTTACTCTTCCATAAAAATCTGCAGCAAACACTTTTGTAAATGTGCCTTTGTGTGTGGGGGTGTTGGAGGAGTTTTCTTTAGATTATCCCTACAATCGATAGTGCTGGGTCAAAGCATGCATTTTACTTTGCAGGTAATATGATGTTAAATTCTGCCTAATTGCTCTCCAAAAAACTGTGCCAATTAGCATTCTTAATGATGAATGAGCGTGCTTGCTTTCCATCTCTTTTATTTCCCCCAGTTTTTTAAGGGAGATATTTTTGTTTTAGGAATGGACAGCCCATAGCTGGGTAGCAGGACTTAAAGAGTCTCTGTCTTTTCCTTTTCCCTAATGACAGTGAGCACTTTTCATGTGCATATTGGCACGTGAAGTTTCTGTTCAAGTATTTCACCTTTTAAGAAGGTGGGGCTTTGTGCCTTTTGCATTTTGGTGTATGGTCCATTTCAAATTCATTTTTACATATGCAGTGAGGCAGAGGTGGAGATTCTTTTATATTTTTTTCCTGTATGGCTGTTCATTTGTTCCAGCATCATTTGTTAAAAATTCTCTTTCTTTTGCATTGACTTGGCACCTTTGTTGAAAATGAGTGGATTGAATATGTGTAAGTCTTGCTGGACTCTATTCTGGTCCATTGATTAGCCTCTCCTTACTTTGAGTCTTTGTCTTTTAATTGGAGATTACTGATGTAGTTTGTTGACTCCCTTCCATTGTCCGAATTTTAAAATCAGGCCCAGTCTTTCCTAGTGACAGCAAGGGATAAGAAAAGCAAATAAGAGAACTGTCTGACTGCTAGAAAGCCAGTTCACAAACACATCAGGAGACTGAGCCCAGATTTTTACTTGTGCTGGTGTTGCCTGCCACTGATCAGTGGCCATCAGGTAACAGAATTAGGCAACCTGGCTTTACCAGCATTTGCTACCTAAGTTATGACCGTGTCAGTGAAAGATAAACAGGGCTACAACCTCAGCCCAATTCCAAGCCCATCTCCCACTCCTATCCTTTGCTAACAGCACAAAAACCTCCCAAACTATGCCCCAGACCCTCTGCCGAAGTGGATAGACCCATATACAGTTCTGCCTATAATCACTGTTTATTCTCTCCACTTTATTGGCATGTGACTTCTGTAATTGTAGTATCATTAACAAGAAGAGGAGACCCTCTGTATCAGTTTGCTAGGGCTGCCCTAACAAACTTACCATAGACTGAGGGGCTTAAACAACAGATATTTATGTTTTCATGGCTCTGGAGTCTGAGATCAAGGTGCTGGCAGAGTTGGTTTCTTCTGAGAGTCCTGTCTCCTTGCATCTTCACATGGTCTTCCTTTTCTTACAAGGACACCAGCTATATTGGATTAGGGTTACCTTAATGACCTCATTTTAACTTATTCACCCCTTTAAAGACCCCCATCTCCAAATACAGCCACATTCTGAGGTCCTGGGCTCTAGGGCTTGAAAATGTGGTTTGGGAGAGGACACAATTCAGAGACAGTAACACTCTTTAATGGAGTGGTCGGACATGGGCTGGCCCCATTCAGTCACAGGAGACTCCCTGCTGTACTTGGCTGGACTCAGTTATGATTTCTGCTCACCTCACTCCTGTGGCCCCAAGAATATACAAATACAACCCTCTGTTCCCTCTTCTCCTAAGGGCCTCCCTGAATTCCCAATTTAATTTTATTGCTGTTAACATGGCATACATAATATATCCAAACCCTTTGTAAATTTATTTCTTAAATTAATGTATTTCTCTCCTTTAGTGCAATAGATTTACCTTTTGATCAATTTACCTTTTAAGAGTTTTGCTTCCCTTTTTTTCCATCCTGTTTTATATTTTCTATTTATTGTAATTCCTTGTTCTTTGCCTGCCGCCCCCCCCCCCCCCTTTCTCCTGCATATTGTTACATTGATTGAGTTTCTTTGGTTCATTTTTTCCATATTGGGTTTTGGAAATTATAGTTCTTACTCCATTTTTCAGTGGTTGCCCTAATATTTTAACACATTAAAAAATCATTACTAAATTAGAACACAAATATGAGAAAAAAAGCTGAGCAATACAGAAAGGCATAACAGGAAAAGCGAAAGTCTTTCACTTCCACCTCTCATTCCACTCCCCAGAATAATCTATTTTTTAACCATTTCCCTTTTTTTTTTTTTTTAAGATTTTATTTATTTATTTGACAGAGATAGAGAGAGGAGGAACACAAGCAGCGGGAGTGGGAGAGGGAGAGCAGGCTTCCCGCCGGGGAGGGAGCCCGATGTGGGGCTCGATCCCAGGACCCTGGGATCACGACCTGAGCCGAAGGCAGATGCTTAACGACTGAGCCACCCTGGCGCTCCTTAACCATTTCCCTTTTTAAGTATTCTAGTTGTTGCTTTCTTAACTTAATAATTTTATACTTTTACTTTTTTGTTTATCATACACAGGCAGTATTTATTGATGCTCGATTTTGAAAGTTAAGGAATGATCTTATTTAAAATCCCACCCCCAAATCTAACTAGCTACCTTTTTATTTGTAGTTCTTGTAGCGATCATTCCTATAAATATGATCTTTAAAATTTAATTTCTTCTTCTGTTATCTTTAGACAGTATCTCTTGGTACTATCAAAGCTGTGCAAAGGTAGTGCTCTTAACAATTTTTTACTTCCGTCTGCCTCCCAAATTCTGTGTATCGCAACGTTGATAACATTTACATTTTGCTAATAGGTTTAGCACAGAAATTGAAAATGAATAAACACCACTTATAATGTTATGATAACATAAATATCTTTCATTGCAGAGCCAAGTAGGTATGATAGGACAAATTGAAGAGAAAACACAATCTTATGTTGTGAAACTGCAGGCTCGAAGCTTAGTGTTCCAGGGTATCAGGGTGCAACAGACACATAGAATCCTCAGAATCAGTTGCTCAGAATCGCCTCACACTTTAGTTGGCTTCAAATTTGATCCTAACTTTCTTATATGGCTTTTTTTTGGTCCTGGAATTTCTAATTTCCTTCCCCACCTCCTCCCCTGCCCACAACCCAAGAAGCATGTCTTTGTGACTTCTCTAAGATTGATCGTATTTCCGACTGAGATTCCTAACTCCACTTTCTTTATATGTAAAGACATCTGCCCCAGAACTCCTAGGACGCCCAGCTTGGGTGTAAACGAGGTGCTGCACAGATGGCCAGGAGTTCCCCTTCTTGTACTCTGAGGGGCACCTGGGTGGCTCAGTCGGTTAAGCTTCTGACTCTTGATTTTGGCTCAGGTTGTGATCTCAGCGTCCTGAGATTGAGCCCCACATTGGCCTCCATGCTCAGCATGGAGTCGGCTTCAGATTCTTTCTCTCTTTCCCTCTGCCCCTCCCCATTGCCACCCTCCCACGCCCCCGGCTTTATAAGAGGTCAGTTTTCTAAATTCTTAAATGTCTGAAAAAATAACTTTGTTACATTTTGTGCATAGTTTGGCTATTCATAGATTTATATTTTTCCACCTGGCAGAACATTTTCTCACATTATTTCCTTTCTTATTTTATCCCCTCTGTTCTCTCTGTTCCTTCCTTCTCGAGCTACTGATAGACCAATGGTGGAATCTCTATATTTATTCTCTATTTCTCTGAACTGGGTTTACCTTAGACTTTCAATCTTTTGGTCCTTTTGTGATTCATTCTGGGAGTCTCTCAGCTTGATCTCTGAGATCATAAATTCAGACTTTACTCCATGATGTTATGCTGTCCTTATATTGAGATATCCTAAATGATAGCAAGCATGGTTTTTAAAATCTTTTTTTTTTTAAAGTTAATTTATTTTTAAGTCCTCTCTACGTGTGGGGCTTTGAACTCATGGCCCTGACATCAAGAGCTCCATGCTCTTCTGAATGAGCCAGCCAGGTGCCCCAGTTTTAAAAATTTCTTTAAAAAAAAAAATTATTTATTTGTCCTGGAATTTCTAATTTCCTTCCCCACCTCCTCCCCTGCCCACAACCCAAGAAGCATGTCTTTGTGACTTTTCTAAGATTGATCGTATTTCCGACTGAGATTCCTAACTCCACTTTCTTTATACGTAAAGACATCTGCCCCAGGACCCCCAGAGAGAGGGAGAAAGAGCACAAACAGGGGAAGCTGCAGGCAGAGGGATAAGCAGGCTCCCCGCTGAGCAGGGAGCCCAACGTCGGACTCGATCCCAGGACCCCGGGATCATGACCTGAGCCGAAGGCAGATGCTTAACTGACTGAGCCACCCAGGCGTCCTGTTTTTTAAAATTTCTAAGTAATTAAATTACTAATTTTTTTTAACGTGACTTTTTAATGTAAGTGATTTCTTGTTGGGTATATATTTTTTAAAGATTTATTTATTATTTGAGAGAGAGAGAGAGTGGGGGAGTGGCAGAGGGGCACTGCAGACTCCCTGTTGAGCACAGAGCTGGACTTGGACTCGGGGCTCCCTCTCACTATGCTGAGATTACCCCCTGAGCCAAAATCAAGAGTTGGTCGCTTAACCGACTAAGCCACCCAGGCACCACTCTTATAGAATATTTCTGAAACTATCAATTAAATGATTTTAATGTTTTCTTTTACTTCTTCAACTAATTATTTTTAGGGTTTTTTTTTCCTCTTTCATGAAATTGGTGCTATTTCTTTCATGGCACTGGTTTTCTTCTTAGGCTGGACTAGAGCTTAAAGTCTAGATTCCACATAATTTTCTTTTGGAAGTTCACAGACATTGCTTTTCTGCCTTCTGATATTCAATGTTAAATAGTCGGATGATAGGAATATTTTTTTCTTCTATGGGTAACTGGTTTTACATTTTTTATTTCTTAGAATTTCTTGGAGCTTCTAGGTTATTCTTTTTGTCAGCTGAAAGATAAAGACACCTTCGGAATCACCAGATATTTGGGAAATAACATTATTAAGAGGTTGGGAGCAATTTGAATAAACTGAAAAATCAAGACACAAGGAAATGGGAAAATAAGAAATATGGAAAAGAAAGACCTTAAGATAAGCAAAACTCATATTTTAATAGTCATTAGACAAGAAATAACATTCAAAAAACATTTTACAGGCTGACATGAGAAGCAACCATTAAAGATCTTAAAAAGAGCACACTGCTATAAAAAATTCAAGATACATTAAATCATTGAAAAGACACCATTGAACATAACATCTGTGATGGTTTGTCCCAGCATGCTGCATAAAAAGAACAAAAAGGAAAGAAAAGATACTATGAGAGAAAAGTTAGGAGGTAGGAAAGATAAATCTGGAAGCCCCTGGAAGACAATGTGACCAGTAGTTTCAAATTCATGAGGCAAAATAATTTTGAACTGAAAATTTTAGGATCTGCTAAACCAGCATTTGAATGTGAGATTCTCTTTCGGCTTGAACAGGGATGAGAGTTCTCATCTGTGAACTTGGGGTTTCTTGTCAGTCTGCTGGAAAAATCTGTTTTTATACCTGTGGGACCTTTCTTCAGTGTGTATTTTGGGCTCTCCTTTTCCTCTGTTTTTATTAAATAAAAAAAAAAACTTTTTATGTTTCAGAAACAGAACTCCTCAAAATATCTGTTTTTAAAAAATTATTTATTTATTTATTTTTGAGAGCGCGTGAGCGAACACATGAGCTGGGGGGAGGGGCTGGGGGGAGGGAGAGAAAGAATCTTAAGCAGGCTCCACACCCAGCATGTAGCCCCACGCGGGGCTCTATCCCACGACCCTGAGATCATGACCTGAGCCGAAATCAGGAGTCAGATGTTTAACTGACTGAGCCACCCATGCACCCCAAAATCTCTGGTTTTTAAAATATTAACAGTTCTGAAACTATTTTATGTTTATCTTAATAAAGAAATGGATTGTGGATAATGAGAGATAAGTTTCTCACTGTTAGAAAAGGGGAAAATGTGGAAGAAGGAAAGGCTAGAATACACCCAGTGGTGTTGGATTGGGATTGGATCCATCAGTGTGAAGTCATGGTTTTAAATATTGGTAGATAAATGCTAGAAATAGATGTACTGTGTATATGTCTGTTTGTCTATCTCTGAAGTAATGACACCCCAGTAACTAACAATGAACATACCTAGTACCCATATCATGGTGTCTAAATACCATTCTCCCAATCAAAAGAATCAAAGCTTGTTTTTTAAAAATTAATTTATTTGGGGGAGGGGGAGAAGGGCAGAGAGAGGGAGAGAGAGAATCTCAAGCAGACGCCCCGCTGAGCGCAGAGCCTGACAGGGCTTGATCTCATGACCCTGAGATCATGACCTGAGCCGAAATCAAGATTCAGACACTCAACCAACTGTGCCACCCAGATGCCCCCGGTAAATAAACATTTATGATGTTTAAATCTTCATGTGGGTTGTAACTTTGTCATTATCAACATAAACCTTTTCACTGTAAAATCTTCATGTTGTTAATCTAATCTCATAGTTATGTGGATCATGATTTCTTTTTTCATCTGTATTTTCTTTTTTTTAAAAGATTTTATTTATTTATTTGAGAGAGAGAGAATGAGAGACAGAGAGCATGAGAGGGAGGAGGGTCAGAGGGAGAAGCAGACTCCCTGCCGAGCAGGGAGCCCGATGCGGGACTCGATCCCGGGACTCGATCCCCGGACTCCATCCCGGGACTCGATCCCGGGACTCCATCCCGGGACTCCATCCCAGGACTCCAGGATCATAACCTGAGCCGAAGGCAGTCGCTTAACCAACTGAGCCACCCAGGCGCCCCCTGTATTTTCTTTTTTAGTGCTCTAATTTATTGCCTATTCATTCACTTCAGCCAATACACTTTCCTAAGATTCTGCCCTCTTTTTCTGTGTTATCCAGAGCAGTCAAGAGAGACATGACCATTTTGAGACAGATTCTGTTAGCTCTAACAGGATGATTTCCTCTACTTCTCCATCTGTCCAACTAACATTTTACCTTGTGAAATGTTCCTGGATTTCTCAGGTAGAGCTAGTTACTCCCTCCAGTGTGTATATATAATACTTTGTGTGTATTTCTAGAATAGTCTTTAGCATATTTATCAGATTAAATTTTAATGATTTCTGCAATAAAGATGTCCCATTCTCTGTAGTTTTGAACTTCCTGAGGCCAAGGATGTCCCCACAGTCTGTATATTGGCTTCTCCTTATGGATCACTTCAGTTTTCACCTTGTGATACAGTTAAAGCCGGACTTGGGGTTTCTTTACATCCCCTGAAAGAGAAATTGCACTTCCCTAAGCATTAGTAAGCAATGCAGATCTTACTGAAGATTTCGTAGGGAAACAACAGAGAGTTTTGCACGACACTTCATACACACACAACTTCAAAAAATGCTTTCCGCAACGTGTCTCCAAGTTGTTTCTCTTTGGCCTAAGCTTCCAGAGCATCAGGCTCCAGCCACCCTCTCTCCTTCACCTTCCTTGAGAATTGTCCTCTCTTCCTCTATCTCAAGATCTGACAAGTTAGATCCCTCCTAGCTTTTGTATCCAAACTTGTAAACCACAGCCATTTATCACTACTGGTTTCACATTTGCCAGAGACCAGTTTAGAAGGATACAAATAGCTTGCTTTTAGTAAACAAAAAAGTCCTTTGGTTACCACCTACTTTAGAGTGGGGTCATGTGATTTATTTTATTTTTTTTTTTTGAGAAGGGTCATATTTGCCGTTTGGTGGCTTGTCACAATGTATCGTGTTTTCAGGCAGGGTTACATTCCCTGCTTCATGGATCCTCAGCAGACCCCTTCCTGGATCCTCAGCAGAGCCCCCCTGGAGAGCTGTCGTGAATGTCAAAGAAGCCAAAACTGCAAGGTTAAGGGATTTGTCTTAAACCACCTCCATCTCAGTGGGAAAGGCAGGACTGGAATGAGGTCTTTTGAGTTCAACTTCAGTGCTGTTTCTCTTATCTTTAGTGGGCACACATTTCTCAGGCTACAACCCTCCAGTGTGCAAACACGTCACCTCCTTTGATTTTGATACCCCAGCTTGGTTTCTATTCTGAGTCCCACTGTGTGGAAGGTGGGAAAGTAATCTTAGTCAATTTGAACTAAATTCTTTTAATTCTAGCTTTTCTCAGTCAGTTCCAGTTACTCTCAGTCAGTTCCTCATTTTCTTTCTCCCACTGGTGTCTGTGTTCGACGGGGGCTTAACACAGTTCCTCAGCATTGATGAACCCACCCACTCTTATCTGTCCCATCTGGCATCCACGAGGATGGCTCATGTTTATCTATTCCCCGTTTCCTTTGTGTCATCCTTGGCCTCGAGTCCACCATCCAACCCTCAGCTATCCATATATCCTTCCTGAGTGGAGGTTGGGAGGGGAGAGAATCAGATGGGGATGCAGAGCAGGGCAGGAGGGACCACAAGGGGGAGTCTTGGTTGTGGTGATAACAACTCACAGATTTTTATCCTGGATTTGCTGCTTCACATTTGTTTGTTTTTCTTTCAAAGATTTATTTACTTATTTGAGAGAAAGCGTGCATGAGTGAGGGGGCGGGGCAGAGGGAGAGCAAGAGAGAATCTTAAGCACACTTCCCTGCTGAGCATGGAGCCCTATGTGGGGCTCCATCTCACGATCCTGACCTCATGACCGGAGCCGAAATTAAGAGCCAGACGCTCAACCAACTGAGCCACCCAGGCGTCCCTCTGATTCACCTTTGTGACTTTGAGCAAGCCACCTACCTTGTGTTGGGTTTCAGCCAGACTGGAAGGGGGTTTGGGAGGCCCTGACTTTCAACCTGGTTTTACCATGCACTGGCTAATGAGACGGAGTGCATGTTTCACAGCCCCCCAGTCTCCATTCTCTCACCTACAAAAACACAGCTTGCCCCATGGGGGTTTGCAGAGGATTCAATGAACAAGTGGGTACATTTTGAGTCCTTTAAGAAGTTAAATATATGGATGGAAAATGAATGTGTAAAGATTGGGAGATATCTTCTCCTAGCCTGTCTTTCAAGGGCTTTCTGACATAGTCAGGCTTCCTGGTAAGGAAGCCGGGGGCTTCTGTGAATGGGTTGTTTTTTTTCCACTGGGACAGTGATCCTGCTCCTTGAAGCGATTCTTGTGGGTGCCAGTCCAAAAGCTAACAGCAGAGGGCAGCCTGTGCCCAAAAATGACAGGACTCTCCTGCAGGCTTCCTGGAGTTCTAAGAATGCATGGCCAAGGATTATGATAAAATGCATGTAGGGTCCATTAATATTGGAATCTGGGAGTGCGGCTCAGGATCACTATTTGTTTTTGCTCTATATAGTTCTTTAAAATTATTGTTTTGAAAGGAACACACACACACTTGGTTAAAAAAATGAGAAGTGTACAGGAGTTTACAAAAGACTCCTGATAGCACCTATTAGACCTACACAGCCCATCCCTGCCTCACACCTTTCACATCTCTGACCTCGAATCTTGCCCTCTGCCCTGACTCTAGCCCATTTTTGCAAGCCTACCTTTGCCCTTGCTGTTCCCTCTCCCCAGAAGACTTTTCCTATAGATATCAAGGAAGCTCATTCCCTCACCTCCTTCAGATTGTTATTCAAATGTAACCTTCTCTGGCTTTCTGTGTAATAGCTCATCCCCTCTCAGTCCCCCCTCCCCTCATTTAAATGGTGCCTGGAACATGGTGACATGTTATTATTGCTCCCCAGAGTGCTTATTACTCTTGCTCAGACAACATATTGTACTTCGTTATTATTAACCCTAGAATGCAAGCTTCATGAGGACAGGAACATTTTTCATCTTCTTTTCATTGATATATCGTCAGTGCTTAGAACAATCTTACACATGATAGTTGAATGAAGCTTCATGATGACTCTACTTCTGGAAGGCACCCTTAGGAGAATATGATGAAATGAATTAGCATCTTTTATCTGCCCATTCTGGAATTCTGGGATTTGGCTATTTGGGCCAGGCTCTGCTGGGTGGTTTTTCTGTTCTAGGCCAGGCGTGGCTGATCTCGGCTGGACTTGTGTCTGTCCACACGAGTCCACTGAGGCACCTTGATTTTCCTCCACATGGCCTCTCATCCCATAGCAGGCTGGCTGGCTCGGGCTCATCACATAGTGGCTTCCAAGCACAGTGGAATTGGCAATTCCCAATGTACAAGTGCTATTAAAACTGCTGTGTGTCACATTTGCTATCATTCCTTTGGCCTAAGCAAGTCATATGACTAACCCACATTCTTGGCGGGAGGAGTTGCGAAGTCACATCGAAAAGGGCAGGAGAAGAATTTCAGGCCATTTTTGCAATCTACCATGAAAAATATGATACAATTGTCCTTTAAAAAGGTAATATCCCACCAATAGTATGTTAAGGTACCTATTTCTCCAACTCGTTGTGGACTCTATATTACCACATTAAAAGAAAAAAGATTTCATTAACCAGATAGGTGAGAAAGTAGCATATTATTTGCTCAGAATTTAGAAGATATCCCTGGTAAGAGGCAGAGCCTGACCTCTAGATACAGGCTCTCCCCTGGCTTGCAATGCCTGCCCACTGTGAGGAGGGTGATCAGCGCTGCCCTTGACTCTGGGCTCAGCCCTGTGACTTGCTTTAGTCAATGGGGTATTTGCAGATGTGATGTAAGCAAAGGCTTCAAATCGGCTCAGCACTTGCTGTCTCTTATACCTTGCTGAAAGGACCCAGCAGAGGCAGTCCAGATCAGCTGACAGCCAGCTGACACCCGGACATGTGAACAAGCCCAGCCAAGATCCACAGAGCTGCCTGGCTGCCCCTCTGCTGACCCCAGGTGTGTGTGTTAATTGTTCCCATCTCAGTGGTTTTCCCTGTTGCTTTATGAGTTTAGAGCATAGTACTATGGGACTCTATGATGCTGGGTTACAGAGAAGCCCACTTAGATCCCAGGGTCTCCAGGCCTTGCGGAGCCCCTGTAGGTCCCTCGACCTGTGGGTTTGGGCACTGTGTGGGAGCATCCTATACAAAACTGGTTGTCCCTTCCTAGTCTCTTGTAGTTTCTCCAGCTCTGGAAAGCTCCGATGGTGCGGTGGCTGTTTGACTGGGTTAGAAAAATCTTCATAGTTGTCAACAAGCTGGCCAGAGCCAGACCCTGACATCTGATGGAGAGGGTCATGAATGGCAGCAAAGAAAGCTGGCCTCTGCTGCCCAGAGCCTGACTGGAATGATGGATGGGAGGCCTTGCACGCAGGAAGGATAGAGATGTTTATGTTTCCAAAGACAGGGCACTTTATCCCAGGGCACAGGGCTAGTGGAAACAGGGTCAGAACAAATCACTTTACATTTTCTCTCTTTTATTTTTTTTCTTCTGATGAGAAATAATTCTTACTCCCAGAGCAAGATAGACCAAGGAAACTGTATTGGAGCTACATGTATTCTACGAAAATTTTTTACTCTTGAATTTTCATCTTCTTATGGGATGCTGACTTCTCTGAGAATCTGATGAAAGCTATGGACCCATTCCCCGGGAAAAATACTCATAAATGCAAAATTTTACTTAGAATGTCAGGGGGTTTATAGTTTCTCTGAAACCCACTCATTGACCCTAGATTAGAGGATTCTAGGAGAGAGGGGGGGAGGGACAGACAGACAAGGAGGGAGAGAGAGAGAAGGCATTGGAAGAGAAAATAGGAAGGCAGTGGTAAGAATAGTGTCAGAAAGAAGTGGGGAGAGTTTAAACCAAATGCTGAGTTTGAACAAAAGATCAAAGATTGCTCTGGTCCCAAATATATCCCCTCTCCTTTCTGCACTAGTTCCAGAACCCGTACTTCTAAAAATCATGTCTCTCAGTCAGTGACATCATACTTTATGTATCATTGTGCAAATTTGCCTTTTTTTGGTTGACTTCTATATATTTGAGATCTATTTACGATAGTATACATTGATCTAGTTTATTGATTTTAACTGCTGGATAGTATTCTATAGTATGACTATACCATTTTTTATTTATCCATTCCCTGATAATAGACATTTAAGTAGTCCCCCCCCCTTTTTTTCCTGTTGCCAAAGGGAAATATCCTTGTATATGTCTCCTTGTACACAAGCAAGAGAAGTTCCTCTATGGACTATACCTAGCAGTGAAATTCCTGGACATGAACATTTTTTAAAGATTTCTAGATGCCATTGCCTTGCTTTCTGGATTCATTGAGCAAAACTTCACCTCCCACCGGTGATTTCTGAGGGTTGTGTTCCCTACGTCTTTTCAGTGCTTGTAATTTTCTGACTTTTACGTATAAAACTAATCAGATGGGTGTAAAGTGATATATATATATTTGGTGGTAGGGTGTGGGCAGCAGTACATTTAAAAAGCTCTATGGGCAAATTATTGAATACTCAGCGTCAAGAGCCACTGATGTATATACTAAAGATGCCTTTTTCAACCTCTATCCCACACATCTCCTTTGGGCAGAGAGCTTCCTTGGCATTTTTACTTGGTTGTCCATCAGCAGTTTCAGTCTTAATATGTCCAACACTGAAAGCTTGATTTCCCACGTCCTCTCCTCTGCTTAGCCATGTCTCCTGTGATCTTACCATCTTAGCAAACAGCATCATTGTTCTCTCAACTGGTCAACTGATTGATTCCCCCACTTTCCCTTGTCCTCTTTTTTTCCCCAATCCATTAGTAGGCCCTGCTGACTCTACTTCCAAAATCCACCCATACCTTTCTCTTTAATTGCCACCACCCTAGCCAAAGCCACCACCATTTTCTCTTCCCTGTATTATTTCTTACAGTGGTCTTCAACCCAGTTTTTTGTGTTGTTTGTTTGTTTGCCTTCATCCTTGCTCCTCTCCAAAGCGTTCTGCACAGAGTGATCTTTGAAAAATGTGAATCAGATCACTTTATTCCTCCTCAATTGTTTTCCAAGTGTGAAGTACCTTATTGTGTCTCTTCAGGGTCCTGTGGGATTTGACTCCTACTTTTCCCTCCAGACTTCTCCCTTCAGTCATTCTTCTGTCTTGCTCACTTTTTCCAGCTGCACTGCCCTTCTTCTAATTCTTGGAACACTCCAGACTCATCCCCCACATTAGAGCCCTTGCTCTGTTCTTTTCCTTTGATCATCCTTACTTTATAGACTCCATACACTTCATGACTCCGCATGTCACTGTGGCAGAAAGGCATTCTCTGACTATCCTTCTCTACGGTCAGTCTCCTATATTCTGTCTCATAGAGCCGTTTTTCCTTTATTTATTATTTTGTTGCTTGAAGACTTTTTGTCTTCTCCTTCAACTAGATTATAAACTCCATGAGGGCAGGCACCATGGTAGTGTTGCCAGATTTAGCAAAACAGACAACACAAAAGACCAAACAGGAATTATGTCAAACTTGTGTATTACTTTGGGGAGAACTGACATCTGTATTTTATACTGAGTCTTCTAATTCATGTACATGGTGTGTCCCTCTGTTTACTTAGGTCTTTGATTTCATGGTTTTCAGCATATAATTTCTGTACATACTATTTTTAGATTTAGATTTATACCTGTTTCATTTTTTGAGCAATTGTAAATGATACTATATTTTTAATTTTGGTTTCCATGTGTTCATTGTGAGTACCTAGAAATACAATTGATTTTTGTATGTTTGTCTTGTATCCTCTGACCTTACTGAACTTATTTATTAATTCTAGTTGTTGGGTTTGTGTGTGTGTGTGTGTGTGTGTGTGTGTGTGTGTGTGGACTCCTTGGGATTTTCTGTGTAGAGCATCATGTCATCTGCAAATATAGACCATTTTATTTCTTGTTTGATTAGTATATTTTTAATTTTCTTTTCTTACCTTCTCATACTGGCTACAACTTCCAGCACCATGTTGAATAGCAGTGGTGAACAATAGCATTTGTTTAAACACAGGTTCGCACGATGCCACAGAGAGCCCAAGCATAGGTGTTAAGGTTAATCTAACTCATGGTCAAACCAGGTCCCACATCACACTGTCTTTGTGATCTTAGGAAAGTGGCTTTGTCTTCCCCACATTCCCTCATCTCCAAAGTTGAGATATCTGTGCCTTGGCTTTGTGAGAAGGCACGCAGGATGCAGAGGTTAGGGGCTAGGTTCCCTGGGCTCAGATCCCAGCACCGCCACTCTCAGCTGTGTGATCTCAGGCAAGTTTCTTGCCCTCTGTGTATCAGTGTCCTCCTATGTTAAAGGAGGAAAATAAAATTAACCACTTCATAAAGTTATTGCAAAGACTGAATTTGTTAATAAATGTGAAGTGCTTAATACTGGCACAGAGAAGCACCAGAGAAGTATTTGTTCTTGTGAGGTTTGCATGAGGTTTGAATGTGTGTAAAATACTTAACACAGGGCAGATGCTCAGGAAAACTTCTGACACTAAGTCTCGTGCTAACTAAAAATAATTAAATAGCACTGAAGGGCTTGTAATGAGAAGCAGCAGTCTCCAGCTTCACCCTCCTTTCCTGTTCTCTGGAGGCAACCATTTTTAAATTTTTCAGCTATTTTCTAAGTAATGAGCTCCTTTACCTATTCCTTGATGTATCAACATTAGATATTACCTATTGACATCCTGAAATAATGGTTGAGGATTTAGCTCTCTTGTACTCTCTATCTCTCATCCTTCTGGTATAACGATATCACTGTTTATAATTCTATCACTAACAAATATTGTTCACCAAAGAGCCAAAAGGTATGCTCTGATTATATTTCTTTAAATTTTCTTATTGCCCCCCCCCTTTTTTTTTAAGATTTGTTTATTTTAGAGAGAGAGTGAGTGCAAGCAGGGGGAGGGGCCAAAGGGGAGGGAAAGAATCTAAAGCAGACTCCCACCGAGCAGGGAGCCTGACCTGGAGCTCAGTCTTACAACCCTGAGGTCATGACCTGAGCCGAAACCAAGAGTCAGATGCTTAACTGACTGAGCCACCCAGGCGCCCCCCACTTTTTTCCTTTTGTATTTGTACTACTTGCCTTTCTCATATACACCATTTTTTCAAGTGCTTAATCCTGTCAGTTACTCTATCCAATTCACTTTTTTTTCTCCTAGAGACTTCCAAGTCTTATATTCTTTTTTTGTTAGGCGGCTGTCATGACAGTAACAAAAAAATTAGCCTTTCTCCCTTTCACTTCCAGCCTAATATCACCTCCAGCCCCCACTGGCAGTCATTACCTGCCTGTATTTCTCTTTGTTCCTTTTCTTTTCTCTCCAAGCTTCTGGTCAGCTCACTTCTTTTTCCCAGCCATGTTCTTTCTTGGTCCATCCATTTGGCCTTCTCAACAGTCCACTCGTAGTAGTAGTATTACTCTGTCAGTCAACTTTTGGTTCATTATAAATTAGCATTTTGAAGTGTTCTCATTTACATAGGGCACCCCAAAGATAACTTAATTCACAGCTAAAAAGGCAATTGTTCTAATGCATATGTGATTGAGGCAGAGCCCTTGCAGGGAATAGCAAACTAAGGGCAGCTGATTATAATGAAAGGCCGAAGTAAGGCATAAATGCTTCAGGCATGACAAGAACATAGACTGAAAGACCTGAAGATCTATTTCAGCAGAAAAATATCCATCAAAAGAAAAACTTTTCCTAAAGGAGTGCCCAGCCAAGGTGTGGGCCTTAGAAAAGCTGGATCCATATTTTAGGAGCAACACTTTGTTGACTGGTCATAAGTCAAGAAACAAGTTTAATAAAGAATTCATTGAAAAACACTATTTCAACACCAGGCTAAAGGTGGCCCCAGAAGAGTAGGACTTAAGGTTTTTGAACATATTATTGGTTGATATCAGATGTTGAACTTAGAAGGCTACTTCTTTAAGATTTATAGAGCAATGTCCAAGCATCATGACCTTGGAGCTACTCCAGAGTCCCATGTTTTATCTAAATGAATCCATTCAGACCAACTGTGTACCTACTTGGCTTTCATTGTGCATTCTGTCTCTTTAATTCCTGTTGTCTTTGAGCTTGAATTACCTCTAGAAAATGGCTCTCACACTTTCCCCACCCAGCCTTAGCACTGCTGTTAAAACAGTGGACTTGTGGATTGTGGACCCTCGGGCCCCTGTGGCTGTAGGCAGTGGATTTATGCTTCCAATTTACCTTCTCTTGGTATCCTAGTCATTAGTTAGGACTTTACCTCTCTTATCTTCCACCTGTCCTGTGACCTATACAGCTCCAGTGGGGACTGCTGCTCCAGCACCTGCTTTATTCAGCCAACTGCTGGTACTGGTTCCCTGACTGGTGTCTGAGCTGTGTCCACCCCAGACCAAATGTGACCCAAGGGTCATACTCTAAGGCCATACCCATTATGAAACTCTGCAATGAGGGGCAGGGGAGGGGCAAAGTCTATGTAGAAGCACACCCAAAATGTTCAGAAGTACGCTTTGCTTCTGTCCTCGCCTCAGTCTCAAGAATTGCTGAGCTTAATTTCCTTTTTCTCCTTCTCAATCATTCTGCCAAATAGCAGAGATCAAACGACCCTGGACACTGGGGAAGGCTGGGTATTAAAATCAGCTTGTTGGGTGCTGTAGCAGAAGGTAGGTGGAACAGAGAGGTCTCAGCTACATTCACAGGTGTGAGATATGTCCTCAGTCAACATTCATCCTCTCTACACTTTATGCACAATCTTTTTCACCTCCCCCAGCTCACTAGGGCTGTAAACATGCTTGAATCAGCTCTGAAAGGAGTCTTCTGAGGAAAAGAAACCCCTAAGGAAGGTTTTTCCCAACCAGGTTCCCCTGAGACATCTGCTGTTCTCACTGCCAGCATTTATTCCTCCTTCTGGTGGCAGAATGCATTATTTTCCCTGGGGAATCGCTCCATTCTCTTACACTAAAAGCCTGATTGTGCTCCAGGTAGCCTGTGACCCAGCTGTGGCTAATCGGGGTTCCATTCACTCTGGCTATCATGTTAGTTTAGTGGTGACACATGACCCAAGCTCATCCAATCAGTTTTGATCACTCCTTTTGTTGGAGTAATTGAAAAAGAGCATCCTCTTTCCGTTACGGTTGTTTGGGAGGATAAAACCCAAACCCAAAACTGATGTCAGCCATCTTGCTTTGATGAAGGGTCAACTTGCTTGATAAAGCGGCCAGCATACAAGAAAGCAGAGTCACAGGATGGGAGGAAATGAAACTGAATGGGGTAGCCATCACCTGAGCCCCTGGATCCAGTTGTGCCTGAGGCTATAGTCTCTACCCCTTGACCTTACAGACATTTGAGCCAGTAGCATTCCCTCCTTAAAATTTTTAAGACTTGATTAATGAATTTTATTATTATTATTATTATTATTATTATTTTTACTTAAGTCAGTTTGAGTGTCTGTTAGCTGCAGCTCAAAGAATCCCGACTAGTACAACTGGTCATTTTACCAAAATCCTGCACTCTGACTTCCATGGACAGTGTGTAACATATTTGCCAAGTTTTATAGTGCGTTCTCAGATGTTTGCTCCCCACCGAGTTCTGTTATGTGTTTGGATTTCTCCTCTTTTCTCCGTACTCTTCCCCTCAAGGATCCATTCTATCTCAGAGCTTGAACTATGGTGACCGATGCTCCTCAGCACCAGCAACCTATTTGGGAGTCAGAAACACACTTGACTCACATTTTCAGAAACAGTTGTCTTTTAGGTAGAAGAATTCACGATGTACAACTGGAATGATAAGGTTTCACACCTTATAATATCAGCAGCCCTCGACCTGTGAATGGGGTATACGTTTTACCAGGGAAACAACAGGAGGTGGTTAGGTTCCTAGGCTAGCCCGCAAGACCAAATTCACCCATAATGTAAGTGAACAATAGTGCTATCCCTAATTATTCTACTGGATCATTCACCACATGGGATTATCTTGGGATAGCTCATTCAAATTCTCCCTGGCGAGAGAGTAAAATCTGTTTTCGACCTACATTCCTATCAGTGGGAATACTCCCTTCTATCTCTCACCCCCAACTGCAGGGTGCCACAGCAAGACTTCCATTAAAAGTCTGTGACCTACAATTTCAGCTGTGTTCCCTGCAACTACCGTTTGTGTGACAAGACTCTTTGTTCTAGCCCAGATCTTCATTGAACATCAAATCTTTGTCTTGATACTCATGGGCATCTTCATTGGCTTGTAGTATTCAATATATACAAAACTGAACTTACTTCCTCCGCAAACTGTCACTCATATTCCTTAACTTGATGGTACAGCTATTGGCCCAGTTGTTTAGGACAGAAACCAAGGAGTCATTGAAGACATATATCCCCTATTAGTTATTTGCTATTGTCAACCAGTCACTATGTCCTACAGGTTCTTACTTTGGATGCTTGTTACTCTGTTCCTTTTGTTCCATCCCCCTAGTCACAGTCTTCAGTAGGCCTTCATAAATTCTGATGGGGGTCGCAGCTTTAGTCTCTGAAGTGGTCTTCCTACTCTTTCTGGGCCCCCTTAGTCTCAATTCCTTATTTCAGTCAGAGAGATTGTTCTTTATGAATCTGGTCAGGCCATTCCTTGCTGACATCCTTCATGGCTCCCCAGAGGATTTAGGCCTAGGTTCTGTATTCTTATCTTAGCACACAGGACTCCATGTGATCTGGTTCTTGACAACTTCCCTTTTATTTTAGCTATTTTGGGAGTGACCACATTCTTTCATTCAGTGAACATTTATCAGGTGCCCAGCATTGTCCTTTCTTGGCACTGGGAATATAGCAGTGAACAGAAACAAAATCCTTGACCTCATGGAGCTTCATTCTAATTGGGGATGGTGTGTATCAGAGGCAGTAACTACAATGAGAGAAAGCAAGACAGGAGTAGAGAGTGACAGGGGAGGAGCCTTCAAGGAATATCTCATTGAGGAGGTGATATTTGAACCTAGACTTGAAGGAGGTGAGGGAGCAAGCCATGTGGACATCTAGAGGAGGAGACAGTGGTACAAGGGCCCTGAGGTGATATCAAGGATCAGTAAGAGGGCTAGTATGGCTGGAACAGAGAGGGAAAAGGAGGGGGAGTGAGTTGAGGCAGATCATGTAGGGTCTTATAGACTATTCATTGTAGCTACTTTGTTATCCTGAGGGAGATGGAAAAATCATTGGATTGTTCTGATCCTAAGGGCAATGTGCCCTGAATTTATGTCTTAAAAATGAACTACTTATTCCCTATACTGTGTCATAACTCCTCCTCCATCCTGGCTGTAATCTACATTGTTCTCTGACAACACCACTCCTCACTTCTTCATTTCTCTGAGTCACCTCTTCATCAGGACTTTCCCTTACACAAAGGTCGATTTAGGTGCATCTCAGGCCCTCATAGCACTGTCATTATAAGTGTTTATGGGGTTAGGAAATAAATGGATAAGGGTGTGAATCTAACTGGAAGTGAAGAATGCCATGTATGCCAGGGGGAGGCCAATAAGCAGATGCTACTCTTAGTAACGAACATTTTTTGAGTGCTCACTATCTGCCACACATTACACTAAGTGCATCTCATGGATCGTGTCGTTTGGTGCACCTCTGCTATTGATGCTGTTTCAAAACCTCCTTTACAGAGGAGGAGTCTGATCATGGAGAGGTGAAGTGACTTGTCCAAGGTCCCACACCCAGCAAAGGATGGAGATGGGATTGAACCAGGCAGTCAGGGTCCAGCAGGACTTCGTGCCTGGATAAGAGAAAGTAATTCATTTCCCAGTCACATAAAAACACAGAAAGTAGGTCTGGGCGACTGAACTTCCACAAAGGTCAAGGATGGGCAGTATATCCGGCTTATTCTGGGTGGCACCTTGTTACTTCTCTGAGACAGCATCTACACAAGTCAAGGTAGAAAGGAGTGTTCTCACTGTAGGGAGGTGTAGCCGTTAAGAGAAGAGCTTTGTGTCAGGCAGACCTTGGTATGGTTCCAGCCCTCCCAGTTGTCACCTGTGGGACCTAGGGAAGTGACTAAGATACTCTGGACTCAGCTTCCTCATCTGTAGAATGGGAATATGATTATTTGTAAGGATTACATTTGATAAGCTTGTAAAGATCCTCCACTCCCCAGCTCATGTCCTGTCATGTTATTTGCTCCAGTTCTCCTGTCTCGCAGCAAGACAGCTAGCAGACCCAGTGCCACCAGCCAGTCTCGCTCCATATTTTGAAATGGACACTGGATGAGCATGGAATACTCCAGGTATTTTTTTTTAAAGATCTTTATTTTTAGGGCTTGGAGGTCTTAAGTAAGAATCGGGTCAATCCAGGAGCCAGACATCCACATTTTCTAGGTGGAAGGAACTATCACTTTAATGGAAAGAAACCAGTATCTACGGAGGGTCCACACAGCACATCACAAAAACGTAGAGAGGTGGCCTTGGGATAAGCACTACCGTAGAAAAACTGAGGCACAGCGACATTTTATAATGTGCTCCAACTCACATGCCAGATTGCGGCAGATCTGAGACCGGGATCCCAGAGTTGTCTGGCCCTGGGACAAAACTGTTTTGTACCTACCCAGTGGCATCAGATAAAGGAAGCTCCTGCTAGACCAATGAGTGAGGCTTACTCCAGGAGCCAATACTGTGTCAAAGAATACTTCACTTCAGCTTCTCTAGGTGGCACGTGACAGAAATCCACTTTCAACGGGCTTAAGTTAAAAAAAAAATTTACTAGAGGGGCGCCTGGGTGGCTCAGATGGTTAAGCGTCTGCCTTCAGCTCAGGTCATGATCCCAGGGTCCTGGGATTGAGCCTCACATCCAGCTCCCTGCTGAACAGGGAGCTGCTTCTCCCTTTCCCTCTGTCCGCCGCTCCCTCTGCTTGTACTCTCTCTCTCTCTAATAAAAAAAAAAAAAATCTTAAAAAAAAAAATTTACTAGAAGGGATACTGGGCTATTTTACATAAGAACGAAGTGAACAGTTAGAACCTGGGAAGGCTGCAAGCAGAATCTGTCAAGTCACTTAGAACCCACAAAGCTAGTTCTTGTCTTGTTCTCAGGTCACATATTCCCACCTCTATTTTTTGGTCGGTGTTTGTGCTTCATACTTTTTTCAAGAGACTGGCTGTGTCTGCTTTTACAATCCTTGGCTGACCCCGAACTCCCAAGTTACATGTCCAGCAAACAGCTTCCCATCTTCCCTAACCTCTATCCCTAGCATCCCAGCTCCAAATTCCCCAGAGAGAGAGAGATTTTTCCCAGCCTGAGCCCACATCTCCACTGACACAGTCAGTTATGCTGCGAACCAGGGCCACTTAGTCACCCGGGCTGAGGTCCAGAAGGGAAAAAGCAGTGCTCAGAGAAGAAGGTAGGTCAGGAGCTCTTAGGTCTCTACCTCAAACCCTACCTGGTCAATTTGCTAGAAAAATGCTAAGTAAAATGAGGGGCGCCTGGGTGGCTCAGTCATTGAGCGTCTGCCTTCGGCTCAGGTCATGATCCCAGGGTCCTGGGATTGAGCCCCACATCGGGCTCCCTGCTCTGCCAGCTGAGATGGTTTTGGTGGAGAGACAGCCAAGGTCTCTCCCTCTCCCACTCCCCTCTGCAGGCTCTCCCTCTCCCACTCCCCCTACTTGTGTTCCCTCTCTCGCTGTCACTCTTCTCTGTCAATAAATTAAAAAATCTTAAAAAAAAAAAAAGAAAAATTCTAAGTAAAATGAATAACAATGACCTAAACATGAATATGAACACTTAAAATATTTTTAAAAGCAAAGTTTTAAGTAATAGGAACACCTTTATATGATTTAGCATTTTTCTTTATACAGTTCAGCTGCTCATCATCAAATATCATCGAATCCTCATTGTAGTGCTAGGACTCAAAAGAAGGATAAGTTTCAAAACCTGAAATCCTGCAAGATCGAGCTCAGCTCCTGTGGTTTGAACTTCAGAGCATCTATAAAGTCAACAGTCCTTACAGAAGACTGTCTTCCTCTTTCCCGAGAAGCCTCTGATGCCCTGCTTTCATTCATTGGTGAGAAGGGATTCTTTTGCTTCCTAATTTTTAAATTACTATTAGTGCCTCTGGCGTCCTGCTTGCTTTGCCTTCTCTGAGACTTCTTTCCAAGAAGGAGGACATCTGATTCCTCACTAATGAAGTTTTTTTTTTAGCAGCTTGGCATAAGCTAGAAAAAGAAAAGAGGGATGTTTCTGTAAGCTCCATGCTTTTCTTCTTTTAACTCCACTGCCTCTACTCAACACCAAGTGTTTACCAAGCACCTGTTAGGTGCCAGGTCTTGCAACAGAAGCAGGTTCTAGCTGCAGCTGTTTTATTACCTTGCTGCTCTGATAATAGATCTTCTTAAAGGACACAGTCACATTTTCTCAAGCTTTCTAAAGTACCTGTTAAAAATATTTAGCTAGGTTATACATTGACTTCTCCAAGTATGGATCTGGAAAGTTCAAAATGAGTTGAAGAATCAATGCAGGTTGGTTGGCTTTTGTTTTTTAAGCATATCCTAGAATTTCTTCGGTTTACATTGATTTCAACACTCCTGGACTGACAACATGGTTATACAGCAGGTTAAGAGTCAGAAAGTATGTTGTTAGCTCTCATAGCTGACTTGTAATCCCACCTAGGTGTAGGCGCGTACCAAACTAACATTTCCTGTTAAAGATGTTAAAGATTAGTAACACATGCCTTGATTGAGCCAGCTGAGATGGTTTTGGTGGAGAGACAGCCAAGGTCTGAGATATGCCAGTGTCCTGCTTGTATATTGGATCCTGGAGCAACAGGACAGCCTTCATCTGCTGGGGCAGTTCCATCCACGTTTGTTCATGAGTTTCTTTTGGTAGAGAAATGCACATCATGAACTTGCCCACTGTCCTTGCTGGAAGGGGAAGGATGTTACAAAAACTTGGCTTATTGTCAAATGCCCTGGAAATGTCTATTTACAGTGCTTCACAGAGAGATGTCTATGATTGAATAATGATGCTTGAGTTTTTGACTGTAGTCTGTAGGAGATGCCTCTCTCATTTGCCACCTGAAAAGCTGCAATTACCAAAATTGCTTATAATGCCTCTCTTTTAGGAGTTCCTATCGGGAATCCCTTCAGGAAAATTCATTCATGAGTGCATTCATTCATTGCTCTCTCTTCATGGCCATGTGAGCAAACCTGTTCTACCAAAGCACAATGAACTTGCCTACCAAAAAAGACAACTCAAAATTTTGATGTTTAAGACCAGCTGATCACCTGGGATAAAACCAATGGTGTGCTGGGAAATGTTTGACAGTCAGCTTGCTAAAAAAATTAAAAAGCTCTGATTTGTAGTGTTTGCCGATTTCCCTGGTATAATACTCTCTCCATGGCTGAGTTCAAGCCACCACGGTGATGCCACTGAAGGTGGCTCTTGGTTGGGGGGGAAGTTGTGTGCAGTGGCCCCCATGGGTCATATGAGCCGGCTATGAATGCTGTACACTCTACACTGCATATGTGTATGGTCATACCCTTGGGGTGCCTGGGTGGCTCAGTTGGTTGAGTGTCCAACTCTTGATCTCCGCTCAGGTCTTGATTTCGGGGTCGTGGGTTCAGGCCCTGCATTGGGCTCCACATTGGGCATGGACCCTACTTGAAAAAAAAATGATCCCACCCTTGCTGATTTTCTTCCCTCCCTCCTGTTCTTGTTCTTCTTGTTCTTTTCCTCCTCCTCCCCACGTCCTTCCCCTTTCCCTCCTCCACTTCTCCTTATGCTTCTCCTTCTTCTTTTCTGATTTCTTTACCCAGCATTTGCTTTCTTCTCCCTTCCTTGTCCCTGGTTTCAACTCTTAACTTGTTCTGCAACCCTGATCTCAGTTCTCACCACTGGCTCCTTTGGATTTGTTGTATGTAATGCTCTCTTTCCAGCTCTTGGGACTCTGCATCCTTCTACCTGGCTGCTGCTTTGGCAATTGCCATTTCAGGGATTCTTGGATAGAAACTCCTTCCCAAAAGCCCCATTCAGCGAAGCCAAATCACTGCTCTCATTCACAAGGCAGGCTGGTTGCAGCTCCCACAGCAGGAGTGGGGGTGGGGGTGAGGGCAACATTCATAAAGAACGGCACAGCGTTTATCAGGCCTGGGGACTGGTGCATGTCAAGTGCATGCCCAAGTTCAGATCTCAGCTCTGCCACTTCCTCTTGTATTATCCTGGACATGTTACTCATCTTGCTGTTTCTGGCTTCTCATTTTTAAGACAGAGGGCCTCATTGGGCTAGTCCTTGATTAAACAGATTTATATTTGTAAAGTGCTTATAATAGTGCCAATCACACAGTATGTGCCATGCAAATGTTTGTTAAATAAATAAGACCCATTCCACAAATATTTACTGAGTACCTAGTTTGGGCCAAGTGCATGTACAAGGCATTGTGGGCACTTTCAAGACTGGAACAGTTTCTTCTCTTAGTTGTTCACAGTGTAGTACGGGGGGGGCGAGGGGAGGTAACACGTATACACAAATTGCCTTGATTCAAAGAGGAGATGAAAATTTTGAGAATTATGTGGTAGATACTGTAATAGGTACTTCTTTTCATTATTTTATTTAATATCATTTGGTCATCACTTAAGAGATATCATCTTTACAACATTTACATTAAAAAAATTATTAGAAATACCAAACATTTAAAATCATTGGCCTATTTATTATCTTTTTCATGGATGTCAACAATTCCTTTTGATTAGACAGTTTTTTCCTCGTGGGGCATTCATGTTTGTAAATTAATTTTTTCTTTTATTATGGATATTTCAAGCATGCACAAAATAGACACAATGATATAATGAACCCCTAGGCATCTGTCCCCCAACTTGAATCATTAGCAACCTATAACTCATAATTGTTTTGATTTATTCATATCCCCACTCACTATCCCCATCTAGATAACGAAAAAAGGAAATTCTAGACACCATATCATCCCACCTGCATTATTCTCATTTTATAGGTGAGCAAAATGAAGCTTAGGGAGTTTAGGCAGTTTGGTGAAGGTCGTTCAGCTAATAAGTGGCCAAGCTGGGACCTGTACTTCCGTCTGTTGTACTCCAAAGTCTGTGCTTTTAACCAGAGTGCTAAAATTTGGGGGAGGCTACAAATGCCCCAAGGAAGGGAAGAAATTGAGAGTTCAGAAGGGAATCCGAGAGGACTTTGCAAAGAAATGGCACTTGAGGCTGTTGAAGTGAAGGTAGAGACTTTTAAGAGAAATGAAAAGCTTACATTAAGGCACAGAGGAAAGCGATTATATGCTGAGCAGTGGGTTTGAAGAGTATTATTAGTGTGTGGCAAGCAGGTTAACTTGATCAGAATCATTTGGGGAGGGCCTTGTTTAAAATGCTGATTGCTGGGACCCCCGCCCTGAGAGAGGGACCAACTCTCTGAGGTTTGGGGCCTCCAGATCTATTTTTAACAAGCTCCCCTGGAGTATCTGATGTACTCTATAGTTTGAGGACCACATGGAGACATTTGGTGGAACCAGCAGGACTGTAGGGGTAATCACTCAGCGATTTTATTTTTGTTTTCCACTGTCTGTTCAAATCCATTCTGTAGCCCTGAGAGAAATCCCAGGGAAGCCCCATGACTTTCCAGGTCATTGTTAATCAGGTCTCCACTCATCTCAAGTCATAGAAAGTCTTATTTTAGCAAATATATCCCATGTAATACTTCAAATTCAATTTAAAGATTTTTGCAAGGAAAGTGAAATCTCTGTCTTCCAGCTTCTAGGGCATGCTTGGGCTGGCAGGCCACATTGGGCAAGGAGAAGGTGGGGGTCTGTTTCTCTTTTTCCTGGTTCAGGCTTCTCCTCTCATCCCACTCATCAGATTGCCTCCAAATTTTCCAGAGCAGTATTGGAAGGAGGGAGACAGTGTCAGGTATAGAAAAATCCTTACTTTTACTTTAGCACTACTTTCTGGAGAATAAACTATTTTGATTTTCCAGATTCCTAAATTGGTCTTCATATGTGTTTGTCCTGCTATTCAGCTTTTATGCCAGGTTTTTAATTTTAACAAACCACTATTTAAATTTCCAAGAATTCTCCTTATTTTTATTGTTGGCAGCCCAATTTTGATTTAAGAATGTGATATTGACTTAAATATCTCTTCATACATTAACTATACTTATTTCAGAGTTCTGATTCTTGTGTTAACTTTACTTCATTTTGTGTTAGTTCCTCCTTTATTCAGCCTCCTACCTCTCATGCTATTTGCCTCAGCTATTTGGTTGTCTAGATTGATTAGTGGGGTTCTTTCAGCACAGCTGAAAATCACTGTGGCTCAGGTAATGAAAGTAGATTATGATCACAGGGGATTTGGCATGGGAATATGTAGGACAATTGAGTTTTCCTTAAAGAATGCAGAAGATAGGGTGCCTGGGTGGCTCAGTGGTTAAGCCGTCGGTTTAGGTCATGATCTCCGGGTCCTGGGATTAAGCCCTGCATCGGGCTTCTGCTCGGCAGGGAGTCTGCTTCTCTCTTTCTCTCCCTCTCTGCCCCTCCCCACTGCTCATTCTCTCTCAAATAAATAAATAAATAAAAACTTAAAAAAAAAAAGAATGCAGAAGGTGCTTGCATTCTGGGCACAGGGACTTCTTATCTATTGGGCCATCTGGAAGGGACTGGGGACACTGATTTCCTTCTCTCAAGCCCTAATCCTTCCTCATGGAATCTCCTTTGGCAGACCCCCTACTGCATTAAGAGGAATGTTCTTTTACCACAAGAATCAGTAATGCAAGGATGAGTCAATATTAGGTTATATAAATGACCATGTTAATAAATCAAAGGGGGAAAACCATTTCATTTAGACAAATGCAAAAACACATTTAATAAATTTCAAAGTCCAATGCTGATTTTAAACATTTGTTACATTACAAAAATGGACATGTAGCTAACATGGCAAAATATGTAAAATTCACACACATTTATACACAGCAAAAAAAGCCATTTTGCTTAGCAGTAAAACATGAAAGTGAGGAATAAAATGACACCTACATTTACCACTAATATCTTTTTAGTATATAAGCAATGAACATTATATATAAAATTTAGAAATAACAGAAAAATATAATGGAAATTGGAAGTGCCTCCTCCCATAATGCCATGCTTAGGAAATAACTAATATGAATATTTTGATGCCATTTCTCCAAATTTTACTTTCCTCAGCAAATTAAGATTTATTGTTTTTCAGATGGATCACAAAATGGGATCAAAGAATCAGTCAACACATTTATTTCTTTGTTTTTTTAAAAGATTTAGTTATTCATTTGAGAGAGAGAGAGGACCTGGGGGTGGGAGGGGCAGAGGGAGAGGAAGAGAGAGAATCTCAAGCAGACTCCCCGATGTGGGGCTTGATCCCACAACCCCGAGATCATGACTGGAGCTGAAATCAAGAGTTGGATGCTTAACCCACTGAGCCACCCAGGTGCCCTCCAGTCAACACATTTAGACAGCAGTGTAAAGTAGCAGAACAGTTTTAACTGGGGACAAAAGTTGTTGTTTTTAAATTCAAATCTACTTTATTTTATTTTTTAAAGTTTTTATTTAAACTCCACTTAGTTAACATACAGTGTTATAGTCATTTCTGGTATAAAATTTAGAGATTCAACACCTCCATACAACACCCAGTGCTCATCAGGAAAAGTGCACTCCTTAATCCCCATCACCTATTTCACCCATCACCCCACCACCTCCCCTCTGGTGACCATCACTTTGTTCTCTGTAGCTAAGAGTCTGTTTCCTGGTTTGTCTCTCTCTCTTATTTTTTTCCCTCAAAGTTGTTATTTACAGATGTTTCAATTATTTATTGATGTGTAGCAAACTACCCCAAGGCTCTATGGCTTAAGACAACAACCATTTTATTATTTGCTCATGATTCTGCCAATCAGAGTGGTACTCTCTCCTCTCTCTTTATATGGCCTTTCCATGTGGTCTCTCCAGCAGGGGGCCAGACTTCTTACAGGGTAGATCCAGACTCCCAAAAGCACAAAAGTAGAACCTTCTAGGCTTCCTTAATTCTTACTCACAGTGTTATTGCCACTGTAGTCTGTTGATTAAAAGCAAGTCATAGGCCCAGTGCGTAATCAAGGGTAAGGGGCTACACAAGGGTGTGAATACCAAGAGGCATGGTTTGTCAGGACCACAATTTAACAGACTAGCACCACAGATATGCTTTCAGTTACAGACAACCCAAAAGAATCAATTGGAAAAGAATTAGGAACAATAAGAGCTTAGTGAAATGACTGATAACAGAGTAGATAAAAACAATTATATACCTAAACAGTGTTACAAAGTTTAATAAAATCAAAGGTAGTATTTATCATACCAATAATTTTTCTCATGAATACTTATTTAGCCACTACCATATAATGAGTATTATGCTGGGCCCTGGCTATACAGAGGTACACAGAATAGACACAGATTTAATCCTTATAAAATTCACAGTCTAGAGGAGCAGGCATACATTCAACAAAGTCCCAGAGGTAGGAAAGAACTAGTGCATTAGTGAGTTATTGCTGTGATGAATGCTGTGTAACAAACAATCCCCAAATCTTAGTGGCCTAAAACAATAAATATCTATTGTTCTGTTCAAGAGTGTTCATTGTTGGTGAGTGCTAGTTTGACATATGGGGTGGGCTCAGGTCTGTTCCACTCATCTCTCCATCTGGGATCAGCAGCTAATCAGAGTGCTCTCCTGCCAGACTGCAGAAATCCAAGCCAAACCATGTCTGCCCATTCAAAGCCTATGTTTGCACTGTTTAGTTACATTCTATTGGCCAAAGAAAATCACATGGCCAAGTCCAATATCAGAGACTAAGATATATAATTCTATTACATGGAGAAAATGAGGAAAAAGAAACAATAATCTAATTAACCACAGTAATTTGAAGAACTGAGATAGGTCCACTGAGGCTTGGGTGTCATGAATGAGAAGGATAGTGGTGGGATATAAGGTTGAAGTGACTGATAGATAGGGACCAGATCATTTAGGGCCTTGTTGGCCTTGTTAAAGATGTTGAATTGCATCTAAGTGCAATGTAAAGCCATTGGAGACTTTTAAGCATGAGAGTGATTTGGTCAATTTGCCTTTTAAAAAAGATGCCACTGGAGTACTCGGGTGGCATAGTTGATTAAACACCTGACTCGGTTTCAGCTCAGGTCCTGATCTCAGGGTTGTGAGATCGAGCCCCATGTTGGGCTCCACACTCAGCACAGAGTCCGCTTGAGATTCTCTCTTCCTCTCCCTTTGCTCGCCTCCCGCCATGAGCTCTCTTACACCCTCTCTCTCTAAAGTAAATAAATCTTTAAAAAAAAGATGCTGCTGTGTAAAGAACAGAAGAAAAGAGGACATAGAATAGTTATCAAGTTAGTACAGTAAGTAAAGATGGTGGCTTGGCTTAGAGAAGGAGAGGAATAATGTAGATGAAGAGAGGTCAAGGGATTGAGATACATTTTAGAGAAAGTATGGTTAGATTTGGTTGTGACTTGGACTTGAGGTTGAAGGAGAATCCAGGAATGACTCAGATTCCGGCAATTGCACCGGGTGAACACAGGTGTCCTAATTGCACTGGGGAGGATCTGGCAAAGGAACAGATTTGAGGAGGCAGATTAAAAGTTCAGTTTTGGAAATACTGAATTCCATATTCTTGTGAGACAATACTCATAAATATCTAGGGATAAACTTAACAAGCAATGTGAAGGATCTATATGAATAAAACTATAAACCTCTATTGAGAGCCATAAAAGAAGATTTGAATCAACGGAGTGTCAAACCTTACACTTGAATAGGAAGACTCAAAATTGTAGAGATGTCAATTTTCACTAAGTAAATCCATAAATTCAATGCAATTTCAATCAAAATTTCAATAGCATTTTTTTCCCCTTGGAACTTGCAGCAATTACCAGGGACATTCTCTAGTAGAAGAATAATGAGAAATAACCTGCTCCATTATATACTAAAATACATTATAAAACAACAAAATTTATAACAGCAGAATATAGACAGAGGGGGTAGACTGATAGCTCAATGGTGTGGAATAAAGTGTGGAAATATAGATTCAAGAACAGATGAGGATTTAGTATGTTACAAGGGTAGTGTATCCAAGTGGTGGGAGAAAAGTCTATTCAGTAAATGGCTTAAAGACAACTAGATAGCTATTTGGAGAGAAAAGGGGATAAAGCTGCATTCGGCAAAGCTCTACTTTTCTCTTTTTATCTGCTATATACTATTCTATTTCAGTATAGCATAGGGTAGTAAGTTATATTCATATTGATGTACTTTTAGGTTTTTCCTTTTTTAATTATAAACAATGTGAAAAGAAAATGTTTATATAGCATCTTTGAACAAATGTGTGAATCCTTCTCTAGTGTAGACTCAGAGATGTGAAATTGCTGGGTCAGAATGCATGTACTTTTTTTTTTTTTAAGGACTGTTGAATTTCCCTTTGAAATCCCAAACTGCACTCCAGGAATAGTGGACAAGAAAACAAAAACGAAATAAACTCAAAAAAATAGATGAATCAAGTTAATAAAAATAAAGCAGAAATAAATGAAACAAATAAACAATAATTGAGATGATCAATAAAACCCAAAGCTGGAGTGTTTGAAAGAATGATAAAAACACACAAACTCTCGGCTAAGGGTACTCAAGGTAAAGAGAGAAAACACAAATGGTATTATGCATAACGAGAGAGAGCACGGATGCAGAGGAGATTTTTAAAATTAGAAGACTCCTTTGTATAGCATCTTAGCTCAAGTCAGAGGGTGAGGTAGGAACTGCAAGTAATGAAAATTGCCAGTGAAATTCTTTTCTAAGTTGGGCTGATGTTGGAGATAGATATGCTCTTGCAAAAATCTAATGATTTTTCTTCAGCTTTGAATTCCATCATTATATTTATGATTCATGGCCAACTTACATGAAAAATATCTTTAAACTATTTGAATTACTCTTGGAGTGGTGAGACTCAAATGTTGAAACAGGCTGACTGGATGAATAGCAGATTCACATCTTGCTCATATGAGGCATAACTTCTTTAATTGGAATAACAGGAGGAATTACCCACATGGTTTGAATTGTTAGGCTCCCTTTTTTCATCTTTCCTTCTTTTCTTTAAAAAGATTTTTTTAAAATGTAATAGAGCATGTATAGTTGAATTCCCATAATAAATGTATGAATGATATGATCCAACTATATAACTTTATATACCAGTCCATTTGAAAACCTAGATAAAATGGACAAAGATGTCAAGGAAAATATGAATTACCAAAAACTGATCCAAGAAAGCCAATAGAAAACACTTATAAAAAATAGGTAAAGACCCATCTATCAATCTGCCCCTCCCTCCCTATCACCCAGGACACAAGCCTTTTGTAGTTACACAGGCAAGCTCTATGGAATCTCAGAGAAGAGCTCCCTCCCATCTTACATTTCAGAGTGTAGAAGAACATGGGGCCCCACCAGTTTTATTGTATAAGGCTAATTTATTTCTGATTTCAAGACAAGAAACAACAATTACAGGCTAATCTTACTTATGAATATAGAGGCCCAAACTCTAAATAATACCAGATAATTGAATCTAGTGATGTATTAAAAGAATAATATAGCTTGATCGAATAGAGTTTATCTGAGAAATACAAGTTGGGGAATCAATGTAAATATCAATGTACCTTACTATATTTAGGGATTAAAAGGGGAAAAATTCAGTGGGTACTGGGAAGACATTTGCTAAAATGCAGCATCCTTTCAGGATTAAAAACAGGAGAAATAGATACAAAGGGTACCTACCATAAATATACAGCAAATATTTTTTTATTGAAGTGTAATTGACAGGCAATGTTACATTAGTTTCAAGTGTACAACATGGTGATTTGACAACTCTATACGTTATGCTATGTAGCTACCATCTGTCACCAAGCAATGCTATTACAATCCAATTGACTATATTCCCTACGCTAATATATAGCAAATATTATACTTGACAGTGAATCTCTAGAAACATTGTCATTAAAGTAAGAAGGAACACATGGATGTTTGCTTTAACTACCAATCATTACAATTCTAGTGAGGACCTACCCAGTGCAACATGAAGAAATGTAAGAAGATAAATACTGGACAGGAATATAGAATTACAGAATGGTATTAACTGAAACATGAAAACATTGTTCTCTTTGCTCCCTTGGCTGTCAGTAACACTTAAAAAAAACCTTAAACCATATAAGGAGCATATTCTATTTACTCTTCTGTAACTCAATTATACATATGGAATATCTCTATAGGGGCACATATACATTAGGTGAATTAATGCAGTTTGTTTAACTAGGTCCCTACTGATGAACGTTGGATTTCTTTTTTCTTTTTCTCTTTCTTTCTTTCGCTATTTTAAACACTTCTTTGTCTTTGTGTCACTGTATTTGAGGGTTAAATGTCTAGATCTTGAATTGCTAGATTAAAAACAGCCTAGATGTCTTTCAGCACGGGAATAGTGAAGCAGATTGTGGCTTGCTTTGCATTCCAAACCATGGAATACACCTCAGTGATAAAAAGCAATAGACTATTGGCACACACTACAACTGGGAAGGAAGAATCTAAGGAATTGTGCTGAGTGAAAAAAAACAATCATAAAAGGCCACATGCTATATAATTCCCTTTATATATAACATTTCTAAGTGACACAGTTTTAGAAATGGAAGACAGATTAGTGATTGCCAGGGGTTAGAAATGGGGTGGGGTTGGATGGTGGAGATTTGGGGGGATGTAGGGCTGGTCATAAAAGGGAGCAGGAATGATCCTTGTGGTGATGGAACTGTTCAGTGTCTTCACTGTGGTGGTGAATCCTAATGGGGATATGTGAGTCCAAATGTGAAATTTTATAGGACCAAACACACACACACACACACACAAATGAATACAAGTAAGATGGGGAATCTCAATAAGATGAATGGATTGTATCAGTGCCAGTATCCCAATTGTAATATTGTACTCTAGTTTTACAAAATGTTATCACTGGGGAAACTGGGTAAAGAGTATGTGGGATCTCTTTGTATTCTTTCATGTGAAACTACAATTACCTCAAAATATAAATTAAAAATTTTAAAAAAACACCTCAAGTTAAAAAGATATATATGTAATTTTCAATTTTTATGTTTTTGTCAAGTTGCCCTCCTAAAATGTTGCTTCAGTGTGTGCTCCTAATGACAATAAGGCATATGATAGTATCTACTATTTAATTTAAACAACAAACTACTTTTGACTATCAAATTGGAAAGACTTAAGAGTTACATAAATTCCACTGCTGGCCAGGGTGTGGGAAATAGGTACTCTCAAATGTTGTTTGTGTGTGCTGTACGTTGGGTTCCCCAGGAAGGAGATGAGGTAGAGTCATGGGTAAGGGGGTTATTAGAGCATGTTATTGGGATCAGTGAGTTCAGAAGGAAAGGGGGGAAAGCAGGATTGGGCACAGGGAGAAACTGAGCTAAGATGCAATCTCAGCAGAGACCTCAGCTAACCCTACAGATAGTTTTGAAGTATGGATGACCCTTCAGAGTTGTCTTCAGTTAGGGGGATGAAGCTTTTTGCCCTCCTGTAGATCAGTTATTGGATGCATCCACTCTGCCAGGACTAGGGTGGTTTATGACAAATACTGACTGATGTCAAGTGGCTGAGCATTTTGTCCCCCAAAGTGTATAGTACTTTGTCCCTGGTGGATGTTCTGTAGTGGGCAGGAATATATCTACCCTCTATGCACTTCCATAGGTCCACCCACCTTGTCTCTGATATATCAATCACTCACCATTCAGGCCAGGCCGTTCTCCTGGTTCACTGGGTTTACATATATTTAAACCTCAGATCCCTTCTCTTTCCTCACAAAACAGATAATCAGCTGCACCAGTTTGTATTTTTTGCTGTGCAGACATTTAAATTTTTTTATGAGGTCAATTTATTTATCTGTATTTAATCTTTTCTTTTATGGCTTCTGGATTTTGTGTCACAATTGGAAAGATTTCCCATTCCAAATTTATTTTAAAATCCATCTTTGTTTCAAGTAATTTTTTTACTTAAAATTTTTTTGTCCTTTTGAGATTTGTTATGATATAAAAAAGGCAGATGATCTAGCACCATTCACTCAAAAGGCTAGCCAGCAGTCTTGATCCCATTTATTTAATAATTTATAATTTTACCACTGAATTGAAATGTTACCTTATCATATACTAAATTCTCTGATGATTCTAATGAATAATTTCTTAAATCTTCTTAGTACTAAGTTGTCTTTGCATTTCTGAAATGAATCATACTGGCTCATGATTTATTATATTTTTATGTTTTGTTGAATTCTATTCACTAATATTTTATCTAGGAATTTTGCATCTGTCTTCAACCATGAAAATGGCCACTCATTTTTATTTTGCTCTGCTTTAGTTTTACTGTTTTATATAGCAAAAAGCGATTTGGAACTCCTGATTCCAGGCTTTGACCCCAGGATAAAGCTCAAAGTATACCTCTTTATAGTGTGTGTGGGTGTGTATGTGTGTGCGCATGCACGCATGTGCACACGTGTGTGCTTCCTAGAAGGAAACTCTCCAAGTGGGCACTGGGGATAGAGAAATGGGATAACTCACCCAGTTAACCAATATCCCCAAGAAGAGAAGGGAGTCCTTCCATCCAGAGGATGAACATTATGTTAGTCACCTATTGTTGCATAACAAACTACCACAGACTTAGCAGCTTAAGACATATTTTCTCACAGTTTGCGTGGGTCAAGCATCTGGGCATAGCCCAGCTGGGTCTTCTGGTTGGCGTCTCGCAAGGCTGCAATCAGGTTGTCAGCCACGGCTTGGTTCTTACTAGAGGCTTGACTGTGGAAGGTTCTGTTCGCAGTTCCCTGAGGTTGTTGCCAGAATTCATTTCCTTATAGCTATAAGATTTATGACAGCTTGTTTCTTCAAACCCAGTAATGGAGAGAGAGGAGGGAGACTCTCAAGTCTGCATGAAAGAGTCTTGCATTATGTAATGTAATCATGGGACCCATCACCTTGTCATATCCTATTGGGTGGAAGTGAGTCACCACACACCCAATGGGATGGGGTAATAAAAAGACCTGAATGGCAGAAGGCAGAGATCATGTGTGACTGCACACCCCACCTGTGGAAGAGCTTCTAGGATCAAAACCTGAATTTGCTGCCAGGTAAATAGAGATCTTACTCGAGCTGAAGAAATCTAGTCTACCTGCCAAATATTTTTCTTCTAAACCGTCGTCTGCAAAATACAAGGGGAAAAAAAAATCACCAAATATTTGAAAAAACCAACATCACAAGAGAGGTGTCAAACCCACCAAACACAAAAACTAACTTCTGAGAAAGAATTAATGAGGGAAGGAAGAAAAGACTGACATTAGTATCAATTCCTCAGAGTTTCAGGAGTCTGTCACAATCATAGAAAACCACTATGAAGAATGGGAAATTAGAGGGCCTAAAATTTTAAAGTAGGATTATAAAACAAAACTCAAGTCAACAAGAGGGCTGAGGACTGAAATAGAAAACTGGAAGCGAGGGACTCTTCCAGAATGTGGAATAAAGGGTTCAGAGGTGTAAAGCATAAGAGACAGGGAAGATAGGCCTTTAAGTTACACAATTAATTGAATTGATGTTCTGAACAGAGTTAAGGGAATGAAAGAGAGAGTATGATGACAGAAGCAATAGAAGAAAATTTCCTAGAGCTGAAGACAGAAGCACAGAGTGCTGAGCAGTATCAATAATAGCAATGAAAACCCACCAGGACACATTAGGTAAACTATAGTACCCAAGGGTTAAGAGAACATTCTTGAAACTTTCAGAAGGAAAGAAACAAGTTTCCAAGAAAGAAAAGAGAATTAGGTTAGCCTCAGACTTCTCAACATCATCACTGGATCCTAGGAAAAAATAGAGTTCGAAATTCTCAGAAACTTATGTTGCACCTGAAATTCTCTATTTAAACTATTAGTCAAGTATGGGGACATTAAAGACATTGTCATTTCTACATGTATCTAGGAATTGTATCATCCCCCATAGCCCTTCTCTGAAAGTATTTCAGGCTGTACTCCAGCAAAAATGAAAATGGAAATTCAAAGAAAAAGGAAGATCTGGGACCTGAAAAAGCACAGGGATAATACAACAAATAGTTAAGGGTAAAGAATTTTTTTTTTTTAAGATTTTATTTATTTATTTGAGAGAGAGAATGAGATAGAGCGAGCATGAGAGGGGGGAGGGTCAGAGGGAGAAGCAGACTCCCTGCCGAGCAGGGAGCCCGATGCGGGACTCGATCCAGGGACTCCAGGATCATGACCTGAGCCGAAGGCAGTCGCTTAACCAACTGAGCCACCCAGGCGCCCAAGGGTAAAGAATTTCATGTGTAATGCAAATAGGGCAATAGTTTAGAATAAAAACCCCAGCTGCTTTCAATGTAGGGAGTGTGAGTGGGCAACCGGGGAGAGAAGTGAAAGCTAAGGGTCATCAGAAGGAGGGTATAGATATTGAATAACTACCTGTGAAGAGAAAAACAGAATTTAAATTTGTACCTAAGTATTATATATATGTTTGGAAATATATATATCTCCAAAACAACTAGAAAAATTGAGCAAAGAAAACATCAATCCCACAAAAGTTACAGGAAGGAAAGGGGAAAAATTAAGAAAGACAACCATAGGAAACCTGAAATATGGTGGCGAAAATAAACTCAAGTGTTAGCATTCAGATTAAATGTAAATTAGTTAAATTTCTCTATAAAAAGAAACTATAGCCACCATTTAGTGTATATCTACCATGTTTTAGACTTTATTTATTTATTATTTATTTATTTATTTTAATTTTTTATTGTTATGTTTGTTTTAGACTTTAGATAGCCGCTTTTATTAAAAGCTAACACTAGGGCGCCTGGGTGGCTCAGTCAGTTAAGCATCCGACTCTTGGTTTCTGCTCAGATCATGATCTCAGGGTCTTGAGATCAAGCCCCGCGTCAGGCTCTGCACTCAGTGGGGAGTCTGCTCGAGATTCTCTCTCCCTCTTCCTTTGTCCCTCCCCTGACTCGTGCACTCTCTCTCTCTCTCTAAAATAAATAAGTAAATCTTAAAAAAAGGCTAACACTAAATTTTGCAAGGTAGGTTCTATGTTTACTCTTTTCTTAGAGATGAGACAACTGAAGTTTAAGAGAGATGAAGCCATTTGCTTCTAGTATAGGAGCTGGACACAAACCCAGGCTCTTTGCTGCTTAACGCCATGCTCTTAATCATTCTATTAAACCACCACTTAGCTGGGTTAAAAAAAACCACATTATTTACATATTATTTGTAAGTGATAAACTAATGCAAAAATATATATAAAATCTGAAAATAAAGGGTGGAAAAAAGATAATACTAGGCAAATTATAACAAAAATGAGAGGAGGTAGGGGCAATAATATATTGATGTCTGCATTATGTGATGTGCCACTCTGAGAACAGTGCATATAGTAAAATTCTGTTTTTGTTAATAAAAATTTATGTGTTTATGTGTGTGTGTGCTGTAGAATTAGGAGTGATGCAAAGGGAGGATGTATGTAGATTGTTTGAGTTATTGTATAGGCTCTTTTACTTGTGTAATTTTAAAATATTTTTTTAAAATATAGGGAATAAAGACTATTCTTGATCTTTCAAGAGTTTATCAGTTTCACTGGGGAGGAGGCAGGTGCCCCATTGTAATGCAAACCAAGACAGAAAGTAGGGGGAGAGGCTGTGTACTATGTTGGATAAACACAAAACTCAGCCTTAAAAGTGAAAAATGGGGGGATGCTTTTCAATAGAGATGTCACCAAGCACCTTCTCTCATCAGACTCTGACAGTTCCCCCTTTCCATCAGGGGGTTGAGAGGGAAGAATCCAGAGGCACCGTATAAGAATGACAGTGTCAGCCACGTGTCTCCATTTCAAAGCAATGGAATGTTTTCAATCAGAAAAATGGAAAAAACAAAACATAAACAACTCGACTTTTCTTATTTCATCCCGACTGGGTTGTCTGTCCCTTTGCAGTTGCTATGGCAACAGCAGCTCTCCTTTTTCTTCATTTAGATCTTTTTCCAAATTGAGAACAATGAATGTAAGAGATCAGAAAGTGGGAAAAGCAAGTAGTCATTCAGGGCATTAGAATTATTTACCCTGGAGAAGAGAATGCTAAGAGGTGGCAATTATATTGTTCTGGGCTATTAAAGGTTACTGCTACATAGGTAGTTCGCTGCTTGGGCTCAAGATAAAATCAGATTTATTTGAACTGGAGGGAAATAGCTTTCGGAAGAAAAAGTCCCTGATAAAAAGTTCTGTGGGACTGCTTCTCCTCTCAGTGTAGATGGATGAGGAGGCACTGGAATTTTGCATCTTGCAGTGGTTGTCATCTTCCTCTGAAAAGTTCTTAATCGGTGAAACAATATATCATTACAACAAACACCAAACACACAGAACTTACTCTGTTTTTATGTTTAAATATAAAATACCACTACATATTTTGTATTTGTTATCTCGCATAATCTTTGCAACAATCCTAGGAGGAAGAGACCATTCTTATTCCCATTTTATGGATGAGAAAACAGAGGGTGAGAGAGTAAAGCAGCTTGCCCAGGGTCACGGCAGCTGATGAATGGCAGATCTGGGATTTGAACTCAGGAAGCCTGTATTCTCATGATAGATCATCACTCTCTTGAAATGGACCCAGTTGTACTGAGGCCTTGGCGGGAATCCTGTATAAAGCCCTAGCAGACATGAGTTCTAGTTTTACTAATCCATTTATTGAGTCCTTCAACAATGACTTATGAATGCTTACTATCCGCAATCCCTAGGTAGGCACTGGGAAAGCAGAAAAGAGCAGATGGATGAAGTCTCCTAGAGCTTATAGTCCAGGAAAAGCCCATGGGATAGAAGCAAATACATGAACAGGATAATTTCAAGTACTAATGGATGCTGTGAAGGAAATAAAACTGAGCAATGATAGAGAATAAGGGGTGGGTGGGCAGGCAGAGGGTGGGCTGCTTGGGCAGGATGGTTGGGAAGGTCTTTCTGAGGAGGCGATGACTTAAATTGAGCCCTGGTTGACAGGAGGGAGGTGGCCATGTGCAGATCTGGAAGAAGGACCTTCCAGGCAGAGGAGCAGCAAATGTAAATTTGGGAACAAGCCTGAAAGCGGGACAGTGGGGTCAGAGAATGGTGAATCAGGGTAAGGTAAGTGATGGAGGTTGCAGGTGGCTTCAGATGAGTTTGGTGAGTTGGATGGAGAGACAGATTCACCATTTGGGGTGGGGGTATACCGCTGGCATGCAAACATCCTACAGGGCACAGGACAGCCCCCATCAGAAGAATTATCCAACCCCAAATGTCCATGTTTGAGAAACCCCGGTCTCTGCATACAGGACTAAGAGGCCAAGGAAAGGAGATTGAATTTTATTTTAAGTGAAAGAGAATCCATTAGATGACTTGAAGCAGTGGAATGTCTTGATGAGATTTACATTTCAGAAGATTAACTATGACTGCTGAATGGAAGATACATTGTAGGAGAATCAAGAGTAGAAGCTGAGATTTTTGTATTAGCAGCACTAAGTATTCTGGGTGAATGAAGATGGCGGCATGGTTTAGGGGAGTGGCAGAGGGTTAGGGAGGCAGAGGTAACCACCCTCACTGATGGGCTGGATATGGGGCTTGGATGAGAGAGAGGAACCAGGCATGATGCTCAGGTTGTGCACAACCTGAGCAACTGGGCAGGTGGATGCTGGAGCTGCATGTTTACATGGAGAGGAAGGAGGTTGGGGATAATGTGAGAAACTAGACATGCTAGATGTGACAAACCTATTAGCTATACAAGGGGAGATGTCACATAGGCTGTTGGAAATACAGTCACGTAAGTGACTTATGTCACTTAGTTTCCTCCTTTAGAAAATGAGCAATGGCCCTAAAATCCTCTGATCCTGGAGCGATACAACCTGGACGGGGGCACAGTGGGGGGACTGGATTTGATGGACTTTGGCAGTATCATCCAATTCTACATCTCCCTGCATGTTCCCCTCAGAGCACTGCTATGCAGACAGACAAAAGGGAATTAGTCCTCTTTTGCAGAAACTAAATCATGCTGTGTAACAACTAATCCTCCTAAGGAGCCAGAGTGAGCCAGTAGTTGAACAGTGGTCTGGGATCATCCCAAGAGCTAAGGGTGGGATCTCCCTGGCAGCTGAGGGAGATTAATAGAAATAAAATCACACCATGCCATGAAAGGGGCCGTTATCATCGGCTGAACCTCCAAGGAGGGGACGGGACCTCAGAAGGTTATAACCCATGATTCTTACCAACTTCTTTCCCCGTGGCCCACAGGCTCTGTGTCTCCTTCCAAATTCACTGTGATCTTGCATTCCTGACAAGGTTTGGAAAGACCCGAAGCAGGTACACTACCTTATTTTAAATTTGTAGCTGTTTCTTTGGTATCTAACCACAGGCTGAAAAGGGGCTCATGCTTTTGAGGTAACCTGGAGCTAAATGAGCTGAAACATTTTTTGGTTTTGTTTTTTTGAGAAAATGACATAAGCAGCTAAGAGGAAGGCTGGGAGTTAAGTTCCCTCTATTTTTACTGTTTTTGAGGGCGGGTGGGGGCAGCAGTGTCGCAGGGAGCACACCCCACCCTCCTCTAGCTTGAGTGGCTTTCCCAGCTGTGATGGGGTTACGCCCAGGGGAAATAATCTAACTGTGTTACTGGTAATTAAATGGAGAATGTCAAGTCTCCCAGAGGACCACTGCTTATTGGAGAAATGGAGAGCAATCTTTGCTTGCAGCCACTCACTGGTGGAAAAGTAAAATGAGCTTTGTTTTGATGAAGTGTCCTAGAGCTAGTGAAACATCCCACAAAGGGCATCGTCTCCAAGACTTGCTGAATTTATTGTGTGGAACCATAAAGCGAAGGCAAAAAAGATTAAGAATCTTGGCAGTTAGTTTAGAGGGGAGTAGGGGGTGGATATTAGCATGGACAACTAATTTTTCAAAGGCTTGACACATGCCAAGCTCGGTAATATGGGTACAATGTTGAAACAAGGGTCTTGGGCAACTATTTTGGGTTTCTGGGCCATAGAGTTTCTGTACAACTCTGCCTTTGTAGTATGGAAGCAGCCATAGACATATGTAAATGAGTGAGTGTGGCTGTGTCTCAATAAATCTTTCTCTATAAAAATAGATGGCAGATGGGATTTGGCCTATGAGCTGCAGTTTGCCAACCCATGGTTCTTATACCTTACTTATCATACAGGAGCTTTATAATTAAATGCTGATGTCTGATCTCACCTCCAGATTCTGAGTGTGGTCTGGAGTAGGGCCTGGGTATCAGTACTTTTTAGAAACTCAGCAGATGATTTATTGTGCAGCTAGGGATTAGAATCAATGGGTTTAGAGTTGTGGCTTTCACTTGGTCACACAATAGAGGTGTGTGTGTGTGTGTTAAAAATACTTATGACAGGGCACCTGGGTGGCTCAGTCAGTTAAGCATCCAAGTCTTGATTTTAGCTCAAGTCATGATCTCAGGGTCATGAGATCGATCCTTCACAAGGAGTCTGCTTAAGATTCTCTTCTTCCTTCTCTCTCTGCCTTTCCAACCCCCCACCCCACCCTGCCCCACTGGCTTGTGCCCCCTCTCATTCTCTCTTAAAAAAAAAAAAGAATACTTATGACCAGTACCATCTTTACAGAGACTTAATTGGTCTGGATATGGTTTAGGGAACAGAATTTTTTTTTGTTTTTGTTTTTTTAGATTTTATTTACTTATTTGACAGAGAGAGAAAGCACAATTAGGCAGAGAGGCAGGCAGAGGGAGAAGGAGAAGCAGGCTCTCCGCTGAGCAGGGAGCCCTATGTGGGGCTCAGTCCCAGGACCCTGGGATCTTGACCTGAGCCAAAGGCCCATGCTTAACCGATTGAATCATCCAGGGACCCTGGGATCAGAATGTTTTTAAAACTTCCCAAGTGATACCCCTGTAAAGCCAGATTTGAGAATCACTAGTCTAGAAGGCAAGACAAACGGACAGTTTCCATATAGTATGGTAATTCTCCTACAGGAGTAATTTCAACAAGTGAATTGTCCATTTTCTCATTGAATAAACACTTACATAGTGCTTGCTATGTGCTAGCCAAGGGTCCTAAGTGTTTATAGATGTTAGTTAACTCATTTAATTTTCACAACATTCTCTAGGATAAGTACTATTCATATTTCCATTCTGTAGTTGAGGGAACTGAGGCACAGAGAACTTAATTGGGAACAAAGGGGATGAAAGTGTTTTAGGAAGGGCTTCTAGGAAATGTGATGTCTGAGTTGAGACATTAAGGGCATGTTCAAGACAGCCCAATAAATGTGGGGTGAGCCGGGGAATGGAGTGAGCATTGCTTCCCCGGGAGGGTCTGTGCCAAGGCTGGGGGTGAGGGATGGCATGGCATCTATGTAAACAGCAAGTAAGTTGGGTGTAGAATGTATTCTGTTCTTGGGACCTCAAGTTTTCTTTAAATGCAAATGAATTAGTTCCAGAGAGCTGTTATGTTGCATAGTGCCTAGAGTCAGGAATACTGAATTGTGCACTTAAAAATTGGCTAAGAGGGTTGATCTCATGTGCAGTGTTCTTACCACACACACACACACACACACACACACCAAGAACAAAAGACAAAAACGAACAAAGGGACATAAGGAAATTCTTGGGGGTGACAAATATGTCTATTGCCTTGACTGCGGCGATAGGTTCGTGGGTGTGTGCATATGTCCAAACCCATCAGACTGTATATGTTAAATATGTGCAGTTTTTTTGTACATCAATTATACTTCTGTTTTTAGAAAAACATTTTTCAGTGAAGTGGTGGGGATGAAGTTGCTTTTTGGGAGTGAATGAAAGGGAATGATACAGAAATTGAGAGTAAAGATAATTCCCGGTAGAGCCTTGAAGAAGACAAGAAATACAGGGTGGGGGCAAGAAGAAGAGATGGAATTGAGGGCACCAGGATTTATTTTAAATGAGAGGGAGTTGGGCAGGCTTAATACTGATAGGCAGGGGCCAGAGCAAAGAGGGATGTTTAAGGTAAGGAGGAAGGGGGAGTGAATGACAGAGCAGGGTTTTTGTTTTTTTGTTTTTCTCTTTTTTCTTTTCTTCTCTCCATCTTTTTTTTTTTTGAGAGAGAGGGAGCAAGGGGAAGGGGCAGAGGGAGAAGGACAGAGAGAATCTTAAGGAGGCTCCACTCTCAGCACGGAGCCTGTCTCAGGGCTCAATCTCATGATCCTGAGATCATGACCTGAACTGAAATCAGGAGTTGGATGCTTAACCAACTGAGCCACCCAGGCACACTGACAGAGCAGGGTTCTTGAGGAGAAGACCCAGAGTCTAGAATGTGTGAGGACCTGTTGACACGTAGGGCCTCCTTCTTGGGCAAGGAAAGGATGATGTGGATGCATATATTTTGTAGGTGAGTTGGCAGCTGGGTGGAGAAAGTTCTATCTGATGTTTTGTTTTGTTTATCAGTAGTGGCTGTTGTGGGTACGAGGAATAGTGATCTACTCAAGCTTGCGCAAGAGAGTTTATCAGCTAGAATTGCATGCAGAAATCCAAGTCTGAATGTTTCATCTAACAGGGGTCGTATATTTCTCAAATATTGAGAATATAGAGATGGGCAATTAAAAGATGATACAGCTACTTAAGGAAACAGTAAGGAATTTAGGCTCTTTCCAGCTACCTGATTGACCACACTCAGCATGTAGCTTTTGCTGTCTTGGCCATATGATGTTTACTGTTCCTCAAGCATCATGCCTGATCTCTAGGTAGGAAGGAAGGGTAAAAGGTGCATGTCAGTTGAGACTTCTTTTTTTTTAATAAAAAATTTTTCCTAGAGGCACCATCAATAGACTATCACTTATATCTCATTGGTCAGACCAAGTCACATGACCATCTGTCTGCAAGGGGGTTTGGGGAGGCAAGTATATTTAATTGGGCATATTGTCCTCCAAACAAAATCAGAGTTGTGTTATTCAGGGGGAATGAAAGGAGAAGGCAATGTGGATAGGGAAATAGCAAGGTCTACCACAGAATACATGAAAAATCTTAGGAACCCAAGGAACCAAAGGAGAGCCAGCCTTACAGAATTTGGAACAGAGAACTAAGATTCTCCCTCTCTAATGGATGGCAGGGAATTGTTGTCTTCTCCTTGTACCTCTGCTTCATTTTTCTTTTTCTGCCAACCAGCTTCTTCTATTTACATTTTGTTTCTACTTGATAGTAACTTCTGTGTACCCACGAATCATACTAGCCTACCCAGCTGATCTTCATTCAGCTGCTTCGGTTTCTCAATTCCAGATTCAGGAGATTGGATACTTTTCTTAACCAGGCTTACAAATTGGCTTATAATGGCCAATTATTGGTCATTGGCAAGTCAATAGGTGATCTGAGTTTGACTGGACAGTGGATAGACTCATTTGAGTTGAGTCTTGGCCATACGCTCACCACAGGAAATGTGAGGGGTAATTTCCCTTTGAAGGAGCTCTGGGAAGGGGAGGTCATATAGCATTTCTACTTCCTCTGGGAAGTAGAAGGTGAGGTCTTAACCCAAGGGTATGCAGAGAAGAGGTGGATGAGAAAGTTCAAGAGACTAACTAGCTGACGCTTAGAAGATACTCAGAGCAGCAGGAAGGGTCCCACTGAGTTTTCCAACCAATATTTTGCAAAGATTTCATTCTTCGTGGTTATGCGTTCTCTTCCAGCAGGACTCACAGCCTAGTATAGATACATGGGAGGCAGATACTGGATTGATCCAGGGTTGGAATTTTACCAGGTAGGTGAAGAAGTCAGACATTAGTAAAGAAGGTTAAAGGATTAAAAGAAAACAAAGACAAGAAATAGCCGATATGATTATCACCTGTTGCCAAAGAAAAATTGTAGGATTTAAGATTTTAGAGGCATGGCATTTCTTGTTGGATGATGATACGGTTGGTCTAAGGTGTGGTCATAGGAGATGATGGACAAAGAGAAGCAGAGGGGAAGGCCTTGGAGTTGAAAATGCACAAGATTTGAAAGGCATAAGTAGTGGATGGGTTGCTCAAATACATACTAAAGTCACTTGGGTTGGTGGCAGCATTTGGAATGGAGAGGAAACTGGTTTAGTAGGATATGGAGTATTTAGTGAAGGAAGAGCGTGCCTAGGAATGAGTGGGTAACTATGATGTGAAGGTAGAGAGAGTCAAATCTGGGCCTTATTTTTATTCCTTCTCTTCCTCACTGTCCATACACAACAAAGAATCAGGTCTTATAGATTTCACCTCCTAAAAATGTTCTCTAACTCACCTACTTATGTCTCCTTCCACTACCATCACCCTAGAGTAACCCATCATTTTCTCCCACCTCTACCACTGTCCTAACCAACCAACGTTCACTTTTCTAAAAGATTTTATTTATTTATTTATCTATCTATTTATTTATTTATTTTAGAGGGAGGGAGAGAGAGAGAGCCCATGCATGTCCATATGCGAGTGGAGAACGGGCAGAGGCAGAGGGAAAGAGAGAGAGTCTCAAGCAGACTCTCTGCTGAGTGCAGAGCCCAACTCGGGGCTCATTCATAGGACCCTGAGATCATGACCTGAGCCAAAACCCAGTCCAATGCTCAATTGACTGAGTCACCCAGGAGCCCCAACTAACATCCACTTTTGACTGTCTCCAAACCTTCTCCACACTGTAGCCAGAGTGATTTTTTTAAAGAAATGTATCTTATTACTGCTAAGGACCCTTCAATGGCTTTCCATTGCTCTGAAGATAAAATCTGTGTAGGACATTATATTTGTGTTAAAATATGTGATGTCCCTCCCTAGCAAAGGGTTCTACTTCCCTGCTTCCCTCATGTTAGGCTTGGTCATGTGCCTTGTGGGAGGATTATATAGTCCTGCCCCCTAGAACACAAAAGTAGTCATGTGACTTGCTTCAGCTAATGAAACATGGGCCACCGTGATGTATGTTACTTTTAAGTAGAAGCTTAAGAGCCACATATATGGCTCCTCATTTCTCCCTTTTCCCTCTTTTATGAGAGTGGCATTGGCCATGATAAAGGCTGATCCATCAGGCATGAAGGCAATGGGGAGACAAGACTCACAATGGGCATATCACACGAGTTAGAAATAGGTTGCTGTTGTAAGTCATTTGTATTACTACAGCAAAACTTAATACAATCTGTAAGGCCTTGAATGATTTAATGATTTTGTCCAAGTTCTCCAGCCTTATCTCTCAAACATTTCCTCCCAGCTTAAATGTCATTTCCCCAGAAAAGTCTTTTATAACTCCCTTCCTCCACCAGCAACACGGGACTAATTTAGATCGACTATTATTCTACCTCATAACATCTTTTTCATTTCCTTCATATCACTCAAATACAGTCTGTGATATTTTTTTGAGCACGATTATCTGCTTACCACAGGAGAGTGTAAAGTTCAGAGGGGGCAGAAATTATGTACATGTAGTTCTTCATTATGTCCCAGTGTCTGGCATACAGTAAGTACTCAATTAACATTTTTTGGTCAAATGGATGTATCTGAGTGCAGATCACAGGTGATTCCAGAAGCCAGGGAACGGCTAGCAAATGGGAAGAGATGGTTTGAAAGCAAGAAGTGGATCCAGGGCAGACAGAAACAGGTTGTGGGCAGGGGTGGGGTGGTGCATGGAGAAATGCCTGCAGGCATAGGTTCACAGGAGAGGGGGCCTCTTATAAGATGCCAATCAGTCACCATTTCTACAGGTAGGTGGGTTGCTGTTCAGGGCAAAGAGTAGACTTATGCATGAGGCTACCATCCTGTCTCTCCCCTCTCCACTCCTTGTTTTGGGATTTCTCATTCCATCAACTTGTTGAACATCTTCTAGATGTCAGGTATTACTGGGAATGTAGTTAGTAGATAAACTAATGCTTAGTTTCATGAGCTTATCCAAGTGGGGAAGACAGGCATGAACCAAATAATTATAAGAGTGTCAGATGAATCCTTCAAAAGAGAAATTCAGAGGCCATAGGAAATCCCATAGAGAAGCAAATCTGTGTTTATATTTCTGTTCTCTGCTCCTGCTACTCTTTCGTTTGCAGTGTCCTTCTCCTTGATTTTTGCTTGCCCAGATTTTATCCATTGTCCAAGGCCTTCACTTGAAAAGACCATAATCCTGTGGTCAGGGAATTTGTCTATTAACCTGCTAGTGGTCCTGAGATGCTGTGGTCCAAGGTCACTCTAAATAATGATATTTCTGTCTAGGTCCTCTTCACCCTTACGTGAAGAGTTACAGGTGTTCTCATTGGGATGCTGTCAGTACTTATTGGGGTAGAGAGAGCTAAGGGGGTATGGATGGGGCACTGGCAGCGTGAGCCACGCTTCCTCATTGCCTCCTATTAAATCCCATAGCCACCCATTCCTCCCAACCCCCACTGGGTTTTGATGGAACTATATGCCTTTAGTACATTCTACCTTATCTTGTGTGTTCATGTTTTCCTCTTACTTTCCTGTAAGCTCCCGGAGGCAGGAACCATGTCTGATTCATCTTTTTATCCTCCCTATGGCTTAGCAGAGGTCCTGTCACAGAGAATCTATTTACTCAATAAATGTTTGCAGAACTGAATTGTGGGGGATACCATTGCTCCCTAGGGCACCATTATATCAGATCCATTCTTTTTTAACACCGTCAAAAGATACTGTCATAACATTGTCATTGATTCAGAGAATCCATTTCCAGAATTTTATCTATTAAAATTCAAAAAAAATTTTTATCACAGGAATAGATCCACATGGTAGGTAACAAGTCATATAATCCAGAAGCATTTATTGACAAAAAGCAACAGCCTTTCATCTGCATGTACTCTTCTCTCCAGAGACCTTCTTTTCAACTATTTCTGTTTGTTTCCATTGGCCTCTAAACAATACAGTTGCCTTGAACAACACAGAGAGTTAGGGGCACAGAACCCCTGTGCAGTTGAAAATCTGCATATGATTTTTGACTCCCCAAATACTTAACTATTAATAGCCTACTGTTGACAGGAAGCGTTACCAACAACTTGTAAGTGGACCCGTGGAATTCAAACCTGTTTTGCTCAAGGGTCAAATATACTCACATCTCTATTTTTTTGGTTTTTTACTGCAAGCAATTTTTATTTTTTATTTTTTTTCTATAAAAGATGAAGATTTAATTTGGGTACATGAGCACTTTTCCTTCTGTCTTATTCTCCCAATAGTTGGTATGTTTGTTTTTAGTTCTTTAAAAATTACATTTATACCTTTATAGAATATAGTTTAAATGCTATTCCTCTCTTCCCATTTCTTATTTTGTCAATGTTATTTTTCTACATTCTTTGTAAGATGAGGACCTTAGTGTCTCATTGTTTCTTTTGTCTCAGCTTACCCTTCTTCCTCCCCTTTTCTGAGGACTACCTTTTATTTTACATTGCCAAGATGGTTACAGCTACATTCTGTTCTTCAGACACAGTCAACTTGTTCTTTGCTGTTAGATTGACAATAAAGTTGAATATAAACCAGTGTCCTTGTTATTACAATGATGTGATTATCCTTTATGCCTGGACCAAAGATTGAGCTAGGATTACGTTTTCTTTTCTATGGATATAAGGCCACAACCCTTGGGTCATTCAAGTAAGAATATCAAAGCATCAAGGTTAAAAGATTTTTATATTCTTACATCAGTTGCTTAAAATCGTGACACATTTAATTACTTTCATATTTAGACCATGACTTTCTTTTAATTTTTTTAAGCCTGGAGTTTCTGATTGCCCCTTGCGGCCAAAAAAAAAAAAAAAAGTTCCTTTATTGTATTTTCAGTTTTTCCACCCTCTCAATGAAGTCATTACTGAGTGTATTTCTTTGGTACATCCTCTTTTCTAAGACCTCTTGGAAGGTATGGGATGGGGGAGGGTTGGGGATACTTGAACTGCCATGTTGAACCACAAACACTCTACATGTTTAATTAATTAATTAATTTCAGATTTTATTTATTTATTTGCCAGAGAGAGAACACGTGCACAAGCAGGGGGAGTGGCAGGCAGAGGGAGAAGATGTGGGACTTGATCCCAGGACCCTAGGATCATGAGCTGAAGGCGGATGCTTAACCACTGAGCCACCCAGGTGTCCCTGAAATTTCTTTTTAAAAAATAAAATTCTGTGAAATGTGATTGTGACCAAGAATTATCCCAGGTTCTGAACGATTCTCATGCCAGGCCAGATAACCTCTCTGTCTCATATTGGGCTTGCTCATATTTTCACTTTTGTTATTCATTGTGCCTTCAATTTCTTATCAATAAAATGGGGATACAAAATTCAAACTATGTCACAGGAAGAATGACTAGGAAGTATAATTCTTGGCCATTCATTTCTTGGGGGAAAAATCTATCTACAATAGCTATATATATGCAAATTAAATACATGAGCCATCTATAAACCTATTAGGTTTATAAGAGAATACATTGTAGGAGAGCTCTCTCTGTGAACAGTACAGGGATATTATAAAGTACGTGTCATTTTTATTTCTGTGGTAGGGGCCATTAATTCATGATCCTCTGTCCTTGGCGTGGAGCACAGTCTGATATCAGCTTCAGGATCAAGACTGCCCAGTTCCTGAGGATGGAGGCTGGAGCCTCAGGTAGGGTTAGATGCCATGTTGACCCAAACATCTGACCTTTGGAGGGCACAGTTCTCTCTCCTACTTCTCAGTCTAGTGAAACGTCCTCGTTTGGGCTTGGTTTTTTCCTTGTATGGAGAGGTAAAAACTCCTGGACTATCACAGGCTTTCTTCACTTCAAAAGGAGCAAAAATCTCATTAAATCTACAGGATCTTGTCCTCTACTCTGAAGCCAACCAGGTAGTTTTGGGTTACTCAGAAGTTAAAATGATTTGGAGGTTACTGCCCACTCTCCCTGTCCCTTCTAGTCTCAGCGTAAGGGTGGCTTTCTGAGGGCGTGCTCTCCTGGCTCCATAGAATAGGTAAACTAGGTCAAATCTCTTTGCAACAACTCTCTGAATTGGTCGGGATCCTTTCTCCTTCAAACAAGGGGCAGATACTCAAGTCAAGCTTGTTTAAGCAGAAAGGGAATTCCCTGAATCACGTAATTGAGAAGACTGTGTAGCATTTGTGGATAGAGCCATGGTGAATATAGAATCTGAATTTATGTCATGAAGTTTCTCTGTCATCTCGTCTTACCTTTGCCACTCTGCTGCCGCCTCCTACCCCCCTTCCCCTTTTCTCCTCCCTCTTCTTCATCCTCTTTTTTGTCTTTTTCTTCTTTCCTTCCGTCCTCCCTCTTTCCTCCCTTCGTTTAAAAAAAAAAGTTGGTTCTTTTTGTTTTTGTTTTTTAGCATTTTGTACCACTGAAGTTCTTGCTCCAGTTTACATTAAACTTGTAGGCCACAGTCATAGAAGTGGCAATTATACCATTCTCCCAGATTCATGTATCAAACTCCAGAAAAGACGCTCATTGGCCTTTTTCATATTAAGTGCCCACCCATCAAGGGGATGGGGTATACTAGAACTGCCGAAGTCTGATTCAGAAGAATATTTTGTTGTTTGACAAGAGGGGTTCTGTTGTCCAAAGAAGGGGGGAAAGGTGGTGGATATACAAAATAATAGTATCCATTTCCATCAGACCGTGAACTTGCTACTTTATTTCTATACCATGAAGAATGAAGCTTGAAGCTTTAAGGTCCCGTACTTCCCTGCACCCCCTTATAAAACTTATGAGTAAAATATTTTAAGTGCGATCCATTAAGACTGATGTCTCTATTCACTCTGACTTTCCCTTCCCCTCCACAACATTTCCTTCCTGTTGAGTAGCTTTGGAGGGACTGCAGGCAATTTTCTATAACTAAGTTGGGGATGCATTTTAGTTTGAGGTTAATGAGATAACTTTATGTAGCCTGCAGTCACCTACGCATATGGCTAAATTATTGTTCACAGTCCCATGATAGAAATGGCTTTCAAGTGTACTTCTGCTGTCTGCTGTAAAAGCTGATGGGGTGATATAATATGACAGTGCAGGGCCAGGGTTAAATCAATATTTGGAATGGGTCCTTTAGTACCCAGTACCAGAATTATATGGGCAGGGGATGAGAAGCAAAGCTTCTCTAAAAAGCTCTTCCAAATCTTATAGCTCACATGTGAAACCACATGTGAAAACAACTTAATAGAGGTTTTCCAAGATAGGACAAGTTGTTGTTTTTTGTTTTTTGTTTTAATTTTCTCAACATACTGATAATAAACTGTGAAGCTTAAAGAAATAATCAATTAAAAATTTGGGGGGCACCTGGGTGGCTCCTCTGGTTAAGTTTCCGACTCGTGATTTCAGCTCAGGTCTGGATCTCAGGGTCATGAGTTCAATCCCCCCAAACTGGGCTCCACACTAGGCATAGAGCCTACTTAAAAAAAATTTTTTTTTTAAATTAACCATACGAAGAAAAACTGAATTATCTTTCTCTTCTTTCCATTGAAAATCATGTTATAAAGTTGTCATCATATTGAAGAGGCAGTCAGAATATATACAAAATACATGGGGAAAGAAATATAAATATTATAATATTTTTTCTGGATTAAAAAAATTTATAACTGTGATTTTTTTTACTCATTCTTTTTTTTTTTTAAGATTTTATTTATTTATTCATGAAAGGCAGAGAGAGAGAGAGGCAGAGGGAAAAGCAGGCTCCCCGCTGAGCAGAGAGCCCGACGTGGGACTCTATTCCAGGACCCCGGGATTGTGACCTGAGCTAAATAAAGGCAGACGCTTAACCATCTCAGCCACCCAGGCACCCTTTTTTCCCTCATTCTTAATACATATTTACATTTTGCTTTGGAGGCAGTAATGAAATACAGCATTTATTGAGTCCTTCTGTGCCAGACACTTTTTTTTAGAATTTATTTTTTAGTTTACCTATTTTGAAGGTGTACTATTCTGAGTTTGACAAGTGCTTTTGTATCTTAATTTTGTATTTACTTTTTTTTTAGAGAGACAGAAGGGGGGAGGGTAGGCGGGGCAGAGGAGAGGGAGAAAGGGAGAATGTCAAGCAGACTCCACGCCCAGCGTGGAGCCTGTCACAGGGCTCCATCCCACAACCCTGAGATCATGACCTAAGCTGAAATCAAGAGTCGGGCATTTAACCTACTGAGCCACCCAGGTGCCTCATAATTTTTTATTTACTTTTGTATCTAATTTTATATTTATAATTTTGTGTTTTTTAAAAGAGGGGCCCGGGCATCAGTGTGCAGCCAGTGTTGAGAACCACTGCTTTGGGAGGTTGTCACAGAAGCCCAGGTAAGAGATGATGGCCATCTGGATGAGGAGAGTAGCAATGGAGATGAATTTGAGATCTATTTTGAGATAGAATAGACATGCTTGGCTGATGATGGGGAGGTAATGAATGGGAAGAATCAAGGATCACTCCCAGGTTTCTGGCTTGGACAACTATTAGCAATGGTTCTCCAACTCCAGCACGCTCCAGAATCACCCTGAAGGCTTGTTAGGACACAGATTGCCTGACACCACCCCCAGAGTTTGTGATTCAGTGTGTCTGTGGGTGGGGCTTGAGAATTTGCATTTTTAATAGTTTCCCAGGAGATACTGTTGGTCTAGGGACCACATTTTAGTCTAACACGAGAGCTTTTAAAACTCCTGATCAAGCCAAATACCAGTGAATTAAATCAGAATCCCTGGGAGTGGGATCCAAGTATCAGTCTTTGGAATCACTTGGGAACTTGTTTAATGTATTCATAAATCTGGCAAATCCTCAGATTCTGATTAATTTGTCTGGGGTATGGCTTGGACACTGATACCTTTTCACAGCTCCCCAGGGGATTCTTCTAATCATGTGTCACCACCCTGAAGAGTCCCAGAACCAGGTGGATGGTGATGTTATGTGCTGAGATACATAGAACTGTTCTTTCTCTCTACCATGGTTTCAGAGGTCATCTACCTCAGAGGAGCTTGCTGTCATTGTCCTGGGCATGTGAGACACTTAAAGCATCTGGACTAACAGGAGCTCCCTCCTTTTTCTTTCTTGCTATAAAGTCATAATGATATACAATTTCCAGGGAGCTAGCTGTTAATTCAGTCCCGATAAGAATACAGTAGAAAGTGTCATTACTTAGGAATAGCTACTCCCTCATGTATCCTCAGTGCCTAGCACAGTGCCTGACCCATAGAAAGCATGAAATACCTATGTATTGATTAAATGAAGTACTTTATGAAAATGAGAAATTTATGAAAAATGAAAAAAAAATCAGAAGCTTTGGAACTTTAAATATTAGTAGAAGCCAATGAGTTCAGTAGATCTCAATGTTGGTTGTGAAACGTGAGGATTTTGATATGGGTCCTGTTGCAACACACGAAGGTAAACTCAACATTGACCCAACAGCTTCCAGGCCATGAGGAAGCAAAGACGTGATTGCAAGCCCTTGAGGAGTTGCAGGGGCAGTCTTGTCAGGGAGAGCATGTCCTGTGTAAGCAGTCATGTTCCACATGCTCCCATGTTCTCCAGCAGGGCATTCTTAGGATGCAGCCAGTGAATTCACAGCCACGATCCAGGTTATGCAAGAAATGTCACTTCTCTTTATCTCCTTAAATTCTACTCTGAACCAACAGTCTTCCTAGTCAATGGGAAACTCTAATATCTTTATTGGGAGTCACTCAACTCTTCTGACCCACCCTGGAGGTGTGTGTGGGGTTTTAGGTGGAGTTAAATATTTGGGGAGGTCCCTTCTGGTTTTAGCTTATCCTCTTTACCTGTAATAAGTCTATAGGATGCCTTGAAATTGGGAAGCTCAACTTCCATCCTGTGCCTGGGCATGAAAATTTTCACTGGTGCTGGAAGTCTGGGTGTAACCAGGGCCCAGCCTTCCTGGGTGCACCACATAGTCATTTCCCCAAAAGTCCTGCCAAGTCTTCTGGGCTCTGTTGGGACGTGGGTTAATAATCCTATGACTCAGGATCCCCTCTCTTTCTTTTTGTACTGAAATCATGTCCTCTCTGTGTTTCCTCCTTCTACTCACCTCCTTTGGGCACTCACCAATCTCCCTCCACCAGGATGCCTAGAATCATCTTCTTGGTGATCTCAGCATTTCACTAAAGTTAGGGAAGGGTGCTGCCTTTCAGGAACTTTGACTCTCTGCTCTGAAAACCCTTTGAAGACAGAAAACAAAGGCCTGGCTACCTTCTCAGACAGGGGGATGTTCAGATTCCAAGGCACAAAATACACTATTGTTCTTATACTTCTTCAACTCATTAATATCTCGGTAAATTATCTTGCCACAAGCTGAAATAGGATGCCTCTCCCAGCATCAAACCATTCTGGATGTCAGTGTGGTATAAGTCCCCAGAGCTTCTGTGGCTGCAGTGGGGCTAGTCCTCTAATCCCCTTGGCTGTGTCAGTAAGGGAATCTCCACTGATTTGGAAAACTTGCAAACATAACGATCGCAAACTTTGCAAGTGAACATCTGCACAGCTCTGTGGAATGTTCCAGAACCTTTCTCTTAACATTAAAATGGCATTTCATCCGAACATCTCTTAGTAACCAGAATTGTTCTATTCAAAGGCAGTACAATCTAATTCTCTCTGCAAAACAGGCCAGATTACACTAATGAATCTCTTTAGATGGAAAATTTATCCTATTTTTGATGTCATTCATAACTCTGGCCGCAATAAACATTTACTGAGTGTCTACTGGGTGCCAGGTCCTGAGGACTCAAGGAGAAAGATCCTCAAGGAACTCAGTTAAGAGGGAAATAGCAACAAACTTTTATAATATGAGGTGATAAAATATGAATAAAAGGCTTTAAAAGCATGGTGGAAAAGCCAATAGAAAATTCATAGAAGAAATGACATTTGATCTGGGTCGTGAAGGACACATGAATATTTTTCAGGTGGGGATGAGAGAGAGGGCATTCCAGGAAGAGAAATGGCCAGGACAAAGGGACAAGGGCAGAGCTTTGCAGATTCCCATGTAGTGTGTGTGTGTGTGTGTGTGTGTGTACCAGCGTGTGCATAGGAAACAGGGAGTAGGAGCTGGTTGGAGTTGATTTTGAGGAGGAGAGCAGGAAATATAAGAAGTTTCTTTAAATCTAACCTAGTTTTATAACTAACACATAAATCTCTCGCATAGCCTCTTAGATACCACTAGTAACTGCTGGGACTACTACCACAGAGATAACATTTGTTGTGCTCTTATTACTAGGTGGGAAGTTAAATGTATTTGGGGGATTGTCTCATTTCATCCCCACATCTCTATGAGTCCTTTCTTTTGTTATCCTCATTGACAGATGTTCTCCTGTCTTTTCACATCTGACTCTTGTGTTCTTTTTTTTTTTTTTTAAGATTTTTTATTTATTCATTAGAGACACAGAGATAGAGAGAGAGAGCATGAGCAGGGGGAGAGGCAGAGGGAGAGGGAGAAGCAGGCTCCCCGCTGAGCCAGGAGCCCGAAGTGGGGCTCGATTCCAGGACCCTGGGATCATGACCTGAGCCAAAGGCAGACGCTTAACCTTCTGAGCCACCCAGGTGCCCCTCACTCTGTATTCTTACAAATATTTCAGGTACCTAAGAGACTCATGTTTCTGTGTGACTGGCTTATTTCTTCAGAGTCATAGAATTTAAAAAAAATTTTTTAAAGAAGGTCAAAGGCTCTGCTTTGAGGCCAGCTGACATCACCCAGCACTGTGTCCACTTAAATTTGTTGCTACACCACTGGATGTTTTGACCTCACCATGTTGACCCCTCTGTTTTGACTATAAGGATTCTTGCTCCTGCTCTCTCTCTCTTTTTAGGATTTATTATTTATTTGAGAGAGAGAGAGAGAATCTCAAGCAGACTTGGTGCTGAGCATGGAGCCCGATGCAGGGCTTGATCCCACGAGCCTGAGATTATGACCTGAGCTGAAATCAAGAGTCAGACACTTAACCAGCTGAGCCACCCAGGTGGCCCGCTCCTGCTCTTTTGACCTTGAAACCATTTTGATTCCAGTGCTTTTATTTAGAATTATACCAACTCAGGTGAACTGTCTATCCAGAAAGTGTTTTCTGGAGTGAATTCCATTAAGCCAATTTAATCCCTTACCAATTTTGTCCAGAGCAGTTAGATCATCTCCAAAAATGTTAACTCTACTGAAATCATTTTCATTTTCAACTCTTTCCATTTAAAATTCGAAACACAAATTGATGTATTGGCGAGGTATTATCTATAAAATTTTATTGATCCTGGCTTGTACTTTGTGTAATAGTCATCATTTCTATCAAGTCCATCTTTTTCTTCTGGGTCGAAATTTGCAGATCTAAATGTTTTTTATTTTTATTTAGTTTTTAAAAGATTCTATTTATTTATTTGACAGAGAGAGAGACAGCGAGAGAGGAAACACAAGCAGGGGGAGTGGGAGAGGGAGAAGCAGGCTTCCTGCCAAGCAGGGAGCCCGATGTGGGGCTTGATCCCAGGGCCCTGAGATCATGACCTGAGCCAAAGGCAGACACCTAATGACTGAGCCACCCAAGTGCCCCTATCTAAATGTTTTTTTTTTTTTTTTTAAAGATTTTATTTATTTATTTGAGACAGAGAGAATGAGAGACAGCATGAGAGGGAGGAGGGTCAGAGGGAGAAGCAGACTCCCTGCCGAGCAGGGAGCCCGATGCGGGACTCGATCCCTAAATGTTTTTTTAAAAAAGTTTGATTCTGGGGTGCCTGGGTGGCTCAGTTGGTTAAGCCTCTGCCTTTGGCTCAGGTCATGATCTCAGGGTCCTGGGATCGAGCCCTACATCGGGCTCCCTGCTCAGCAGGAAGCCTGCTTCTCCCTCTCTCTCTGCCTGCCACTGCCCCTGCTTGTGCTCTCTCTCTGTCAAATAACTAAATAAAATCTCTTCAAAAAAAGTTTGATTCTCCTGTCAATTTGTAGTCAATAACAGGGTCTGTTCTGTGCAATTTTAGCTATTACCAGTTTTATTTAGCATTTATTATTTATGCCAGTAATTTATAAATCAACCGATTGCAAATTGAATTGAAATAGTGATGTTTTATATTTGTTTCTTATTCATGGGGAATTGTAAAAATTTTTGTATGCATGTGTGTGTGAAAAGAGAAAGATTAAAAAAAAAAAGAGGGAGAGGGATTGATTGATTGAGAGAGGAGGGGCACCTGGGTGGCTCAGTTGGTTAAGCGCCTGCCTTTAGCTCAGTTCATGATCCCGGGATCCTGGGATCAAGCCCTGTGTCAGACTCCCTGCTCAGTGGGCAGTCTGCTTCCCAGTCTTCCTCTCCCTCTGCCCCTCTCCCCCTGCTTGTCTTCTCTCTCTCTGTCTCGAATAAATAAAATCTTAAAAAAAAAAAAAAGCTGATTGAGAGAGAGGAATATTGTTTGCAAAGCTCTCAAATGTATGTCAGAGTTTAAGTGTCCACGGGGTCAAAGTGTCAGGATATGAGAGCAGTGTTTGTCACTGATCAGTGTTTGTCGTCCTGGGCAGAGGCAGAATTTGAGTCCCTCATTAGCCTTAGGAAGGAGCCTGGAGGAGGGGTCTGAAGCCAGCAAGCGTATCTAGAAAGCATCATGCAAGGTACTGACTGACAGTTAATGGCTCTCCAGATTTACCACAAAAATAGAGATGACTCGGTGGCACCAGCCTTACACATTTCACATAACCAGTATCACTTAAGTAACTTGAAGTTGAGGGTCTTAGACTCTTGACATCATAAGGGTTTTCAAGACAAGAGGCCATGTATGGATTTCCATTGTAACCTATAACTGGGAGAAAAGAGGGCTTGTGCCTTCCAGAACCTTCTTTTCAATGAATATCCATTTCCTATTGGATTAAGCCCAGCTTTTTTTTTTAGCATAAATACTGGATCCTTCAGATTTGGTGGGTGTCCACCCTTAAGCCTCCATACCTATGCACACTTCACTCAGGCCACTCTGAAAGTTTGCTGCCCATGCCTCCCTGCTGTCCCCACATCAGTTTTGCCTGGAATTCTATTTCCTGCCCTTCTCCCTGGAAGACTCCTACATATCCTGCTAAGCTCTTCCTAAAGGGGCCCTCCCTTCTTGAATTAGGAAGATGGAAGAGACATGGGGGGGACTGTTTTGGATGTGGAACACATGGGAGTCACTTTGGACAAACTGTGTACAGAGCTGACAGGAAATCTGGGACTGGGAGTGTCTAAGAGAGACAGGCAATTGGAAAGACTGGGGAAATAGGAAGGTTTGGAAGGACTGGGGGAGGCATGGGCTTAGACTCATGCTATAGACCATGTGAGGGGATAGGGGATGTGGGGAGTTGGATGTGACTAGAGGTAAGTGGAAGGTGGTAGAGGTCAGGGTTGGGGAGAGTTGGTTGTGCACCCCTTTGCTCTCTGCAGTGCTCTGTGAAGACCCTGGTACAGCACTGAACACATTGCTGAATGCTGTCTCTTTTCCCCTGCCACCTGTGAGTTCCTCTCAGTCCTGGGACATGGTGGGGGAGGAGTGTGAAATGGCTGAGCCTCCATATCCTTGGGAGAAACTCTTGGCTAAAGAGTGAGCTGATAAGCAGGGCCTCTCCAGTCTCTTCAGGAGGTACCTGCTTATCTTTCCCCAGGGCAGTCTCTCCCAGTCACTAAACCATGTGGTTAAAGCACCAGAAGACCACAAATTCTGATTCACAGTTCCTGCAGTGGGCTCCCCCATGGCATCTGTTCAGGGAATGTGTGACCCTCGTGGGGAGGACCCAGGTTGTGAGACTGGAGGTCTTTTTAAGATTTATTTATTTTATTTTAGAGAGAGAGATAGCATGGTGGGGAGGAGCAGAGGGAGGGAATCTCAAGCAGGCCCCCTGCTAAGCAGGGAGCCCCATGCAGGGCTCGATCTCATGAGATCGTGAGATCTCATGACCTGAGCCGACATCAAGAGTTGGATGCTTAACTGACTGAGCCACCCAGGTACCCCAAGAGTGGAGGTCTATTTAACTAAGGCTCGTCAGGTTCTTTGCCTGGGCTCTGTCTGGGAGGTGGAGATCATTTGCTAAGAGTTATGAGCTAGGTTGAAAGAAAACTATAAGGTAAATTCACCAATAGGGACATCTGGAGAACAAAGTGTCTGTGATCCTCTATGAACTGCTGGTGTGTGACCTTGTGTGACCTCAGGTAAGCCACTTTATCTCTCTGAGCCTGAGTTTCTACATCTTCAAAATAGGGATCAAATAGCTATCTTTTAGGGCTGTTGTAATAAGTAAATGTGTTATGGTACCTTTAGTGTTTATTGTTTCCATTTAGTTTTTAATTCTGTTCCAATTGATTTTTGTGTCTGGCATAAGGTTGGAATTTAACTTATTTTTTCCATGAATGAATAGACAGTTGTACCACAACACCATTTATTGAATAACCCCCTCTTGCTCTCACCAGTGAGAAATTCCATCCTTATCATATACTGAATTCTGATCTGTTCATTTCTGGACATTCAAATTGTGTTCTGTTAATCCATTGGCCTATTCCTGGACTAATATCACACTGTTTTATTATTGTAGCTTCATCATATGTTGTGATATGTGGTCTCTTGTCATTATTCTTCTATTTCAAGATTTTCTTAGCTGTTCTTAGGCATATGTTTCTTTCGCCCAGAAGAAAGTTCTTTTCAAGTTACTAAGTTCCAAAAATATATGAACTCAATTGTAACTGTGGACAATTTCATAGGGATTCAGGGAATGTCTTAGTCACCTTGAGCTGCTTTAACAAAATACCTTAGATTGGGGAGGCTTAAACAACAGAAATCTATTTTTCATAGTTCTGGAGGCTTGAAGTCCAACAAGGTCAGGTTCTGTTGAGGACCCCCTTTCTAGGTTGTAGATGTTCACTTTCTTGCTATATCCTCACATGATGGAGAGACAGAGAGAGCTCTTATGTCTCTTCCTCTCTTCATAAGAGCATTAATTTCATCATGAGGATCCCATCCTTATGACATCACCTAATCCTAATTACCTCCCAAGGACCCCACCTCCAAATGCCTTCACATTGGAGATTAAGGCTTCAACATACAAATTTGGGGTGGGGGGCACAAATGTTCACTCCATAGCAGGGGTGAATGGCATCTCTTTAAAATAATGACTTTTCAGGCGCCTGGGTGGCTCAGTCGGTTAAGCGACTGCCTTCGGCTCAGGTCATGATCCTGGAGTCCCGGGATCGAGTCCCGCAT
>NW_023270763.1:19842232-20055844 GCF_011800145.1 Mirounga leonina | reverse complement strand
ATGCGGGACTCGATCCCGGGACTCCAGGATCATGACCTGAGCCGAAGGCAGTCGCTTAACCAACTGAGCCACCCAGGCGCCCCTCAGGGAGATTTTCCATGGCAACACTACAGAGAGGTGGGAGGGAGGAGGGGCTGTGTGTGTCATTAAGGTGACCAGTCAGTTTGGACAGCACGGGGTGGGGCTAGAGGGGTAAGTAAGTAACACAGGCAAGATTAGAACTAACATTGGTTTACATTTCAGGACTGAGTTCTTTCTTCTACCTCTGGGGGCTCCCCAGATACTGCTGTCCACTCTGTCCCTTAAACACTTTTCCCCTCCATTTCCCCCATACCTTCCTCCACTTCTTGTCCTCCACACACCCCTACCTTCTGCTTTCATCCTCCATCCAGCCCCTGCTCTGTCACACTTTATTTTGGTGGCTTTGGTTGACTGTGAAGCTCCCCAGTTTGCTGGAGGGGGGGACAGTCCATAAGACTGAGGAGAAATGACTTCCTCCTCTATCTCACTCCCTCTTCTTGCAGCATAAAAGCTTCAAGCTGTCTGTAACATCAGACTGTTCCATAAATGACACATAACATGAAAATAGGCTTCATAACCCGGAATAGCAAATAAGCACATTCCCTCCCCTCTCATGCAATGTCCTGTATGACCTGAGTCCTTTTATCTAAATTCAAGCAGATGGTGCAATTTCCTTGTCCTTCCTTGTGTCCACAGCTCAGTCCTAGGGATGGGGGTCCTGTCATTTTGGCTGGGCTCTTTGCTTCAAGTTGTAATTGTTGAGGTTAGCTTGACATTTGATGGAACATCTGTAATTAATGCGTCACTCAGATGGCACAAAGGAAAGGGAACATGGAGGGACCTTTTTATTGAGATGGAAATTCCACAATCAATTTAAGCACCCTTTGAACACCTACTATGCACAAATTACTGCCTAGGACTGGGGCTACAGAGTTTAGCAAATGATCCTTAGCTTCAGGGACATAGCCTCTGCAGAGACAGCAATTGTCAGCAAAGGACATGGTAAGTGTGATAAGGAAAATGTTCACAAAATGCTCTGGCAATAGGTTGGAGTTAGAGAAAACATATTTGTAATACATATGACAGATAAAACTGTACAATGAGCTGTCACAAACTGATGAGCAATATACTAACACCCAACAGAAAAATGGAAAAAGGCATGAATGGGATCATCCAAGTGGCCAGTAGTATATATTAATCAAAAGAAGATACTATTTTACCCCTGGCAGACTGGCAAAAATTAAAAATGAGGGGAAATGCCTAGAGCTGGAAAGGATGCTGGAAGAAACATGTATTCTCATATATCATTGGTGGAAATGTGAATCATCAGAGTCATTTTGGGACCAAAGCAATGCCATAGTTATTCAACTTAAAAATACACATATTGTTTGTTTTGATCTGCCCCACTTTTAGTAATCTAGCCTACATAAATAAAATTATTTGTTGAGGCAATAAAATTAAAAACGACTTAATTAAGTGTGGCCCTTCCATATTATGGAATATTAAGTAGCTAATAAAAAGTGTGAGTTAGATCTATGACTGTTGACCTGAAAGGATGCTCATTATGTATTATTAATGAAATAGCAAGTTTCATAGGAACTTATATAACATGATTTTGTTCTGGCAAAACCATGAGAAAAACTCAGTGTGTGTGTGTGTTTGTAATTGTTTAAGTGAGTGTGGAGAAAAGTGGAAGGAGATACTCCAGGTTGTTAACACCTATAATTTTAGTGGGAAAGAGGGTAGGAAAGGAGAGAGGATAAGAATGACTATTTTTTCTTTACTAACTTTCCCCCCTAAAAGCTAGTTTTAGATTTTTTGTTGGAGAAGACAGACTAGATGTACATTTTCCTATTCTTCCTGCTAAGTAAAACTAAAACTCCTGGATGTTGCACATTAAACAAACATAAGACTCTGAAAGGCAGAGAGAAGAAGGCAGACTGGCTAGGGATCAGGGAACAACATGTTGGTGAACTCACTTGGTTTTATTTTCACTTCATATTCTGGACTTGGAGGTGAAGAAGCCAGTCACTCAGAATGCTAATGGAACAGACCAAAGAAAAAAAAAAGCAGCCCAGTAAAAGCCTGATCTCATTAGTCAAAGCACCAGGAAAAGAACAACCTAACAAGAGATAAAACTTTAGATAATAACTGCTTTACTGGAGCTAAACGTCACAGAAACTGTGGCCTCACTTCTAACCACACCAGCAGAGGCTGAGTGGGAAGTCTAGACTTCCACTTTTTTGAGAATCTAGCAAGATACCCCAGCTTTCACAGTGGATGGTAGCAGAGAATGCTGATTAGGAATTTGGGACTTCATCTATGCCAATAAGGTCTCCCATCCTCATCCTGTGTATCAACAGAGACCATGTGGAGAGTCTGGACTTTCACCCTTACCTGGTATAATGGAGTGCCTCTCCTTCTCCCCTCTGGGGCAGCCACAGGAGGCCTAGGTAGAGCCACAAATCACCATTGCTTGGGGGTTACAAGGCAGCTCCCACCAAAGTGTCCATGTAGACCACATGAAGCAGGAACTCCCATCCCCTGCAGTAATGAGGAGAACTCCACTTGAATGTCAGCAAAGACCAAGTGGGGAACCTGCTTTATACCTCTGTCTGGCAGGAATGAGGCAGCATGCCCTCTTTTGCTTTCAGAGTGGTATCAGAAAAATCCATAAAATGTAAGGTTTAAATAAAATCTGAAGTCTCATAACATAATATGAAACTGTTCAGCTTTCAGTTGAAAATCACTCGTCAAACCAAGAACCAGGAAAGTCTCAAACTGAATGAAAAAGACAGTTGATAGATGCCAACACTGAAATGCCAGAGATGTTGGAATTATCTGACAAAGACTTTGAAGTAGCCATGATAAAATGCTTTAACAAGCAATTGTAAACAATGCTTGAAACAAGTGAAAACAATGGAAAGTCAGCAAAGAAACAGAAGACCTAAAGAAGAACCAAATGGAAGTAATGGAACTTAAAAAAAACAATAACTGAAATGAAAAGCTCAGTGAATGGGCTAGCAGCAGAATAAGAGGGAACAGAAAAAAAGAATAACTGAACTGGAAGATAAAATAGAAATTACAGAGATAAAATAGACTGACAGATATGAATGGAGCCTCAAGGACCTCAAGCACTGGTAGGACTATAACACAAGATCTAGTACTCATGTCATCAAAGGCCCAGAAAGAGAGGAAAAAGAGGATGGAGTTTTAAAAAGTGCTTGAAGAAATAATGGCTAAATGCTCTTCAATTTGGCAAAAGGCATAAACCTACAGATTCAGGAAGCTGAATCAACTCCCAGAAGGGTAAACTGAAAGAAATCTGTGCCAAAATGTATCATAGTTAAGCTTCTGACAACTGAAGACATAGGAAAAAATCTTGAAAACAGCCAGAGAAAAATGACAACTTATCTATAGGGAGAAAAGGATTTACTTACTTTTTTTTTTTAAGATTTTATTTATTTATTTGACAGAGGGAGAGAGAGTGTGTGTGTGTGTGTACAAGCAGGGGGAGTGGGAGGGTGAGGGAGAAGCAGGCTCCCCACTGAGCAGAGAGCCCGACGTGGGGTTCGATCCCAGGACTCTGGGATCATGACCTGAGCCATAGGCAAACGCTTAACCGACTGAGCCACCCAGGTGCCCCAAGGGGAAAAAGGATTTAAATGACAGTAGATTTCTGATCCAGAGGTCAGAAAGATGTGACACAATATTTTTCAAGTACTGAAATAAAATAGCTGGTGATTCAGACTCCTATACCAGTGAAAATATCCTTGATGAGTGAAGGAAAAATCAGACATTTTCAGATGAAGAAAAATGAAAAGAATTTATAGCCAACAGACCTGCCCTAAAATAATGACTAAAGGGAGTTCTCTAAACAGAAAAGGCATGATAAAAGAATCTTGGAACACGAGGAAGGAAGAAAGAACCCAGTAAGCAAAGATATGAGAAATACATATTTTCCTTCTCCTCTTGAGTTTTCTAAATCATGTTGGACAGTTGAAGCAAAAATTATAACACTGTTGGATGTGGCTCTAAAACATTTGTATAGGAATTACTTAAAACAGTTATAAATTGTTTGTTAGTAAGTAAACATAACATGTAGGGGTCCCTAGTTGGCTCAGTTGTTAAGCGTCTGCCTTCGGCTCAGGGTCCTGGGATCGAGCCCCACATCTGGCTCCCTGCTCTGTGGGAAGCCTGCTTCTCCTTCTCCTACTCCCCCTGCTTCTGTTCCCTCTCTCACTGTGTCTCTCTGTCAAAGATATAAATAAAATCTTAAAAAGATAACATGTAGGTAAGGCTTCTACATTTCACTTAAACTGGTAAAATGTGACACCGGTAGACTGTGGTAATGTATATGTATCATAACAACAAGAACAACCTCTAAAAAAGCTATACAAAGAGATATACACTAAAAAAACACTACATAAATGGCATTCTAAAATTCTCAAATAACACACAGGAAGGCAAGAAAAAGAAAACAGAGAAACAAAAATTGAAAGAACAAACAAGAAGCAACAAATAAAGGAGACTTAAGCCCTAAGATATCAATAATTACACTAAATGTAAGTGATCTAAATACAGTAGCTAAAAGAAAGATATTGGTAGAGTAGATTTAAAAACATGACTCGATTATATGCTACCTGTAAGAACCTCACTTCAAAATAACGATATAGGCAGGTTGAAGTAAAAGAATGGAAAAATACAAATATTAATCAATAGAAGGCAGACGTGGCTATATCAATACCAGATAAAGTAAACTTCAAAGCAAAGAAAATTACCACGGACAGAAAAGGCCATTATATAATGACAAAAGAATTAATCCACAAAAAAGACATAGCAGTCTTAAATGTGTAAACACCAAACAACAGAGCTACAAAATATGTGAAGTAAAAACTGAAAAGAAAGGGGCAATAGACAAATTCACATTTATAGTTAGCATCTTTAATATTTCTCTCTTAACAATTGATAGAACAATTAGAAAGAAAATCAACAAGGATGCAGAAAAACTCAGTAACATCAGTCAGTGGGATCTAATCAACATTTACAGAACACTCCTTTTAATAGCAGACTCCACATTCTTTTCAACTGCCCATAGTACATATTCCAGGTAGAACGTGTCCTTGGCTATAAACAAACCTCAACAAATTTAAAAGAGAACAACAAATAAAAAAGAGAACAAGGCATGTTCTCCAGTCACAATGGAATCAAACTAGAAAATGACATAATGCTGAAAAATTCTAGCCAGTGCAATGGCAAGGAAAGGAAATAAAAGGCATACAGGTCAGAAAAGAAGAAATCAAATATGTCCCTATTTGAAGATGAAAGTGGTTGTCTATGTAGAAATTTCCAAGGAATCCTACAAAAAACAAATTCCTGGAACTAATAAAGTGAATCAGCAGGGTTGCAAGATAAAAAATAAGCATAAAAAATAAATTGTGTTTTTGTATACCAGTAGTGAACATGTGGGCACTGAAATTAAAACCATAATACCATTTATAACCTCTCCAAAATAAAATACTTAGGTATAAATGTAATAAAACATGTTCAGGGCTTGTATGCTGAAAACCACACAATGTTGATGAAAGAAAAGAATTATAAATTTTTATTTTATTTTAATTTTTTTAGAGAGAGTGAGTGCATGAGCAGGGGTGGGGGGTGGGGGGCAGAGGGAGAGGGAGAAAGAGAATCTTAAGCAGGCTCCACGTTCAGCATGGAGCCCGACATGGGGCTTGATATCATGACCCTGAGATCATGACCTGAGCTGAAATGAAGAGTCAGCCACTTAACCCTCTGAGCCACCCAGGCACCCCAAGAAAAGAAGATTTAAATAAACAGAGACAAACCATGTTCAATTGATTGGAACCCTGAACATACTAAAGATTTACAACATAGTAAAGATGTCAATTCTCCACAAATTGACAGGTTTATCTCAATTTATATAAAAATTCCAGCAAGATATTTTGTAGATAATAGACAAGATTATTATAAAATTTATATAAAAGGGTAAAGGAATTAGAATAACTAAAACAGTTTTGAAGAAGAAGATTGAAGTAGGAGGAATCACTTTATCCAATTTGAAAACCTAGTACATAGCCACAGTAATCAAGACTATATGGTATTGGCTAAGTTAGGAAAGGAACTTTTAAAAATAATTCTAATTTGGAAATTAGGAACTTTTAAAAAATTCATTTTTCACAGATGAATATTTTGTAAGATACAATAAAAGTAAATGTTTACAAAGTGAAGTAAAAAGCAAAGACATATAGAAATCCTTATTTTTTATAATCAGTTTCCACAGGCATAAAATTTCTACAAACTTTTTTTTAAGATTTTATTTATCAGAGACAGAGAGAGAAAGAGCACAAGCAGGGAGGAGGGTCAGAGGGAGAAGGAGAAGCAGACTCCCTGCTGAGCAAGGAGCCTGACATGGGGCTCGATCCTAGGACCGGAGCTGAAGGCAGACGCTGAACTGCCTGAGCCAACCAGGTGCCCCTCTATAAACATTTCTAAATGCTCATTCTCAATTTCTACATATTGTTGTGGGTTGTGGCCTGGCACCTGGCACAACTCTGAGTAGCATTGCCCTGGGTGATGGGAAGCTTATTAACCAGGGATATAAAATACTGTATTAATCAGAGTAGGTGGGCCAGTAGGTACTCAAAGTGTGGAAAACCAATCCCGGGGAATCCCTGGGACCCTTGAAAGAAATCTGTGAGTTCAAAACTAATTTCATAATCAAACTAAAGTCAGAACTGTTTCATTAATAAAGCTAAAACAACTTCATGATAAAACTGGTACTTAACATGAATCAAGGCAGTGGCACCCAAACTGCACCAGTGGTCACTCTATTCTTCATTGCTACCCACTTGCATTAAAAAGAAGAATGCCAGGGGCACCTGGGTGGCTCAGTCCATTAAGCATCTGACTCTTGATGTCAGCTCAAGTCATGATCTCAGGGTTGTGGAATCAGGCCCCATGTCCGGCTTCGTGCTGAGCATAGAGTCTGCTTGAGATTTTCTCTCTCTGCCCCTCCCCCCGCTCATGCTCTCTCAATAGATAAATAAATAAAATCTTAAAAAAAGAAGAATGCCAGCTTCACTTATAAATGTCCTTGATGTAGTAGTAAAAATTATTCTATTAGATCCTGAGCCTTGAGTGCAAGTCTTTTTATTATTAATTTGTGTGATGAATTGGGATGTATGCATTAAGCACTTCTGCAAACCAAGGTATGATGGCTATCTTGAGAAAATGCAACTGAGTTGCAAGCCCAACATTAAGTAGATTTTTCAAAATGTAAAATAATGCCATTCCTCTTACTAAATTTTTGTTTTGGAAAACATAGTTATTTTTAATGATCTATATTACTTGAAAAATGACCGACTGGTTATTCACATTTGGGTATTTGGCAGAAACTTTCTTGAGAATTAATGGAGTGAACCTATTACTATAAGGAAAGCAACTGACAGTATTTACAGTATTTGTTGCAGTGGATAAAGTGCATCTCCCAGGAGAAAATGAGAGTCTTTAAAAACTTGTATCTGCTACCATGAACTTGACAGCTTTCCAATTCTTAGAGACATTTTGATGAAATTGGTGATATTAATTGATGTGATTTTTTAAAAAATATTGTATAATGAAATGTGCCAACATTTGGAAGATCTGCATAAGTCAGTGAACCATCATTTTCCAAATGATCGTGCATGATGTTGCAAAGTCATACAGGTAAAACATCCATCAAACTGTATGATGGACCAGTGTATTTTAAGGTAGCAGAGTATGAAAAATTCATTGATAGGATTTCATATTCTAGATTGCAAATAACCTTTAAGAAAATAAGCACTTGTCAAATTTTGGGGTAATTTCAAAGAAGAATATCCACAATTATCTGAAAACATTATTACAATGTTTTCCCTTTTCAATTCTTCTCTTTTCAATTACACATCTGTGGAGGCTAGATTTTCTTCATCTACTTCAACCAAAACAATGTATCACAATGGATTGGAAACAGAAGCAGATAAGAGAATCCAGCCCCTTTTTCTTAAGTCATATGTTAAAAAGATTTGCAAAAATGACACGATACCTCTCTTCTCACTAAATTTTTTGTTTTGGAGCAAAGCATTCTATTTACTTATTTGTTTCATTATTTTACTCTATAAAGATATTTATATTACCATGTAATGAGTTATTATTTTTAAGTGAACAAAATAGGAAAAAAAGACACCTTTTTAAATTTCCTATTTTAATTTCTAATGTGGCAAAATTTGTTAGTCATAACCCACACAAGCAGATTTCTTTAGGACTGTAAAGTGATCCTCAGATGAGAGTTGAGAACATGAGGCTATGGGCTATGGCTGGCGTAGCTACAAATATGGACGCAGCTCAGAGAAGAGCCAGGCAACTCACATTGGATTGTTACTTAAAGAAAAATAAACCTTCATTGTGTTAAGCCTCCGAGATTTGGGAGTTTGTTATGTAGCATAGCCCAGTGTAGCCTGCCTAACACACACACTTGGATCTGTGTTTTAGGGAGATCATTTTGGCAGCAGAATGAAGGGTTGAATGGGGATAGGGATGAAGATTCAGGATGAGGCTGAAAACAGGGTCATAAATCCTGAAGTTGTTTTGGAGGATCTGGTTCAGGGTCTGAATGAGGCAATGGCAGGGGGGTACAGAGAGGAAGGGACACGTATAGGATGTTTCAAAGACAGAAGTAGCTGTATTTGGTTACCAGTTGTTGGGTGTAGAAGGAGGAGGGGAGAAGTCTTAAGAGGTTGGGTTTTGGTCCCTGGAGAGATGGTGAAGTTATTTGCAAGATCAGTAACTCGGTGTGCCTACAGAAATTTTGTGTTTCAGAGGGAAAGGAAATGATGAGCTCCATTGTGAACATTTGACTGTGAGCTGCCTATGGGCCATTCAGAGAGAAGAATAAAGAGTACTTACATGGCTCTTCCTATGTGCTTATTTTAGGCACCAAACATACAGTCATTTACTATACACAACAGTCTTGTGAAGAAGGTACTCATATTATCCGTACTTCATAGGGAAACCGAGGCATGGGAGTGAAGCGATTTGTCCAAAGTGAAGTGGTCACCCAGCTAGAGTGATATGGGCATAGTTGTGACCTAAGCATTTGGGCTCTTGGACACCATGTTTTGCTATCTCTTGATGCTCAAAAGCTAGTTATTAGTCTGAGTCCTGGATCCAAAAAGGCATTAGGTTGTATATTTGTAAATCTCAGCAAGGATAATAACTTTCACTCTTTCCCTCTCTCTGGTCACGTTGAGAGACTCAGGACTAAGCAAACCCCATGAAGTGTCCTGACCTGAGGATGCATCAGAAATTGTATCAGCTCCTTTTAGAATTTCCAACCTTACAGCAGAATCCAACCTATCCCAAGCCTGGCTCACAGCGCCATGCCTTAAAAGCAAACCGGGGAACATCTGTGAAAGGCCAGGGGGCCGCCACCACGGCTGTCTGAAAAACTGCAAGGATTCGTCTTTGCTGAGCTGGCTTTTGGACTCTGGATGAACAAGGGCACGTCACTGCCCAGCTCAAGGCCCGGGGGTGGGGGTGCATCACTCACATTGTATTTGAACTGCATCCCCTCGAGTTGCTTTGTGTTTGGACATCTCTCATTCTCACCCATTAGCATCAGTTTCCCATTTGGCATCACTTCCTGGGTTAGCTTGATGTTGATTAGGTCCCCACTTCCCCTCCTACCTCATCAAACAGGATTTGAAATCTAACTTACGCTTCTACCAAATCACAGTGATTTGGCTTTGCCTACTGGATGCTGCCAGCTCCTAGTGTGGATGCCTGACTCCATGTCTGAAAGGGGTTGAGGTAAGGGAAGAAGAGCTCTGAGATTCTCAGATTCTGTGTGGGGCACTGAGGCTCCTGCTGGTGGCAGAGAGAGAAGGGCCTGAGGGGCACCTGCCCTACCCGTTCAGGGGAGAACTTCTAGGGAAAGTAGAAAGAATGTCCCCAGGAATTTAGTGTCGCCTCACGTTCCCTCCAACCCATCCTGAAAAGCCTCTGTTAGAGCCAGGATAAAATCCACAAGAGATTTGTTTCTGAATGTATCTTAGTAGCTTTGATTTATGGCCCAATTCAACCGAGGACAGTCTGCTCCTTTAAAGTAAAGTAAGTGTAAAATGGACAGATGTGAGGGCCAGGACGTCTCATTGAAACAAAAGCTTGCTTTCTTCCCTATTCAGATCCATATGTGTCACATGCTTCCTATGTCCCAGGCCCCTTCAGAACAATTTTTTTGAAATAATTATTTGTACTCCAGATGTCAACTGCCTGGGTGTTCCTAAGACCTGTGGCATACTGGGTTTATCTCACCCTTTGGAATTTAAATAAAATTGATGGTAGCCTTGTAAACAAACAGGAGTTCCAGGAGGGAAGGAAAGGCATCTTGTCTTTAGAGACCTGTGGGCAGGATGGAGGAGCCGTAAGGGTTAGTGAATAGGAATAGAAGTATTGGGGGGCCATTACCACCCTCAGGTCCAAGAGGTAAGGGCAGGAAGGGAGGAGCAGTGGCAGCAGAGCCTGAAGGAGCTCTAGAAGTAGGAGAGGGCCAGCCAGGCAGCCAGGAGTGGCCGTGGTGGGTGGGCCAGAGCAGAGTCCAGCTGGGGGCCAGGAACAAAGTATCCCACCTCCTCTTCCCTCCTCCTCTTGCTGTCCCATCTTATTGGCTGCCTCCATCCAAGAGGCAGAAGGTGAGGGATACCCGGTGATTCAGTCTGGGAGGTTCTCCCTCCCTGGGCATAGAGCAGAGAGCAGTGAAGGGTGTGGCATGGAACCAGCGCCAACCTCAATCCCATATACAATGGAAAACCCAGTTTTTCTAGGAAATTCTTGGGGGATTTATGTTGGGATAGGAAATCTAGAAGAAACTAGGATATTGCCATAACAAACAACCTCCATTGCTGCCATGCATATTGGCGATGCTCAGCTCCATACAGTTGCTCAGGGGCCCCAGCTAATGGTACTCTGCCTTCTGGTAGGTTTTAAAGGGAACATGGAGCCTTCTCTGTTCTGAGGGTGAAAGATAATTCTGCATGTGCTTTTCACTGCTTCATCCTAGAAGTGACAAACATCACCTTCACTCATTTTTTATTAGTTATCTCTTATTTTCTGACGCAGTTCCCTGTCCTACCTGAGATTCCTTCCTCTCTCTTTTGAATTTCTTCCCTCTTCCATTGGCTGACTTAACACTAAATTCCTGAATTTGAGTCTGATTTCCTGACTCCATGTCCAGAGCTCTTTCCTTCACCCCAGCATCACCACCCTTTCTGCATTCTCTTCTTGGAAAAACCACTCTTGCCTTAATACCCTCTGCCTGGCTTTTCTTTAATCTTGTGCAGTTCAGCTCTGCATATAAAGAAGCCAACACCTTGATGAGAATCATTAATTTTCAGAAGCTTTTATTTCAGTGACTCCAAAGATAATTGCTAAAAATAGGTGCATTCCCTGCAAGACACAGTTAAAATCAACTCATTTTGTGGTCAGACTTCCCAAAGGCATGAGGGTGTGCTGAGAATACAAGTGTCTTAGCAGCCGTGACAAATTTCCCCCATGAATGGGCTTGCAGTAAATAATGATTTCTCAGAGGCAGTCTTTGGTGCTCAGAGTTGGAGTGGGTGGATCCAGATGCCTGGATATGTCCAGGTAGGCCTGGATTTTTCCAAGAGGGGAAGCTGCATCATTTTCCATGAATGCCGGAGTGGCATGAGGAAACAGGTTACCGGGAACATCACACTTGGGATTTTGGCCTTTTGGAACTCTACAAATAGGTTCTTTATGTACAAAACCTTCCATTAGGGGCACCTGGGTGGCTCAGTCGTTAAGCGTCTGCCTTCGGCTCAGGTCATGATCCCAGGGTCCTGGGATTGAGCCCCGCATGGGGCTCCCTGCTCAGCAGGAGGCCTGCTTCTCCCTCTCCCACTCCCCCTGCTTGTGTTCCCTCTCTCACTGTGTCTCCCTTTGTCAAATAAATAAAATCTTTAAAACAAACAAACAGACAACAACAACAACAAAAACACCTTCCATTAATGTTGGCAGTACCCTTTAGTATAGGTTCAGGGTCTAAAAGAAATTAGCAGCAAGTTGTTCGTGGGTACCGTTCTTATTTTCCTTACTTCCCACTTTGGCCCTCAGAGAAGGTAGTTCTGTTAATACTTCTGCTTTCTAATAAGTGAGGGGAGGGAACTTTTGTGCTTGGGCAAGTCTTGACTTATCTCCTCGATGGGCATACCAGCGGCCACTAGTACATCCTTCCCGCTCTCTCTGCCTGGGGTCTTCCTCTGAGCATCTCTCCCTCACTTTCTCCTTCCCTCCCTCCCTTTCTGCTCCCCGCCCCCTCTCTCCCTTCCTCTCTTGGACCTGTCTCCTCCTAGGTACAAGAAGGGTTGGCATTCCTTTCTCCTTGTAAAGAGCAGGCAGGCTCTTCTGTGTTTGCCTCAGCTTCTCAGCCTATAACTGGTTGGGTAAATCTGGATCGTGCTGGTCACAAAGTGTGGATTTGTAAGGGCAGCCATGTAATGTTCTCCAATCCAGCTGTTTAAATAAAACTAATTCTGCTCTTGATCCTCCTCTGGCACCTTGCATCTTTTCCTCAAATTGGTTAAGAATCCATATGGAGAGGAAAGGCATGACTGATGTCCCCAGATTATTAACACATGGAAGGTTGGCTGGGAAGTCTTAAAAATCCCACACAAGGACTAGCACTTGAGGAAAAGGAACAAGGAAACAGATATTATTGATGGGGCCCCTAAGCCCCATCAGTCAGCTCTTAGAGGCAGAAGGTTCTAGAAAATGGAAGAAGATTTTATTACAATAGACATCAAGGGCCTTTAACCTGAGTTCCAGATTCTTATTTTGTAGTTACAGATGGTTTTATCAGGTGTGGGCCATATATTTATAGTATCAGCAGAACCTCAACTGGTGCCCTTAGACTCAGGGCCTGGGTTAGCGAGAGAAGAAATCCATCTGAGGGGCTCAAGAAGACTTTCCCAGGACCTAAAAAAAGTGAAGATTCTTCCCTTTCTCACTCCCATCTCACATGGTCGGAGATATTTATATTTTTCTTGGAGTCAGCTAGGAGTTTCTCTGCGACCTTAGGAGATACTATGTTTGGGGGTGCCTGGGTGACTCATTCAGTTAAGTGTGTGACTTCTGCTCAGGTCATGATCTTGGGGTCCTGGGATGGAGTCTCTCATTGGGCTCCCTGCTCAGCAGAGAGTCTGCTTCTCCCTCTGCCCCTCCCCCCACTCCTGCTGTCTCTCTCAAATAAATACTGTATGGTGACTAACATAACATAATAAAAAAAATGTTTCAGAAATTAAAAAAAAAAAAAAGGAAATACTATGTTGGAAAAGGGAAGGCCTCATTAGAGCTAGGGGAACTTGCCTCAACACAGGCTTTTCCTTAATCGCAGCAACAAAACAAGAAGGCCAGTATAAGGACTGGGTGCCTGCCTTGTGTGCACCCCACTCCACTCCATGCCCTCGACCTACCTCTATAACAGCTTCAGTACTGGAGGATAGTCCTCGTGGACGCCAGCAGCATTCTTCCTGAAGTACCTGCTACATACCTCCACCTTCACACCTCAGGACTTTTCTGAAGAGCAGCCTGAAGAGCAGGGAGGTTAACAAACCCCAAGTAACCCTCCATGGAGGGGGGATGGGAAGCAGTGAACGAAGACTCCTGCCTACTGCTCTTCAGAGGGGCAGTTCTAAGATACAATACTGTTTCTCTAAGGATCACCCATGGGGTTGAGTTCCAGTTGCCCACAGCATTAATTAGCTCAGAACTGCTTTCCACTGATGGTGACCCCTTCCCTGCCTCACTCCCACTGCCTCCTACTGTTGCTTCCTGGTATTATATCCCAAATAAACTCCCTACACCCAAGTCCTCAGAAACTGCTTTTGGGGAAACCCAAATTAAGACACTAGGGGATCCCTTGTGTGTCATATGTTTGGAGGCCAAACATTGGCAAGTGGAAATCTAGCTGATTTCTCTCTCCCCTTCTGTTATTTCTCATCCAAAGTTAAGGGACAGTAAGTGTCTAGTTCAAGGGAAGTAAGAAAATAGGTGGTAGCAAGAGATTTTAATGCTACCTTTAGAGTAGCTTGAGAAATTAGAAAGTAGGAAAGGCAGAATTTGGAGCAAGAGAATGTGACATAGGTCATCACTTTTATTTGAATTAGTGCTAGCCACAGCAGTACTGGGACTTTGCCAACTGTGGGAATTATAAAATTTTTAGATCTTTGCCAGTCGTACAAAATTAAAAAATAATGGTATCATATATATTGTTTTACCTCGCATTTCTTTAATTATAGTTAAAGCATTTTTCCTTGTGTTTATTAATCATTGTTGTTTTTTTCCCATAAGCTGGATATTCCAGAAATTATTTCACAAATCATTTCAATGATAGATATGATAGATATTCAGATCAAGCCCTCTTTAACTATTTTAGGAAATGGTACAGTGCACAAACAAAAAAATAATTCAATCTTCCTCATAACGAAAGTATAGCAAATTGAAAGAACAATGCCATTTTTCCTGTACATTTTTGCTGTAAACATTGAATTGTTTGGTAATACCCCATGTATATAGTTTTCCAAGGGAAATTGGCACTGAGATTGACAGTGCAAATTGGTATGCTGTTTTGAAGGGCACTTGAACAATTTCTATCAAAATTTAAGATAGGCTTATCCATTGTTGCAGCATTTCAAGAAAAATTTGTCCTGCAAATATGTTTACATGAGGTCCCCAATATTATGCTTTATTGTGTGTCTATGCGTGCGTGCATGCATGCCAGTCTATGCATGAAGAATAGACTAGCAGAGGTGGAGAATTAATAAAGACTCCTGGCTCCTTCCTGAATCTAATCCTGGAGCTGCTACAAAAGGGAGAGAGATTCATGGGTCCTAGAGCCTAACTAAAACTATGGACATCATTTAAAGAGAGAGAAAGTGATTGAGTGTCAATATGATGGGGTGAAGGGAGGTCCGGGTGCCAAGGTGGCAGATATGCAGGGTGAGAACTTGACAGCTGCCTCCCCCCACCTTTGCTATTGCAGAGCAGGGAAACAGCACTTCAGCCCAGTGCTTCTGTGGGCTGGTGAGAGGTGGTGACAAGCACTGCAGGCAAGCTGGCTGGCCCTCGGACAATCCCAGAAGAGGGTGACAGCCCATGTAGAGCAGCATTGTCTGCAGCCTAGAATCTGGCCCATTCCCAGAAGAGGAGAGGGAGAGGGGCAAGGAAGGGAAGGGACTATGAGCACACCTGGAGTTTGTCTTCACAACGCAACTTACCAATAGAAGCATGAACTTGGATCACGGATCTTACCTCCAACCCCATCTGCTCCTTCACTCACCCTTTATCATCACAGCCAAGGTATCAAGCAGTCCCAAAGGAATATGAGTTCACAGGAAAATATAACGAGACACTGACTTAAATAATCTATGCCATAAGAAGCAGAAATAATGGATTAGAATTTTTAAAAGTTAAGGAAAATGAATATCCTGAGAGAAATAAGCAAAGATTTTTGGAACATAAAATAGGAATCCATTTGAAGAGCCATTTGGTGACTGTGGGGCATGAAAAATATATTGTAAAAAAAAAAAAAGCCACATTCTTTGGGCATGAAAAGTATATTGTAAAAAATGAAAGCCACATATATTGTCCACGGAGAAGTTGGCCAACATAATGAATACAGCTAAAGAACGAATTAGTGAACTGAAGGATCAGTCAATGAACACTCCCAGAAAACAATTGGGAGGGATAAATCCGTGGAAGAAAGAGAGTTAAGTGAAGTATTAGAATTCCAGTAGGAGTCTCAGAAGGAAGAAAAAAAAAGAATAAATGGGGAGAGGAGTAATTTGCCAGAATTAAAATGGGAGATGGTGTTTAGGCGAACAGCAGGGAACCTCAGAGCCCCAGGTCCTGGGATGTCAGCAAGGGACTCTAATCCAAAGTGGCACTCCAAGCACAGTGGGATTCCTGAGTATATTCAAACATGGTAATTTATTATTATTTATTTACAAGAAACAGATTGTCTTTTGACCTTCCTATTCCTGCAGGGCTAGTTCTGAGCTATTGTTGTAATAGTTTTCAGCACAAAGGAAGAATGCAAAACGTGTAGCAATTTCCAACTGGATGCCTCCTGGTCAGATTTTGATGGATAAAGGGATGCAAATAAGACAGGAGACCCTTGTTAAGCACTATTCTCCTTGATCACCCTATTCAGACACCCAGTGTCAGGGCAGCAGCTGTAGATTTTAACTCTTTTGTTTCTGGTGCAATATCCTTCTGAAGTTCTCTTTCTCTTTCCTTAACTGCTTTCTATGCTTGTCTCAATTTTTCCACATTCTTTTTTTTGTGTTACCACTCCTGCTTCTTCTCTCTGTATTCTCCTTCATCATTGCTACTTTCTCCTCTTCTTCACTATTTTCAAAGTTACTCATTGATTCATCCATCGATTCGTCTATTCAACAATTCCTTTGAGCACCGACCTGTTCCAGACTGGGGACACAGTGACCAAGACAGAACAAAGGAACCCGAACCCACTCTAGTGAGGAGGATGGATAATAAACAAATCAACAAGCAACAAGAAGAAAGAAAAAGCTAGATACTAATAAATGCAATGAAGATAGTGGTGTATGTTAGAAACTGATGTGGGGTGGGGCAGGGTTGCTTTAGAGGAGGACAGGGGTGTCAGGGTAAGTCTTTCTGAGGAGGTGGCCATTGAATTGACATCTGAATGGTAAGGAGGAGTCAACTCTGTGAGATCTGGTGGAAAATATTTCAGGTAGAAGGAAAAGCATGTGCAAATGCCCCGAGGTTAGAATGGTACCTTCTTCAACCTTCTCTTCCTTTTTCTCATTTCTCGTCTCTAGTAAATTCCAGAATAAATGTCTCATTTCAAGTATATTCTGGAATAAATTCCAGAATAAATAAAAGTGTCCTCATGATTTTAACTCACTGTGACCTGGTTTCTGTTTTCACCACCTGTTTGAAATTGTTTTCTTGTTTCCTTGAAATTGTTCCCTTGATGATCACCAATGTCATCCTAGGTGTGACAGTGATCTGAGAATAAAGAAAAAGAAACTGAGAGAATGTTAGCCTGTGGGTCCCTTGGTCCAGCAGCTGGACATCTATAGCTCAGCCTCAGTCTGTTTGGGAATAGGTCTTTATTAGGGTAGAAGGAACCTTTTTGAAATGTGAAAGCCCTCATATAGCCCTGTAAGCTGGACTAGGTTTCTCTCACCCCTATTATAGCTTTTCTGTGACCTGTGTATGATTCTGTACACAGCTCCTTCTCTTTGATCTTCCCAAGTCTGCCTATTGCTCATCATTGAATTATTGGCTCTATATTCTCATCTCCCTTCTGCTAGTATTATTCACCCATCTATCATGGGCTCAGGGTGGGTGGAGTGTACTTTTTTGCCTCTTGATCTTACTCTGGCCATTGGGATGTTAGTAGACATGACTCAGGCAGAAGCTTAGAATGTGCTCGTACAGTGGGGCTGACCCTTGTGCCATCCTGTCAATACTGTAGGATGCAAATGCCCTAACCATAGTCTAACTCATCCCGGAAAAGAAGAGACAAGTTCAGCATACCTGAATCCAACCCTGCCTTGATTAGTTAAAACCCAGCTGACCCAGAGATGTGGGAGCAAGAAGTTAATATAAATACAACATAAATATAACTCAACAAATATCTATTGAGTAAGTGCATTTTGCTTATACCATAATTATTATTATTTTTTTAAGATTTTATTTATTTATTTGAGAGAGAGAGAATGAGAGATAGAGAGCACAAGAGGGAAGAGGGTCAGAGGAAGAAGCAGACTCCCTGCTAAGCAGGGAGCCCGATGCAGGACTCGATCCCAGGACTCCAGGATCATGACCTGAGCTGAAGGCAGTCGCCCAACCAACTGAGCCACCCAGGCGCCCCTTATACCATAATTATTTGTTCATAGGTCTGTCCTGAGCATTTTGGGGTCAGGGGCATTAACATTTCTGCATGCTCAGGGCCATCTGTGTCCCAGGTAAATAGTGGGTACACTGGCCACTCTTTGGAATGGGTCTGAGGCTTCAGGATTTTCCTTAGCAGCTTCAGCTCCTCCATATTAGATAATCAGACAGGGGCCAAGGCAGATTCCTACTGAATTCCTAAGGATTTCAGAGTTTAATCCCTTTGGTCCTGATTTTATAGTCTTTTTTTTATTGTCATGAATTCTTAAGTGTATTCTGTGCTTTGAATGGCCATCAGCGCAGGCCATAAGGCTAGACAGTCTCCAGGCTGTTAGGTACCTGGGACATGCTGCAGAATGATCTGAGGGTCTGCATGGTGATGAGGGCAATCTGATGCCCACTCATCATGGGGGATGAGATGGACAGATACATTCCCATTTATTGTCCACGACAACAGTAATGCTACCTGATTTACAGGTCCCCAGGGTCTTCCTGTTGTGCATTAGAGTGTCTGCGTCAGACTTTCCTTTGTCTGAGTGTCTCGGCTCTGGCCTTGAGGATTTCAAGAGGAATTGATTCATACCGACTTTGTTGGGCAGACAAAACTTTGGGTGATGATTCTAAAGTGGGATGTCTATACAGAGAAAGCTAAGATCTACCAGCGTGAGGTGGAAATCTTTTGTTATTCTGTCCAACCAACATCTTTTCTCTTATGGTGTCAGCACTCTGTTTTTCCTTTGGGAAAACTACCTCCCCTCACTGGAGACAGCACTGGTGGGGCTGTCAAATATGGTACTTGTCTTAATTTGGGTTTCGACCAAAAGAGACCTTGGGTAAAGGACTTGAGTGTGGGTAGTTTATTTGGGAGATGATTTGACTTGATTTATTTTTTTATTTAAATGGGCTCCATGCCCAGCGTGAAGCCCAGCATGGAACCCAAACACACAACCCTGAGATTGAGACCTGAGCTGAGAGTTGGATGTGTAGCCGACTAAGCCATCCAGGTGACCCTAGGATATGATTTTAGAAAGCACAAGTTAGAAAGTGAGGAAAATGAGAATAAAAAAAGAATATAAACCAATATAGGATGTGCTAATGAATAGATTACTACTGTGGGCAATGAGGACCAATCCTGCTTGAGGAACCTCTGCAAAGCCACTTGGGACATGCTGCAGAGTCATCCCACTGGAGGCTAGGGGGTGGGGATTTTATTTGCCAACTTCCATTTCTGTTTGAGAGTGGAAAAGAGATTCAGGATCTTGAGATGAGATGCTGTTAATGTGCTGGCAATCACCAAGATTGTAGGCCAAGATATGGAAGAGGAAGTGATACTAAGAAGCTGTTGCTGATATGCCACATGTTCTTACTCACCAGAGTTGACCTAGTATCACTTCCTGCTCTGACCACAGGGTAGGCACAAGCCCCAGGCTGGTCCAATCAGTTGCCCTCTTTCTGGAATCTTGAGGAGAGTAACATAGAAAACAGAAAATGACTGGACTCTGTTCATCTCCACGGTGGGGTCCAGAAGAGATCTGTCACTGGTTCTTGACGCCCATTTGCCCAGAGTGGTTCCAATTCACATTCTCTCTGCTTGTCCAGTTTTTCCTTCAATTTTCTGTGCTTCCCCATAAATCCTTCCAATAAATTCCCTTTTTATTAAATTAGTTAGATGATTTCTGCAGCTTGCATGCGAAACATCCTGACAGATGCTGGATCTACCTCATAGGAAGCTGTCAGAAGAAGTGGTCTTTTGCATGGCTTGAAATGAAGATGGCATGCTTCAGACTCTCAGCAGAATATCAAGCCATAGAATAATCTTTGCTCAAGGTTGCTGAAGACCTCAAGACCCAGCCCACATTCTTGGCTCATACTTCAGCTAGCCCATTTCCCCTAATCCACTCTACTTATCATCTTTAACTGTGAGTAAATCACAATACCAGAGGGTATTGTGTTTGGATAGACATATGATATAGTATGATATGGTGTAGTTTGATAGGGTATGGTGTGGTATAATATAATGGAGCACAGCATGGCACATTATCTAAAGTATGGGTTTTAGAGCCAGACTTCACAGGTTCAAATCCCAGCTCTGCCATTTATTGACTATCCAATATCAAAGGAGTTACTAAATCTCTCTGTGACTCAGTTTCTTTAACTATAAATGTGAATAATAATAGTACCTAGGTTATAGGATTGTGGTAAAGGTTAAATGGGTTGACGATGTAACTGGCACATGACAAGCACTATAAATATTAGCTATTATAATGCCAAAGAACTATACACCTCTTAAGGACTACAGGTCCTTGTGCTTTTGGGATTCACAAGTATGGTTCCTTAACCTTGTAAAAAGCATGGTTGGCAAGATCGGCTACCCTCTCTTGGGCTTGGCTTGGTGTGTGTATTGGAGGGAAGGGAAAAGTACACTTTATAACCCTCTACTATATGCCAGGCATCATGACAAGTACCTCTTTAAAGATCATAACTACACCCCTAAGAGAGAGATCATTTTACAGGGCAGAGAGCTAGAGCTCAGAGAGGTTAAGTAACCTGTCCTAGGTCGCTCAGCAAGTAAGAGACAGAATTGCCATTCTCCCCGGTCTGTCTGATTCAAAAGCCTGTTTCCAGTGGGTGACATCGCTTCCACAAAGCCCCAAAGTGAGTGACTCCCCCTTTTCTCATTACTAGCCTTGTACTGTGACTGTCCAAAACTGTGGTCTAGACATCAGGGATACTGGATGCACCTCAGAGCAACAGTGGGCCTTTATTCCTCTCCTTTTGCATTGTCCCTTTATTTGGTTTGTTCACTCTGTGTAGAAGATCAAGGACATCATTGCACAAGGACAGTTTGACATGTGACTTGGCACTGATGAAGAAGGGGGTACAGGTTGGTGGTTAGCCCATGGGCTCTCAGTGGGGCCACTGGGATCTGAATCATTGCTGTGTGCCTTCCCTGGTATGCATCTTTGGGCAGGTTACACGATCCCTCCAAATCCCAGTCTCCTCATCTGTAAAGGAGGGATGGAAATGATAGTAGTTAACTCTTAGATGGTTTGTGCATAGTAAGGAAAATAAATATTGGGAGAAAAATATTTGAAATATTTTTTGTTTTTTGTTATTCTTAGAGACAGAGAGTGGGGGGAGGAACAGAGGGAGAGGGACAAGCATACTCTACACTGAGCACGGAGCCCATGGTGTGGTGTGGTATGGTGTGGTATAATATAATGGAGCACAGCATGCGGCTCAATCTCATGACCCTGAGATCATGACCTGAGTCAAAATCAAGAATTGGATGCTCAACTGACTAAGCCACCCAGGTGCCCATAGACATTTTTTTTAAACGTTGAGAGCACGTGGCTTCCCAAGCAAACAAGACTGTAAATGTAGAACCCACAAAGAAAAGATAGACACACATGATGACATTAAAAAAACAAAACAAAATACCAAATATATGGCAAAAGAACAAAACCAAAAGCAAACTATAGGCTGGGGGATTTTTTTTTTAAACATATGTGACAGTAAGAGTATTAGTCGTCCTAATAAACTCTCATAAACTGAGAAGAAATGGATAACCCACTCAGTAGAAAAATGGACAAACACTATCAGTGGGCCCCTAACCAAAGAGAGTATCCACATGGCCAACGGACAATCCAAAGGATGCTCAGGGAAATGCAAATTAAAGCTAAAATGAGATACCATTTTATATCCATCTCACTTGGGGGATGGGGAACTAAAAAAAGTATCTGAAGCTGACAAAAATGTGAGAAAAAAAATACCTTTATATATTTCTGGTGGGAAATTGAAATCTGACAAGTAATACTGGAAGAAATCTAAATATCTGTTAAAAATAAACGAACGCACTTTTTACCTAGCAACCTTATGTTTAAGAATGATCTTATGTAAACAAAAGCATCTCTATATTAGGATATAGAGGATGTTTATTACAACCTTATGTCTTTGGGGAAAAATTGCAAACCATCCCGAATGTTCCTCAGCATAAAACTGGTTGAATCAATTGTCCTATACTCACTGTGGAATATATTGCAGTTATTAAAAAGAATAATTATAAATAACTTGTGGTATACCCATACAATGGCATACTACTCAGTGATAAAAAGGAACAAACTATTGACACACACCACAACTTGAATGAATCTCAAAGGCATTAGGCTGAGTTAAAGAAGCCAATCTCGAAAGGCTACCTAGGAATTATATAATCTTTTATTTATTTATTTATTTATTTATTATTATGTTAATCACCACACATTATATCATTAGTTTTTGATGTAGTGTTCCATGATTCATTATTTGCGTATAACACCCAGTGCTCCGTGCAGAACGTGCCCTCTTTAATACCCATCACCAGACTAACCCATCCTCCCACCCCCCTCCCCTCTAGAACCCTCAGTTTGTTTTTCAGAGTCCATCATCTCTGATGGTTCCTCTCCCCCTCCGATTTCTTCCCCTTCATTCTTCCTCTCCTGCTATCTTCTTCTTCTTCTTTTCTTTTTTTGACATATAATGTATTATTTGTTTCAGAGGTACAGATCTGTGATTCAACAGTCTTGCACAATTCACAGCACTCACCATAGCACATGCCCTCCCAATGTCTATCACCCAGCTGCCCCATCCCTCCCACCCCCACCACTTCAACAACCCTCAGTTTGTTTCCTGAGATTAAGAATTCCTCATATCAGTGAGGTCATATGATACATGTCTTTCTCTGATTGACTTATTTAGCTCAGCATAACACTCTCCAGTTCCATCCACGTTGTTGCAAATGGCAAGATTTCATTCCTTTTGATGGCTGCATAATATTCCATTGTGTATATATACCACATCCTCTTTATCCATTCATCTGTCGATGGACATCTTGGCTCTTTCCACAGTTTGGCTATTGTGGACATTGCTGCTATAAACATCGGGGTGCACGTACCCCTTCGGATCCCTACATTTGTATCCTTGGGGTAAATACCCAGTAGTGCAATTGCTGGATCGTATGGTAGCTCTATTTTCAACTTTTTGAGGAACCTCCATACTGTTTTCCAGAGTGGCTACACCAGCTTGCATTCCCATCAGCAGTGTAGGAGGGTTCCCCTTTTTCCGCATCCCCGCCAACATCTGTTGTTTCCTGACTTGTTAATTTTAGCCATTCTGACTGGTGTGAGGTGATATCTCATTGAGGTTTTGATTTGGATTTCCCTGATGCTGAGCGATGTTGAGCACTTTTCATGTGTCTGTTGGCCATTTGGATGTCTTCCTTGGAATAATGTCTGTTCATGTCTTCTGCCCATTTCTTGATTGGATCATTTGTTCTTTGGGTATTGAGTTTAAGAAGTTCTTTATAGATTTTGGATACTCGCCCTTTATCTGATATGTCATTTGCAAATATCTTCTCCCATTCTGTCGGTTGTCTTTTGGTTTTGTGGACTGTTTCTTTTGCTGTGCAAAAGCTTTTTATCTTGATGAGGTCCCAATAGTTCATTTTTGCCCTTGCTTCGCTTGCCTTTGGAGATGTTTCTAGGAAGAAGTTGTTGCAGCTGAGGTCAAAGAGGTTGCTGCCTGTGTTCTCCTTTAGGATTTTGATGGACTCCTGTCTCACATTTAGGTCTTTCAACCATTTTGAGTCTATTTTTGTGTGCGGTGTAAGGAAATGGTCCAGTTTCATTCTTCTGCATGTGGTTATCCAATTTTCCCAACACCATTTGTTGAAGAGACTGTCTTTTTTCCATTGGACATTCTTTCCTGCTTTGTCAAAGATCAGTTGACCATGGAGTTGGGGGTCCATTTCTGGGCTCTCTATTCCATTCCATTGATTGATGTGTCTGTTTTTGTGCCAGTACCATACTGTCTTGATGATGACAGCTTTGTAATAGAGCTTGAAGTCTGGAATTGTGATGCCGCCAGCTTTGCTTTTCTTTTTCAACATTCCTCTGGCTATTCGAGGTCTTTTCTGGTTCCATACAAATTTTAGGATTATTTGTTCCATTTATTTGAAAAAAGTGGATGGTACTTTGATAGGAATTGTGTTGAATGTGTAGAATGCTCTAGGTGGCATTGACATCTTCACAATATTTGTTCTTCTAAAACATGAGCATGGAACGTTTTTCCATTTCTTTGTGTCTTCCTCAATTTCTTTCATGAGTATTTTATAGTTTTCTGAGTACAGATCCTTTGCCTCTTTGGTTAGATTTATTCCTAGGTATCTTATGGTTTTGGGTGCAATTGTAAATGGGATCGACTCCTTAATTTCTCTTTCTTCTGTCTTGTTGGTGTATAGGAATGCCACTGATTTCTGTGCATTGATTTTATATCCTGCCACTTTACTGAATTCCTGTATGAGTTCTAGCAGTTTTGGGGTGGAGTCTTTTGGGTTTTCCACATAAAGTATCGTATCATCTGCAAAGAGTGAGAGTTTGACTTCTTCTTTGTCAGTTTGGATGACTTTTATTTCTTTTTGTTGTCTGATTGCTGTGGCTAGGACTTCTAATACTATGTTGAATAGCAGTGGTGATAGTGGACATCCCTGCCACGTTCCTGACCTTAGGAGGAAAGCTCTCAGTTTTTCCACATTGAGAATGATACTCGCTGTGGGTTTTTCATAGATGGCTTTTATGATATTGAGGTATGTACCCTCTATCCCTATCCTCTGAAGAGTTTTGATCAAGAAAGGATACTGTACTTTGTCAAATGCTTTTTCTGCATCTGTTGAGAGGATCATATGATTGTTGTTCTTTCTTTTATTAATGTACTATATCACATTGATTTGCGGATGTTGAACCAACCTTGCAGCCCAGGGATAAATCCCACTTGGTCGTGGTGAATAATCCTTTTAATGTACTGTTGGATCCTATTGGCTAGTATTTTGGTGAGAATTTTTGCATCCATGCTCATCAAGGATATTGGTCTGTAATTCTCCTTTTTGATGGGGTCTTTGGTTTGGGGATCAAGGTAATGCTGGCCTCATAAAATGAGTTTGGAAGTTTTCCTTCCATTTCTATTTTTTGGAACAGTTTCAGAAGAATAGGTATTAATTCTTCTTGAAATGTTTGGTAGAATTCCCCTGGGAAGCCATCTGGCCCTGAGCTTTTGTTTTTTGGGAGATTTTTGATGACTGCTTCAATTTCCTTAGTGGTTATAGGTCTGTTCAGGTTTTCTATTTCTTCCTGGTTCAGTTTTGGTAGTTGATACATCTCTAGGAATGCATCCATTTCTTCCAGGTTATCTAGTTTGCTGGCATAGAGTTGCTCATAATATGATTTTATAATTGTTTGTATTTCTTTGGTGTTGGTTGTGATCTCTCCTCTTCCATTCATGATTTTGTTGATTTGGGTCATTTTTTCTTTTTCATAAGTCTGGCCAGGGGTTTATCAATCTTGTTAATTCTTTCAAAGAACCAGCTCCTAGTTCCGTTGATCTGTTTTACTGTTCTTTTGGTTTCTATTTCATTGATTTCTGCTCTGATCTTTATTATTTCTCTTCTGCTGCTGGGTTTAGGCTTTACTTGCTGTTCTTTCTCCAGCTCCTTTAGGTGTAGGGTTAGGTTGTGTATTTGAGACCTTTCTTGTTTCTTGAGAAAGGCTTGTATTGCTATATACTTTCCTCTTAGGACTGCCTTTGCTGTCTCCCAAAGATTTTGAACAGTTGTGTTTTCATTTTCCTTTGTTTCCATGAATTTTTTAAAATTCTTCTTTAATTTCCTGGTTGACCCACTCATTCTTTAGTAGGATGCTCTTTAGCCTCCATGTATTCGAGTTCTTTCCGACTTTCCTCTTGTGATTGAGTTCTAATTTCAAAGCATTGTAGTCTGAAAATATGCAGGGAATGATCCCAATCTTTTGGTACTGGCTGAGACCTGATTTGTGACCTAGGATGTGATCTATTCTGGAGAATGTTCCATGGGCACTAGAGAAGAATGTGTATTCCGTTGCTTTGGGATGGAATGTTCTGAATAGGTCTGTGAAGTCCATTTGGTCCAGTGTGTTATTTAAAGTCTTTATTTCCTTGTTGATCTTTTGCTTAGACGATCTGTCCATTTCAGTGAGGGGGGTGTTAAAGTCCCCCACTATTATTGTATTGTTGTTGATGTGTTTCTTTGCTTTTGTTATTAATTGGCTTATATAATTGGCTGCTCCCATGTTAGGGGCATAGATATTTACAATTGTTAGATCTTCTTGTTGGATAGACCCTTTAAGTAGGATATAGTGTCCTTCCTCATCTCTTATTACAGTCTTTGGTTTAAAATCTAATTTGTCTGATATAAGGATTGCCACCCCAGCTTTCTTTTGGTGTCCATTAGCGTGGTAAATGGTTTTCCACCCCTTCACTTTCAATCTGGGGATGTCTTTGGGTCTAAAATGAGTCTCTTGCAGACAGCATATTGATGGGTCCTGTTTTTTGTATCCAATCTGATAGCCTGTGTCTTTTGCTTGGGGCATTTATCCCATTTACATTCAGGGTAACTATTGAAAGATATGAATTTAGTGCCATTGTTTTGCCTGTATGGTGACTGTTACTGTATATTGTCTGTGTTCCTTTCTGGTCTGTGTTGCTTTTAGGCTCTCTCTTTGCTTAGAGGACCCCTTTCAAGATTTCTTTTAGGGCTGGTTTTGTGTTTGCAAATTCCTTTAGTTTTTGTTTGTCCTGGAAGCTTTTTATCTCTCCTTCAATTTTCAATGACAGCCTAGCTGGATAGAGTATTCTTGGCTGCATATTTTTCTCATTTAGTGCTCTGAATATATCCTGCCAGTCCTTTCTGGCCTGCCAGGTCTCTGTGGATAGGTCTGTTGCCAATCTAATGTTTCTGCCATTGTAGGTTACATATGTCTTCTCCTGAGCTGCTTTCAGGATTTTCTCTTTGTCTCTGAGACTCGTAAGTTTTACTATTAGATGTCGAGGTGTTGACCTATTTTTATTGATTTTGAGAGGGGTTCTCTCTGCCTCCTGGATTTTGATGCCTGTTTCCTTCCCTAAATTAGGGAAGTTCTCTGCTATAATTTGCTCCATTATACCTTCTGCCCCTCTCTCTCTTCTTCTGGGATCCCAATTATTCTAATGTTGTTTCGTCTTATGGTATCACTTATCTCTAGAATTCTGCCCCCGTGGTCCAGTAGTTTATCTCTCTTTATCTCAGCTTCTTTATTTTCCATCATTGGTCTTCTATATCACTAATTCTTTCTTCTGCCTCATTTATCCTAGCAGTTAGAGTCTCCATTTTTTATTGCACCTCATTAATAGCCTTTTTGATTTCGACTTGGTTAGATTTTAGTTCTTTTATTTCTCCAGAAAGGGTTTCTCTAATAACTTCCATGTTTTTTCCAAGCCCAGCTAGTATCTTTAAAATCATCATTCTGAACTCTAGTTCTGACATCATACTAATGTCTGTATTGAGTAGGTCCCTGGCAGTCAGTACTGCCTCTTATTCTTTTTCTTGAGGTGATTTTTTTCATCTCGTCATTTTGTCCAGAGGAGAATAGATGAATGAGAGAACAAAATGCTAACAGCGTAACAACGTCCCCAGAAAATATACACTAAACAAATCAGAAAAGACCTGAAACCAGGGGAAAATAAAAGGAAAGAAAAAAGAAAAAACAAAAAAAGATAAAAACAAACAAAAACAAGACAAAACAAAACAAAAACCCCAGAATATGATCAAATATGATTGGGCTGGTGCATAGATCAATGCCACACACTAGATTCTGGGTTATTTTGGTCCGTTAGAAGAAAGTGCCTCCCAAAATTTTAAAGAAAGAAAAACTTACATATGTACAAAAATAAGGATTAATATGATAAAGGGATGGAATATGACTGTGAAGATGAAAATTATAAAAGATTTTATAAAAGGAATTGATAAGAAGTTGTTTGAAAAAAGAAAGAAGAGGATTTAAAAAAAAAAGGGAGAGAATGTGATCAGGCAGGAGACTAGAACAAAGCCATATACTAGAGATTTAGGGTACATTTTGATTTGTTAGAAGAAACTGTATCTCAAAATTTTAAAGAGAGAACAACTTATATATATATATACCAAAAATAAGGGTAACTACTATGAAGGGATAGAATATGACTCTAAAAATGAAAAAAAATATATATATATTTTAAAAAAGGGATTGATAAAATGGTTAAAAAAGGCAAAAAGAAAAATTTAAAAAAAAAGAAAAGACAGTTTAAAACAAATTAACTTTGAAAGACTAAAGAATCATGGTAAAAAAAACCCATGAATTCTATGTGCAGTATTCCCCTAGCGCTGGAGTTCTGCCGTTCTCATTGATCAGTAAACTTGGTCTTGGCTGGCTGTTCTTGCTGATCTTCTGGGCGAGGGGCCTGTTGCCGTGGTTCCCAAATGTCTTTGCCGGAGGTGGAATTGCCCTGCCCTTGCCCGGTCTGGGCTAAGTAATCTGCTCAGGTTTGCTCTTGGGAGCTTTTGTTCCCTGCACACTTTCGGTACAGCTTTGGAGGACGAGAGTGAAAATGGCGGCCTCCCAATCTCCGCCCTGCAGGAGCCGAGAACTCGGGGCCCCGCTTCTCAGTGAGCCCCAGAGAAAAGCAGTCAGTCACTCCCGTCTCCCCGGTCTCTGGCCGCACTCCGTGCTCACCCGTCCTGTGACTGCGCATTTCTATCTCTGGTACAGGACCCCATGTGGAGTCTCCAAACCCAGCAGATCCCTGCGGTGCGCTCCTGCGCCGCTCCTCCTGGGGGAGGAAGGGGAATCTCCCCGGATCTGCCGCTTATTGGGTCCCTGCTGGAGGAGCAGTGGCCCGACTGTGCTGCGGATCATGGTTTATGGGAACCCCGAGCTGAGAGTCCACTCCTCGGCTCTGTCCCTGCAGCTGGCTTCCCTGCTCCAATCCCTGGGAGCTCTGCCGCACTCAGGCACCCCCGGTCTTTCTGTGACCCCGAGGGTCCTGAGGCCACACTGTCCCAGTGAGGGTTCCACCCCCCGCTTAGACACTGGAGCGACATCCCTCAGCAGAGCAGGCTTCTAAAAGTTCCGATTTTGTGCTCAGCTGCTCTATCACTTGCCAGAAGCGGTCGACAGAGACCCCCTCCCCTGCCATCTATCCTCCTGAATGTCACCTCGGATTCACTTCTCTGCACATCCTACCTTCCAGAAAGTGGTGGCTTTTCTGTTCAGTGAGTTGTTGCTATTCTTTTCTTCGATCTCCTGTTGAGTTCATAGGTGTTCAGAATGGTTTGATCCCTCTCCAGCTGAATTCCTGGGACCAGATGAAATGCAGGTCTCCTACTCCTCCGCCATCTTGCTCCGCCCCCCTGTATAATCTTTAAATGAGAAAACTGTAATGTTGGAAGACAGATTAGTGGTTGCCAGGGGTTAGGGATGGGAGTGTGCATGGGTACAAAGGTGCACAAGGGAACTTTTGGAGGTGATGGGAATGTGCATGTTCTTATCGTGGTGGTGGTTGTGTGAATGCATAGATGTGCTAAAGTTCATAGAACTATAGACTCCCAAAGATCAGTTTTACTGTGTGATAATTTACTTAAAAAACAAACTCCAGGGGCACCTGGGTGGCTCAGTCGGTTAAGCAGCTGCCTTCAGCTCAGGTCATGATACCGGAGTCCCGGGATTGAGCCCCACATTGGGCTCCCTGCTCTGCAGGGAGTCTGCTTCTCCCTCTGCCCTTCACCCTGCTCATGCACGTTCTCTCTCTGTCTCAAATAAATAAATAAAATCTTAAAAACAAAACAAAACAAAACTTCACCGGGGCTCCTGGGTGGCTCAGTCCCTTAAGAATCTGACTTTGACTCGGATCTTGATCTTAGGGTCCTGGGATTGAGCCCCATGCACTCAGCAGGGAGTTTGCTTCTCCCTCTCCCTTTGCCCCTCCCCCTGCTCATGCTCTGTTTCTCTGTCTCTCTCTCAAATAAATAAAATCTTAAAAAAAAAAACAAAAAAACAAAAGAAAGTTCACAACAGCAACAGAAAAAAGTTATATTTCGGTCTATTGACCTGGAGGAGTCTCCATGATATATTTAGGGAGGAAAAAAGTTGTGTAATATGATTCTATTTTTGTAAAAGCAGATACCCTGAAGACCTTTTCTACAGATGATTATATGCTTATGTATGTTTCTACGAGTATGAGAAAGAGGTGGAAAACACACACCAGGCTGGTGGTATTGGTTATCTCAGAAAGGCAGGACTGGAAGAGGAGCATTAAGAGGTATTTCTTTATATATCTGGTTATATTGAGTAAATGCTACATTTTAAATTAAAACCAGAGAACCAAACAAAAATAATAACAGAAAATTGAAGGGGAAGAAAACCCAAAAGAAGGCTAGCAGGAAAGGAGAAGGGTAAAACAAGAAACCAGCTGGCAGAAAAATGATTCTGGGGCTCTGTGGTCAGGGTGCCTGTGTGGTGTCAATCACATTCCCAAATCAGCAATATATAAGTGTTGCTGGAACAGTAAAGACCATTCTGGATCTGGGGCCAGGGACAAGCAGTCTTTCAAGAGTTAAGACTTGGGCTCATTTCTAGGACCCAACCCAGCTTCTTTGGTTCCTCTTTGTTTCTTTCTTCTGTCCATGTGTTCATTCATGCATCCATCCATTATCCACCCACCCTTTGCTAAATGCCTACTGTGTCTTCAATTTTTAAAATTTATTTTACTCTGTCCCTCCTCCAGATCATAATAAAATCCAAAGTAACATTCAGATTTTTTTAAAAAATATTTTATTATTTATTTGACAGAGAGAGACACAGTGAGAGAGGGAACACAAGCAGGGGGAGTGGGAGAGGGAGAAACGGGCTTCCCATGGAGCAGGGAGCCCGATGCGGGGCTCGATCCCAGGACCCCGGGATCATGACCTGAGCCGAAGGCAGCCGCTTAACGACTGAGCCACCCAGGTGCCCCAACATTCAGATTTTTGTGTGTTTATATTTAAAGATGACAATAGGGGGCACCTGGCTGGCTCAGTCAGTAGAGCATGGGACTCTTGATCTTGGGGTTATAAGTTCGAGTCCCGCATTGGATGTAGAGATTACTTAAAAAAAAAAAATCTTAAAAAAAAACCAAAGATGACAATAAATGGAGACATTGGGATCCTTTTCTCAGCATTTAGTTCTATGGCTGAGCCTCAGGGACCAGTCCTCTTGTGGTAAGTGGCCATGGCAGCTTGACCCAAGGGAAACCAAGATCTGTTCAGGCTCTCAGTTCTCTGAAATGGGCATCTGGGAATCTCAGGATTTGGTGACAGATTTTGCAGTGAGTTGCTCCCCTACTTTTGGAGAATCCAGGGTATCTTCTCATAATTTCCTGATATGATTGATTGGAAAATGTTCCCCACTCTATGATTAGAGCAGGATTCTGGAGCCAAATTGCCTGGGTTTGCATCCCAGCTTTGTCACTCACTGACTCTGTGCTCTGGAGCAAGTTTAAGAACATCTCCAGGGACCTCAGATTTCTCATCTATAAACCGAGTGTGAGGCTAAATGTGTTAATAGATGGTGGATGCCTGGGTGGCTCAGGCAGTTGGGCATCTGCTTTTGGCTCTCGTCATGATCCCAGGGTCTGGGGATCAAGTCCCACATTGGTCTCCCTGCTCAGTGGGGAGCCTGCTTCTCTCTCTCCCTCCGCCTGCCGCCCCCCTTGCTTGCGCGTGCTCTCTCTCTGTCAAATAAATAAAATCTTTAAAAATAAATAAATAAATGTGTTAATAGATGGAAAGCACTTGAAACAGTGCCTGCTCATTGTATGCTTCATCACCAGCATTATTATTGTTGTTGTTTTTGATAATTATGTGGGACTGGGCTGCAATGATTGCAGGAAAATATATTGTTTACTTTTAAAGATTTATTTATTTATTTGAGAGAGAGAGCATGTGCACATGCATGGGGGGAGGGGCAGAGGGAGATAGAATATCAAACAGACTCCCCACTGAGTGCAGAGCCTGACCCAGGGCTTGATCTCACGACCCTGAGATCATGACCTGAGCCAAAATCAAGGGTCAGAGGCTTAACTGACTGAGCCACCCAGACGCCCCATACTATATTGTTTTGAGTAACAGAAAACACTGAACAATTTGTATAGAAGAATCATATTTATGCTACAACTGTGTGTGTGCATGTGTAGGTATTTGTGTCCATGTTTGTATGTACATATGAATGCACATTTGAAAAAAACAAGGAATAAGCTGGAAGACGATACTTCAAACCGTGACCAGTAGTGACATCTCGGAGGAGTGGCTTTGGGAGAGTGTTAAAAGGGAACTTTTACCTATTATTTTATATTCTTCTGTATTGTTACAAAACTTACTATTGGCATTATTGTTTTGGTAATTTAAAAACAAAAAGAGGGGCGCCTGGGTGGCTCAGTTGGTTAGGCGACTGCCTTCGGCTCAGGTCATGATCCTGGAGTCCCTGGGTCGAGTCCCACATTGGGCTGGGAGTCTGCTTCTCCCTCTGACCCTCCCCCCTCTCATGTGCTCTCTCTCATTCTCAAATAAATAAATAAAATCCTTTAAAAAAAAAAAAAAAGAAAATTAAACCAAAGGAATCAGTAGACTTTAAAATGGAGATAAGTCCAGTCAGAGAAGAATGTCTTTCCATTATCTATTACAGAAAACTTACCTTTTTCTGTCATTGGTTGTATGAGAGTCACAAAGACAGCCATAAAAATATATTTTTTTTCTTTAATATGAGAACAATTCCTAGGATTGTTGATCCTAATGTGAAGGTGAGATTTGTCTGATATAGATCCACAGGGTCAGTCTAATAAATCACTCTGCTGGTGGCTGCATTAGAAGTTCAAAGTCTGGAGGTGCAAATCTCAATGTGTCTACGGTTCCCCAGACACCGCTAAGCCCTGATCCCCATTGCCTACAGCCTTGTTGTGCTGAGCTCACAGAATTTGGAGCTAGACATTCTTCTCCACATGTCTCCTTCTGCTTTAGACCTGCTCCTCCATCTTAGTGGTGCCCAGAGTTAACTTACTGCAATGGAGGACACAATCAGAGGTTTTCTTTGGTCCTGCTGGAAAAGCAAAATGATATAGAAGTCTGGGTTAACTACAGTGATGACAGTCAGATTCTCAGGCAAGACCTCAAAGTGACAAACTATTTTATCCATTCCCCTAGAATGGATCTCTTTAGACACAGGCTCACATTGTCTAGACACACAGACCAATTTACAAACCAAATTTGTATTATTACCATGACGGCAGGTTAAGCATTGTAAGAATTTTCAGGTCTAATCCTTAGGTTGCCCTTCCAACCAGTAATGTAATTGGAAAATCGAAAAGATATTGAATGTATGATTGGTGGAGGGTTATTGTGAATAACCCTTGTGAATGAGACAGCCTCAGGGTCAAATCAGAGCTCCACCATCTGCAGTGTGACACTATGCATGTTGATATAACTCCCCAAAGCTCAGTTTTGTCATCTGGATAAAGAAGATAATAGTACTGCTTTAGATTGGATCCCTGGTAACAAACTGAGTTGGGGAGTTACAACCAGAGGTTTCCTGGAGGATACACTTTCAGGAAAGTGAGAACTATAGGATTGGAATTTGGACAGGAACTCAATCTGGGACAGCCTTTAGAGTCCTCACAAATTGAAAGAGAGGCTGAGCTTTTGAGCTCTTAAGTCAATCAGTCATTGGCCATATGCCATCCCCTTAGAGGGTGTATAACCTTGGGTAGTGTAGTTCCGCATAACTGAAGGCAGTCTCCAATGAGCTGTGAGCCTCCAGCAGCCTTCCTTCCCAGCTGGGCTGCACTGGCTTTGAGAAGGGGATCTTGGTGGTGCTTCCCAGTATCCACTACAAGTGCAGACTCCAGGTTTGGGGAGGATTAGAAAAGTGCTTAGCATAGAGCCAACCACACCTCAGAGCATCTACAAATACTAGTTCCTTTCCTTTCTGTCACTCTAAAGAAATATTTCTCAATGACTTTAAGAGTATGGAGATAGTTTTCCTCTTCCATCCTATGTTAGACCTTTCTGGTAGCCAAACCCCTGCACCTACCAGAAAGATCATTTTGCTTTGTGCAGTATGAAATGAACACTAACAAAGCCTTAACCTCTTATATACTTCATCTGTCACTACAGGACCCATAACCTCTCGATAGGTAAGCAACTAGGGGAGGGTTTGCTCTTATATCAATTACATACTGCCATTTTTTCCTCACATATTTTCTGATTGGAGATTTTGGAGACCCTTTCATCTCCTGGGCAGTATATTCTATGAAGTATATTATTCAGGTCACTGAAGCTGGACATTGTTTTTTTATTGACTTCAGAAGTAGAGGGTCACTTTTTCTTGACTTTGAACTCAAACTTTCAGGGAGATAACCTTCTCAGAAATCCTGTATACTTACTATCCAGACCAAGTGTGCTCAGGAGGATTTTCCATTTCAGTGTCTTATTTGGTTTTGTGTTCTCTCTCTTCTGATACTATTTTTTTTTTAAAGATTTTATTTATTTATTTGTGAGAGAGAATGAGAGACAGAGAGCACGAGAGGGAGGAGGGTCAGAGGGAGAAGCAGACTCCCCGCTGAGCAGGGAGCCTGATGCGGGACTCGATCCCGGGACTCCAGGATCATGACCTGAGCCGAAGGCAGTCGCTTAACCGACTGAGCCACCCAGGCGCTCTCTCTTCTGATACTATTAAGCAGTGTCCAGAACAGGGCAGGGACAGACTAGAAAAAGAGGTAAGCTGGCATCCAAGATTATTGCAATATTTTTTGGCAGGTGGGATCATCTTGGGGAGGGATAAAAGACTTTGGAATATCTAATGTAAAAATCAGCGCCTGAATATCTGAGCAAAGTGGCTGAAGCAGAATCATCAGAAGAGCCAAAGAGTTTAATTGGCAGAAGCCATGTAGTGATTAAGATTCTGTTAGTTGAAAAGTAATTAAACCAACTCAAGACAGCTTAAGGAAGAAGATTTATTTTTAAGAATACAGTGGTGTTTTACAAAACTCAAGGGCATGGATGCAGCCCATCTTAGGAAATCCAAGCAGACTCTTGACTCACTTCTGTTTCTCTCATACATATATATATACTCTGTGGAGATTGAAAATATATCCTCAAATTCTTTGGCAATTCTTTCCTCCAATTGGAGTCTAATTCCCCGCTCATTGAGTGTGAGCTGGACTTAATGTCTCACTCACTTTTAATGGATAAGATGTGGCAGAATGATGGTTTGTGACTTCTGAAACCAGGACATAAAAGGTGCTGTGGCTTCTTCCCTGTTCTTTTTCTTGGATCGCATGGGGAAGCCATGTCATGAGGACACTCACACAGCTCTGTGGAGAGGTCCATTGGTAAGGAACTGATGCCTTCTGACAACATCCATGTGAGGGAGCCATCTTGGAAGTGGATTCTTTAGCCCCAACCAAACCTTCAGATGCTACAGACTCAGCCAGCATCCTGACTGCAACCTCATGAGAGAGCCTGAGCCAAAACCATACAGCGAAGCCCTTTCTGAATTCTTGATCCCCAGAAACTGTGAGATAATGTGTTTACTGTTTAATTCACTAAGTTTTGGACTAATATTTTACAGCCATGGATAACAAATATCAGATTGGAAATAATCACTGCCAATAACTCTTCTCATTTAGAGGACAGTCATCAGAGGGAAGAATCTTAGTCTTATTTCCAAGAGGAAAGATCCTGATCGACACAGTTAGGTCAAGTGCTCAGATGTGAGCCAGTAAATTGTGGTTAAGATGGGGGGCAGCATCATTTACAGGGGGACTTTTATTATAATCATGTAAATGTGAGGTAATTTGGTAAGGAGTACGTAGGATACCCCAAAGAAAATTCCACAATGGAACAGGACTTTATTTCTTTGGTCACCAGAGTGTCTCCTAAGATAATTGAAGCTTACCTTAGTAAGTGATTTGAACTTAGGTAGCAATGCCATGTATTAAATTTAAGTGTGCGATTGCAGAGATTGGCAGACTACTTGTGCTTTGGCAGCTTGCCCCCTCATGCCTGGCTACCCTTGATGTGTTCTTGTGGCTCCAGCCTTCCTTCCTGGCCACTTTCAAGTTGCTGAATATTTTCCAAAGTTTTCTTCTGACAACTGTAGTAAATCCTTTTCAGAAACCTCCCATTTTCTTCTAATATATGGAAAAAACTTAAGTTCACCTGACTTTTCTAGAAATAATACTCTTGGATTTCTCCCCACCCCCACTCTCTCCAGCTAGGTGTATGGGAGAAAGCAAACACAGTAAGTCATGATGATTTCTGATTTATAAATCAAATTAAGCTACTTAAAACAAGTGATGTTACAAATAAAGGCAATGAGGTTATAGGGAATGGGTTTATTATAATACTGATATGTACACAGCAACCTCTGGGTGAATAAACTTTTCATGTAATGAACATTATGGCAAAAACATTTCCTAAAGTAAACCTGTACATAGCCTCAGGATTAGGGGTTACTTTTGAAAAAAAACAACAACCTTTGAAATCATGATATCTCTGGGGGAATATCTGATAAACAAACTAGCCAGGGCAGAGTTCATGATCATAAGGTATAGAACAAGTATAAATCTGCTAAGAATGGAACTTCACCTCCAGACACTGTAATCTATTTTTAGAATATTCATGATAAATGTCTTCTAAGTGTTCTCCAGATTTAACCCTTCCCTAGCATAACCACTAACTCAGGGCTGTCTTCCTATCTGTGTGTGCCAGCATTCTTCACAGCCTTTGCAAACTTCCTCACCTAATTGTCAGTTAAGGCTTAGAGTCTTTGTTGTCAGCTTAGAATAGTGGGTCCACCAATTGTGATTTTTAATCCAGATTTGTGGGTCTAAGACTTAACAGGCCAGTTTTCCCTTATAATGATATTAACTTAATTGTCAATCCTAGCTCAGGTGTTCTGTGAGTTTTTAAATTTTCCTGGGAAGTTAGGATTGGGCTGCTTAATTTTAATCCAGAAGTCCTTGATATGAATGTTTTTGAACTCTTTTTTCTTTTTTTTCTTAAGTAGGCTCCACAACCAGCATGGAGCCCAACGTGGGGCCCAAACTCATGACCCTGAGATCAACACCTGAGCTGAGATCAAGAGTCAGATGCTCAACTGACTGAGCCACCCAGGCACCCTTTTTGGACTCTTTTGACCCATATTATCACATATTTCCAGAATAGCCCATATTTCCAGAACCATTGTGCCAGTTTCCACTTCCACAAAGAGTTCATGGAAGAAAGACTTATACCTTCCTATGCCAAGCACCTGCTGGTTTAATAGACCTTGCCCATTACTGACTTTGTGGAGAGTCAATTATTTAATCAGTAGTTGACTCTAAAAGAGAAAAATGACTACATCTCCCTAAAATATCTTTGATTTTTAGTGTCATTGAATATTTGTATTTATTTATATTTCTTCTTATATAAATTGCTTATTCATGATCTTTGCTCTTTTTTTTTTTTTTTCCCATTATGGAGTGAGGATGTTTTCTTAATGTTTTGATTGACTGATTGATTGATTGTAGGCTCCATGCCCAGCATGGGGCTTGAACTCACAACCCTAAGATGGAAGAGTTGCATGCTCTACTGACTGAGCTTGCCAGGTGCCCCAGATGTCTTCTTAATGATTTTTAAGAGCTCTTTATACAGTAAGACTAGGAATTCTATGTATTTCCTGGTGATTCTAGCCGTTAAGGATTCATTTTTGCCTCTGAAGTAATTTATAAAACATGGGTCAACACAGCTCAAGAGTAAAAAGTATTCCTTATCTTTTTCATTGTGGTTAATCAGTCTGTGGCACCTACGACTTTATATAGAAACCAGTTAGAAATCTTAAGTCAGTGGGGTGTTATAGAATATGCTAGCAGTTGGGGTTAAAAAAAAATTCCTGCGTTTAATTTCCAGCTCTATCACTTTCTGTTTTGAGGAAAACTTTTAACTTTCTCTACTGTGGTTTTCTTAGACATAGACTGAGGATAATGTTAATGGCTGGGATGCTGGATTATTGTAAGGATCCAGTTACATAGGGCACATGAAGGTGCTTTATGAACTGTAGTGCTGCCATATGTAACTTGATCTATATCTAATCTTAATGGTCAGTCCTTCTGAGATTAGCTTCTGGCTGCCCTGGACACACTGGGCTTGGATGAGGGTTCAACAAGTAGACAAAAGGGTTTTGAAATGAGTAGAAATTGCAGTAGTTTCTCTGTGAGCAGTGATGGAAAAGACATTTTTCAGTTTTATAAAAACAATAATCTTAAGCTAAATGGGTAAAGAAAAGACTAGTCTGAGCATTTAACTACTATCATGGCTTTGTACCAGAAGGAAACAAGTGGTCAGTGACAGCAGATGGAAATACTACATTCACTTTTCTCAGACATAACCCATCACTGATGAAGCCTATGCTTTGTTATCCCTGATGTCCCAAGAAAGTCACTTTTTTTTTTTAGAGGAGGGAGGGGTAGAGGGAGAGGGAGAGAGAGAATCTTAAGCAGGTTCCATGTCCAGCACGGAGCCTGATGAGGGACTTGATCTCACGACCCTGAGATCATGACCTGAGCTGAAATGAAGAGTCAGATGCTTAAGCAACTGAGCCCCCCAGGAGCCCCCCAAGAGAGTCACCTTTGATGGGTTTATTCTCTCTCCTGGTTCATCCCTATAGACCATTTTGGAGGAAAACTGATCCCTGATCAGTGAAACATAAAATCAAAATCCTCCACTTTTATTCTTGACTCAGCATAGATTAGTGGGAATGAGCACTAAGTTATATGCCCCAAACTTAAAAACATAAGGTGTACCCATAATAGGATTTTAGCTCATCATTTAACCTCTCTGAACCTTAGATTTCTAACCTTCCCTGATCACTTTATGGGTATGCTGTGCTAATTGGATAAGATAATGTGTGTAAAGCTCTTTGTAAGCTGTCATTAATGTAAGAGAAATGAACATGATTTTAACAAAATGAACATTGGTATCTGGATAGGCAAGAGCAGAACTTGGTTGCCATGTTGTTCCAAGCATGCTGAGAGCAGTTTAAGTAAATGAAAAAAAAACAAAAAACACCAAAACAATGTACTCTGTAAATCAATCCTTTGCACCAGGTTTGCTTCTGTAATCCAAGTATATTTCCACCAAGTCATGATAGCAGGCTCTGTCTGTTTGATCTGAGTAGTCCTGATAGAGAAGCTCACTTATTGTTTCACTGGATCCTGACTTGGTAGCCAGGCCTCCCAGGATTAACTCAGATTTCCATCCAACAGGCAAGATTGTCACCAAAACCTCCCCCAAAGTCTTCCTCAGCGCCCTTTCCCGGTGCCCCCCCTACTCGGCTGTTCAGTTCTGAGCACACTGGTGAGCTTTTCTCCTCTCACTGTCTCCAGCTTCCCTGCTCAGTCAGCAGATCCTTGACACTGTGATATCTGTCTTTCTTTCTCTCATCTCTTTTCTGAAACCACAAGATCAAAGCTTTCAGGAGAAAGAAAAATAGAAGAGCCCCTGCTTATGCAGACAGCAGCATCTCCTCCCTGCTGCAACTGGCAGCAGTCTTGTATCTTCTTTTCTTTTTTTTAACCTATCTGATGAGAATTTTCCCCTTATTTGGCTGCCTTTTCCCCTTCTCCAATCACCTTTTTCAAAGAACTTAGTATTCACAGAAGAGATTGTTTATACATTGTATATTTCTATGATAGTTTTTCTTAGCAGCAGATTTTAGTTCACATATTAAGAGTCTCCCAGGAAGATTTATTTAGAAATACATTTCTTAAAGGAATACAATTCCTTTAGAGACCTTTATAGCTGATTTAAAGATATACTTTATGTAATTTCTGTATCAGTTAGGATTAGTTTTTGCTGTCTGTATCAAGAAACTAAAATTAAAACTGATTTAAAGGAGTTTATTTCTCTCCCCTGTACAAGAAGTCTGGAGGCCAGCACTCAAGTCTGGAAAAGCTTCTCTGTTATTGACTTAGCTCCTTTTATTTTTCTGGTACACGTAAGCTGTTCAAGTGTGTGGCTTTTATCATCAAGGCCACCTCATGGTCAAAGATACCTGCTGGATCTCTCATCATCATGCCTGGATTTCAGGCAGGAAGAAGGAAGAGAAGAGGAAGGCAAATGGGCGGATGTCCCTGCTGAGGTAAGTTCCCTTAAGCGGTCTTGCTGGAACTCTGGCCAGCACTTCCATAAACATTTCATTGACCAGAACCCAATCCTATGGTCACATGTGACCTCAAGGGAGGTGCGGCAAAGTTGTCTTTTCTGAAAGCATTGCCACACCAAATAAAATCAGGTTCTGTCACTAACGAAGGAAGGGAGAATGGATACTTTCTGGCAACTAGCAATCTCTGCCATGGTTTTATACCACCTCTCTGGACTTGGCTGTTTTTAAGCTAAACCGGCATTCTGGTCAGTTGCCTAGCTGGTTGTATTTTGCATTTCTCTTCCAAGAGCCCTTCCTAGTTCCTTCCCAGATGAAGGAAGGATAGTAATCTGATTGGTCAGAGTTTAGGTTGTGTTTACAGGTGAGCAGCTCATTGTACATTAAATTGATCATGCGTGGTTGTGATCCTTTCCTTCTTCTTGCCTTTGTATGGTTGGAGAGAGAAGCTGATCCAAGGTTCAGGCCGTTCTTCGTTTCTTTAGTTTTTCTTCCCTTACACAAAAGTGGGGGAATGGATAAAATTGCCCAAGGGGAGAAGGGGAGCAGAAAACCAGTGTTGAAAAAGAGGCTGAAGAACCCTGTATATGAAAGTAGAAAAGAGGAAAAATATCAGCCTTCCCCAATCCAGGATATAAAATCAAGTTAGCCTTCCCCAATCCAGGATATAAAATCAAGTCAGCCTTCCCCAATCCAGGATATAAAATCAAGGACTTGGCGTTGGCACTCCAGCTGCTCAGGGTGTGTGCTGCCTCTGTAACAGCTAGCCACAAAACAAATGCTGAACGCTATTTTTGCTTTCTGCTTTTTTTCATAAAAGCAAAAATGTTCTTCAGATTTCTTTGGGTTAGCAAAAGCAGATACCCATGTAGGTCTTTTGTAAAAAGCAAAGTGTTGTAATGTGGACTTTTGAAAAGTGGGGGTTACTTGTATAATAAGAAATATATATTTAAAAAAAAAAAGAAATATATATTTAGTCTTTGTCCCCAGTTCCTGGCACAGAGCTCCTAAAGCCCTGTGATTTCCTGAGTGATGACAACTTTTTTTGTTATATTTGGTCTTCCTGACAGTAGAGCTTCTAAGACCTGTAGGAATCTCTGGAGAGATAAGAGTGTCCTTTGGTATGCTAATGAGATGACTGGTGGGTGGGCTCCTAGGTAGCCTCAGGAATAGGGTGGGGAACTGTAGGTAGAGGAGGGGGACAAGAAAGGGGTTGGAAACTGGATGCCAGAAACGTGGAGCAGGAGCTTGATTAGAGGCTCAGGACTTTCTGACCTACCCCCTGACCTCTGACAGGGGAGAGGGACTGGTGATTGAGTTAATTATCAGTAACCAGTGATTTGGTTCAATCATGTCTGTGTAATGAAACTTCCATTAAAAAACCCCTAAACTATGGGGTTCAGAGAGTTTCAGTGTTACTGAACACAGTTGCTGGAAGGGTGGCACACCCCAACTCCATGGGACAGATGGTCCTGAGCTCAGGACCCTTCCAGACCTTGCCCTATGTACCTCTTCATCTGGCTGTCTGTATCCTTTATAATAAACTTACTTAGCAAAAGTAAGTGAAGTGCTCTCCTGAGTTCTGTGAACTGTTTCAGAAAATTATTGAACCTGAAGAGGGGTTTGTGGGGACTCCCTGAATTTATAGCCAGTTCATCCAAAGTCCTGGTGTATCTGACATCTGAATGAAGCAGGGGCAGTCTTGTGGGACTGAGTCCTTAACCAGTGGGATCCAATGCTATCTCCAGGTAGACAGGGTCAGAATTGAATTATATTGTGGGACATCTAGCTGTGTCTGGAAAGTTGAAGATTTGGTTGTTGGTGTAAGAAAAAAGCCATAAAGACAGAAGTATTCTGTTGTGAATCAAAGGAGCTGTCAATGGGTGGGACCCTATAGAAGTGACAATGGCATTCAGAGTTCCCCAGTCATTCCTATTGTGCCTCTGAGTGCCTCATAGTTGGTTTCCTGGGCATGCATATTCAAACCTTAGAAACTGACCAGACTCCTTGGTACAGGGGAATAGGTGGGGCTAGGGTCAGTGGGTGACAATTTCCCCCTTACCCCCACCCAGGGGTAGGATGGGTCACTCTTTGGAGCAGTCAAAGCATGATTCCTCCTTCCCACATTCCTATAAAGGAAAGCCTGTAAGTTGGGGAAGTTGAGGATGGGTCAATCTGAGAAGAATCAATTCCTTATCCTTTTCCAGCTTTGTAACTTTTCCTTAGAAGTCATGAATTGTTGTCCATTGACTAAATCAAGCCTGCAAATATGTTTTGTTTGGCATGTATAACATTCAAAATATGAAATGGCAACATTTAAAAATTGGGGGATTTCACATAAAGTTTAGAGTCCTAGCTTTTCTTGTTTAAAAAAAAAAATAGATCTGGTCACAGTGGATCAACATTCCTGAGTAGTGGCTGCCTCTCTTTGCATGAGGCATGCACTCTCCAGCTGGCCATTATCTTCACTCTTAGATTACTGCTTGAACTCTGTGGTCATTTGAGCTTGTGTTCTTGGGTCCCTTGTTTTAATCATTCACAGTATGTCCACAACTGATCCCTGAAGCTGAATTCTGGCTATCTTGGAGATTCTACAGCTGTGCCCAAGCTTTTCTGCATAATTTCTGACTCTTCCATATCCTAGACTTCATCTCTGTTTTATGGTTTTGCTCTCATTCTATGGATGGGACTTCACAGCTGCTGTCTCTGGATTTGACTCTCAAGTTATTTCTCAAGTCCCCGGGCTCAGTAAATCCCCAGGGTCTTCCCATTCCAGGCCACCTTCAATAAGTAAAATATTCTGCTTGAATTTACCTCCTTCGGATTTAAATATTGGTCTGCTAGGTTGGTGTCTAGGTTGGGTCTGCTGTGTCATTTATTAAGGGAGGACCCATGTAAATCTAGGACCTTATAGTTGGTGGATGTTCCCAGGGAGAGTCCTGAGCCAGGCATCCAAGTGGTTTTTGATATAGTTATGCTAGAAGATAAGCCACCTGGAAAGCTCATCTCAGATGGGGTCACACTTAGTGATTTTGATAAGGGTTGGTTACAAGGTTCCCAGGGGAGACAGCAAGTAAGGCAAACAAGGAGTTGGATGACAAATTGGACTCTAGCTGGGGCCTGGAAAAAAAAAGGTTTTGTTGGATAATAAGGTTGAAGGATAGAGTCTGTGTTCAGGGAGCCAAGCTCCCCAAAATCTCTGAGTGAAGCTACTTGGTATCATTATGGGGCAGCCCAATATAGGCCAACAGGGGTAATAGTATCACAGATCCTTTTCTGTTTTAAAGTGTCAGATATTTATTTATGTATGTATGTATGTATGTATGTATGTATGTATGTATGTATTTATTTATGAGAGAGAGGAGGTGGGGAGGGCAGAGGGAGAGGGAGAGAGTCTCAAGCAGACTCCATGCTGAGCACAAAACTGGTAAAGTGTCATATTTTTATAGAAATTGTCATATTTATGTCAGAAACAGATTGATAGGGATCTTGGACATCATCTGGAAATATTCCCAAAATTTTTACAGTGTATTTTATGGGATAGTTATAGTGTAATTTGTAAGACTGGTGCGTGCAAATTCTATAAAAAGTTGAAAAGCCCATGTCCAGTGATAACTGTGAAACCATTTTCATATTCCTTTCTTCCAGTATGTCATCTATGCAAAACATGTATATACATATTTATTTATATACATATTTATTTATTCGTTTATTTTATAAAAAGAGTAATCACACTGTATTTAGGTTTGTATTTTGTGCTTATTCTCAGGATGTATGAACATTTTCTTATGTTATTAAATATTCTTTAAAATGTAAGTTTTGTTTTATATTTCATCTTCTGGATCTAAAGTAATACATTTGATCATGCCCTTTTTGTTAGATATGGATTATATTCTATTTTTTTCACTAATAAAAATAACACTGGGATGAGACTCTATCATCAATCTTTGACTCTCTGATTATTTCTTCAGATTAAATTCCCAGAAGAAGCATTAATGAATTCTTATGGGTGCTAAAATTTTTTTTAGTTAATTGGATTTTCTAGGTAGATATATGCAAATAATTAGAAATGTTGCCATTTCCTTTTCAATAATTACTTCCTTTATTTATTTATGTTTCTTGTCTTATTGCATTGGCCAGATATTTAGAGTGATATTAAATAATTAGGGTCATAGTCGGCATACTGCTTTGTTTCAATTTTTCATGGAAAACCCTCTAGTGTTACACTGCCATATTTCATATGCTTATATTTTATTTAGGAATTTTGCATTTATATTCATAGATAAAATTGGTCTGTAGTTTTCTTTTTCTATGCTTTTTTGTCAAGTTTTGTGATAGGGTTATGCTAGCTTTGTAGAATATAATAGGTTTTTCTTCTGCAGAGACATTTTCTGTGTCAGGAGGAGATAGCAATTTCCAACAGGCAAACATGCTGGATATTTGACAGGCCAGTCGGGTGGTTTTCTTTCAAAGATGCAGACAGAAGATACATAATTGAATTCCCACACTCAGCTCATACTGGTTATCCTGTCAGGAGGCTGGCATGTAAAATGATGTGCAATTGCTTCAATTACAAGAATCGAAGCATTTAGACAATTCTCCCTCTTCTGTTTGAGATGCAGGCTTTGCCTCTGAGTTTGAAGCTGTCAGGAGTCCAATCTAGCCAATTCCAGACTTGAGGTGTTTGCTGTGGGCCATTGCTGGCCCTGTTGCTACAACAGTGCTGATGTGTCAACTGTTATCCTTTTATAGAGACCTTGCATACATTATACACTTTTTGCACTGGCTCCTCTGCTAAGAGACTTGTCAGTACCTTGGTGGGGAAGCTGCTCAATAGTCAAAACTTACTTTTTTGAAGGATCCTCAGGCACTGACCCCAATACCCATCTTCTGGTGGCCCTCCAAATTCCAAGTCAGGTCTGGCAGGACTGAGCTCTATTCATTTGCCCAGTGCAAATAATTGGTATAGTAGCAGAGATGACAGTGTGTTCAATGTAACTTGCTAATTTGCTGAGCACTATTAATGTTCTCCCCTAAATATTCCAGGAATCCACCCATATTTTTTTTTTTCATCTTCATGGCCACCTCCAGGTCACTGCCATCTCTCACCTGGATTGTTGCAATTAACACTAACTGGTCTTACTGTTTCTAGTCTTTTCTCTACCTTAGTCCATCCATCCTCTGGCCAACCATGTTGATATTTCTAAAATATCAGCAAGCCAATCAGTAACCTGATTTGGTTGCCTCTTTCTTAAAATTTCTGAATGATTCTTCAAGGGATTTCAGATAACGTTAGAACCTGGCATAGCTTATACAACAATATGCAATATTCTCCTCTACTTTCCTTTCTAGTCTGACTTCCTGCATCCCCCTGCTTCTGTACTCTGGCTTTCCAGTGATTCTTTCCATTTCTCCTATGCACCACACCTGTCCTTTGCATATGCTTTCCTTTCTTGAACAACTACTAGGGAAGTACTTATCATTCACCTTTCAGCTCAGACATCATTTTCCATGGATGTTTTCCTGACCCCTCTAGGTTTTTTTCCTTTTAGCACCTGTATTGAGACATATATAATACTTCATTGCACTTGGATGCTTCCCAAGAGAACAAAGGCCATGTCTGCTGTTTCTCTCACACTTAGTACCATCTCTCAGCATATAGGAGGTGCTTAATAAATATCTGTTAAATTAATAAATGGTATTCTTGCCTCTTGGGGAAGCCTCTTCAATCACCAATAAGAAACTCAATTTCCTGACTAAGAAGGTGACCCCTAAGTGAGAAGAAAGTTGAACCCAACTTTCACTCTGAAACCTAAGGGATAGCTCAATAGATGCTGAATAAATAAGTGAATGAAGAGGTAGTGTGTATCGTATTCAATGTCTGGCACAGTGCAATAGAAATGACTCTTCATTTAAAATCAAAAGACTGGGTTTCATCTCCAAATCATTTACTTACCACTTAGGTGATTTGAGCAAGTATGATTATTCTCTATCATCTCAACATCATCATCTGAAACAGGGGACCATAACCCCTGCTTGTGTCATAGGTGTACTGAATAACGTATTTAAACACAGTGTGTAAGTTACATAACCAAGATGGTGACACAGGTTGTTCCCAACTTCATTCTCCCCTACAAGAAGACCAACTAGCAATTATCCATAGAAAGATTACGTAGATTACCACTGTGAACACCCTAGAATCTGGGGGTGTGGCTGAAGTACTTCCCTAGACTGCAGAGACAGAGAAGAACTACATTAGAAGGGTGAGAGTAGTAGCTACATTCTGACCAAATCATCCCTCCCCTAGGACTGCACAGCACCACACCAAAAGAGCCTGTCTGAGCCTATGGTTTTTCCAGTGGGAAAAACAGAGCCCAAGGTGGACATGTAGCTTCTCCAAGGCCCACTTGGGTCTCATCTCATGGGGATCACCGGGGGAATCTGCAAGGCTTGACTACTCTGGATCAGATAGAGAAGGGGGATAGGGCTTATAGCAACCAGTGCTCAGATCTTAGCAGAACGCATTTCCTCTTGCAGTGGAATCCAAGTAGAGATCCTAGCCAGTGGTTTTGCTCATATGTAGAGTCTAGCTGGTGACCTCTTCTGGCCAGGGAACTCAGTTGGTAGTTGTGCCTGACTTGAGTCCCTAGTTAATGAGCAATACTGGCCATGGGGTCCATTCTAGGGCTCCACCCAGATAGGGAAGCAAATTTGCAGCCTTCCCCTATTGCTGAGCATAGCCTCCAGTGCTGCCATCCAGTAAGCTTTGCCAGAGAACCCAGGCAGCCATGAAGTCCATCCTACAGCCACACCTGGGCAGAAATCCAAGTAAATCAAGCCCTGCCCAACTTTAAGTATAGCCTTTGGCCCTGCCTAAGCAGGGAAGCTCAACAGTGACTATGGACAGCCTTGGAATCCAGCCTACAGTCCTGCCCTGCAATGGAGCCCAGCCTAAAACCCTGCCCGATTGCAGAGCATAGCCTGAAATCTCATCTGACAGCAAAGCTCTGCCTTCAGCCCTGCCTGAACAGAGTCCAGCCAGCGGCACCATCTGGTTGGGGAGCACAGCCTGAGACCCCACCCTATCAGGAATCATTGCAGACCCCAGCCTATAGCCCTGAAACTTTACATTTCAAGAAACTAGAAAAACAACTCACTAAGCCCAAAGTTAGTAGAAGGGAGGAACTAATAAAGATTGGAGCAGAAATAAATGAACTAGAGAATAGGAAAACAATTGAAAAGATTAAGAAAACTAAGAGTTGGTTCTTTGAAAAGATAGACAAAATTGACAAATCCTTATCTAGACTAACCAAGAAAAAAAGAGAGAGGAGCCAATAAATAAAATTGTAAATGAAACTGAAGACATTCCAACTGATGCCACAGAAATACAAAGGATCATAAGGGACTACTATAAATAATTATAAGCCAACAAACCAGACACTCTAGAAGAAATAGATAAACTCATAGAAACATACAACATACCAAGACTGGATCAGAAAGAAATAAAAAATCTGAACAGACTAATATTGTGTAAGAAGATTGAATCAGGAATCAAAACCCTCCCAATAAAGAAAACCCAGGAACCAGATGGTTTCACTGGTAATTTCTATCAAACATTTAAAGAAGAATTAATAAAAAATTTTTCTCAAACTCTTTCAAAAAATTGAAGAGGAGGGAACATTCTTAAACTCATTTTATGAGACCAGCATTACCCTGATACCAAAGCCAGATAAGAATACTTCAGATAAAAATAAACAGAAACAAACAAAATATAGGCCAATATCCCTGATGAATATAGATGTAAGAATTTTCAACAAAATACTATAAAACTAAATTCAACAGCACATTAAAAAGATCATACACCATGATCAAGTGGGATTCATCCCTGGATGAAAGGACAGTTCAACATATACAAATTGATAAATGTGATACATCACAACTGAATGAAAAATAAACATCATATCTCAATAGATGCATAAAATGCATTTGACAAAATTCAATAGCCATTCATAGTTTATAAAACCACTTAACTGGGTATAGAAAGAACATACCTCGTTCTAAAAAATATTCTATATTACAAGCCCACAGCTAACATCATACTCAATGGCGAAAGGTTGAAAGATTTTCCTCTAAGGTTAGGAACATGATAAAGGTGCCTACTCTTACTTCTCCCATTCAACATAGTACTGGAAGTCCTAACTGGAGCAATTAGGCAAGAAAAAGAAATAAAAATAAATAAATAAATAAAAGAAATCAGAAAGGAAGAAGTAAAATTGTCTTTTTTTTAAAGATTTTATTTATTTGAGAGAGAGTGTGAGCAAGAGCCAGGGGAGTGGTAGAGGGAGAGGGAGAAGCAGACTTCCTGCTGAGCAGGGAACCCAATGTGGGGCTCCATCCCAGGACCCTGGGATTATGACCTGAGCTGAAGGCAGACATTTAACTTACTGAGCCATCCAGGCGCCCCTGTTTTTTTCTTCTGTTATTCTGTCTTATGTCAATTTAATTCTTAAGACCAGCTAGAAGAATCTTGAAGGATAAAGGAAAAAATGTTTTCCTCAACAGTAGTCAAAGAGTGCAAAGTTCCAGTTACAAAATGTATAAGTTATGGGGATATAATAGGTAGCATGGTGACTATAGCTAACGATACTGTATTGTATACTTAAAAGTAGCTAAGGGAGTAGATCTCAAAAGTTCTCACCACACACATACACAAAATGTAACTTTGTTAGGTGATGGGTGTGTTAACTTATTGTGGTAATCATTTCAGAATATATATATATTAATTCATTGCATTATATACCTTAAATTTACACAGTGTTTTATGTCAATTATATTTCAGTAAAGCTAGAAAAACAACATTTTACTCCTTTGAAATTTGAACCACATGAATATAGTAACTATTAAAAATAAAAAATTAGAATTTAAAGAAAAAATTAAATACAATGTATAAAATGTTAATTGCAATGAGATAATAGAAAAAATATATATATTGGTCCATGCCCCCAGTTCCTAGCACAGGGCTCCTAAAGCCCTTGTAAATTCCCAAGTGATAAGAACACTAGGAACATCTTTTGTTTTAATGAAATGACTGGGTGGACTCCTGGATGGCCTTTGGATGATGCTGGTCACCAGAAAGACCAAGCAATGATTAGAAGCTTGGAATTTTTGGCCCCAACCCTCATCCTCCAGAGAGGAGAGAGGGGCTAGAAATTAACTAATAATTGATTATCCCTACATGAGGAAGCCTTCATAAAATCCCAGTAATATGGGGTTTGGGGAGCTTCCAGGGGAGGGTGAGGCACCTCAACTCCACAGAGACAGAAGCTCTTGCTCTTGGAACCCTCCCAGACCTTGTCCTGTGCATCTCTTCCATCTGGATATTCATCTATATCATTTATCATATCCTTTTATAATAACCCGGTAAACGTAAGTAAAATGTTTGAGCTCTGTGAGCTAATTGAACCCAAGGAGGGGGTTGTAGGAATCTCTGACTTGCAGCCAGTTGACCAGAAGTACAGGCAACAATCTGAACTTGTAACTGGAATCTAAAGTCCAAGGAAGGGGTTGTTGGAGCCCCTGATCTAGAGCTAGTCAATCAGAAGCACAGGTGACAATCTGAGCTTGTGATTGGTGTCTAAAGTGGGGGAAAGTCTTGTGGAACTGAGCCCTTACCTGTGAGATCAGATGCTATCTCCAGGGAGATCGTGTCAGAATTAAGTTGGAGAACACCCAGCTGGTGTTGGACCTTGCTTGTTGTGGGGGGGAGCTTTTACACATTTGCTGCCCAGAAGTGTCAGAAGTGAAGTGTTCTGTGTTAGTAGTAAAGGAGACACTCAAGGAAGGAAGTTGTAATAGGGAAGAACTAACTGGGTTTTTGCCTACATAGAAAGGGAAAAAAAGCTGAATTTTCCCCTTAGAATCATGTTACAAAAATGAGGTATTAATACATTGAAATGACATGGTATAACAATCCCAGCTGTCAATTTTTGAGTGCTTGCTATGTTTGGGAACTTTGCATGCATCATTTTACTTTATCTTCCTGATCATCCTCATTAAAATATGCCTTCTTTTTAAATAGGAGGCAGTTGAGCTCAGAGAGATTGAGTAACTTGTCCAAGGTCACACAGCTGGCAAATACCTGAGCCAAGCTTCAAATTCATACTGGAATAGTGGAAAAGATGGCAGGAATTGGTCCCAGAAAACTTGGGTCCAAGGCTTGATTCCTTTATTTACTAGTCCTGAGATTTGGAGGCACATCTCTTAAATCCCTGAGCCTCGATTTCCCAGCTGTCAAAAGGGGATGAGTATTTATCTCATGGAGTTGTTGTGAGGATTATAAATAGTTTTGCAATTTAATAGACTGTGCACATTAGCTGTCTTCATTTTTCTAAAGCCCAATGGAAGGAACAGTCATCTCAATACTAATAACTTTGGTTCCCTCCATGTTTTTTACCCTCTTCTCTGTTTGGGGGAGACTGGAGACTCTATATCATGGTGTAAGAATGTGGAGCTGGCCTAGGATAGACCCAGGTTCAAGTACTTGTTCTGCTGTACTGGCTTTGGGGGATTACTCAACCTCTGTGAGCCCTAGTTTCCTTAGCCCTAAAATGGGGCCAAAAATGGGTCCTGTGTCCTAAGATCGTTTGTGAGGGACTAGATGGGATAATGCATGTAAGTTCTTTATCAGTTCCTGGTACATCAGAGAGGCTTAACAAAGGACCTCAAAAGCACTACCTAGGTAAGGAATAACAATAGCACATTATGTATTATATACATTATAACACATCTTAATATGAACCAAACCAATTTTATTCTCAAATTTGTTCTTGACATTGATATTATTAGCTTCCTGCTTTTATGAATGAGGAAACCATTACTCAGAGAATTTTAGTAATTTTCCAGAGTTACCCCATTAGGGCTCATTTACACCCAGGAATTCTGACTTTGAGAGCAGGGCTTCATCCACATCAGCACACTTCTGGAGAATCAAGGAGAACTTAAAGACTCCCAGGGAAGATAGTAGGAATAAGTGAAGTTCACCCGCAGTCACCAAGAAACAGCTAAGAGGTCCCAAAAAGTTCAGCGCAGAGAGCAAGCTGGGGAATATTAGTTTCTTGAGAATGCTAAGAAAAGTATTGAGCCAGTAAAGCTGAGAGGACAATAGCCCTATTAAATGACCTTTCTGTCCTCTCACGCTTGCGTGCTGTGACCCAGACACAGTTGAATGGTTCGTGGATGTCTGCATGGCAGTTTGCAGCTACATACCTGGCCATCAACCCTACTCCATAAACCCCCATAATTAGGCAAGGTCAGACTAGAAGGGGAGGAATCTCAAAGATTGCAAAGTGACCATTTGTGTGTTATTCAAAGTCACTAAGTCCAGCGTCACGCATGGATTTTCTAAGGCATTCGAAGATGATCTTCACTCCCCGACAGTTAGGTGCTGGATCTCCTCGATGGTGCAATCGATATCAACAATCAGCAAAGTTGAGGGTCTTTTTATACATGACAGCTCCGAGAGATTACATTATGTTCTCAGGTTCTCACCATTCCTAAGGGGCAGCACTGACATTTCACTCCTGCCTACGAATTCATTCTTTTCATAGATGGAGGGTAGGGTTTGATGCTCTAAATCCATTCTCAATAGCACCAAAAGGTAGCACCTGCTGAAGAGTCTGGTTTGAATCGTGACTCTCTACTTACTGCCTGGGAATCTGCGCAGGTGAACTAACCCTGCAAAGCTTCATCAGAGAAATAGTGGTACCGATTTCATAAGGTTCTTTTAAATATTAAATGAGACATGTATCTCATCTTCTTAATCACTTAGGATCCCATTACCTAAGCCACCAAATTGGCAGTCAGGATTCAGACCAGGGAACCCTAGCTGTCTGGCTTCACAGTGCTTGAATCCTCATGAGCATGAAGTATGAGCAGGGTTGGGAAGATTTACACAGAAACGGGCTGGAGACAGAGGTTACAATGCACATGGCTTTGTAATACATCAATGGCTCATTTATTGAGCTTTTGCTAAATGCCAAGCACTTTCCTAAATACTTTATGTGTAGTAACTTTTTTTCACCTTCATAATTATCTCATGAAGTGGGATCCATTGTTAACTCTGTTTCAGAGGTGAGGAACCTGAACATGGGGATGCGGTGACTTGCACAGTGTCACGCAGCTAGTAGGTGTACCCAAGCAGTGTGGTTTAGGGATATACTAACTTACCATCTATTTTTTTTTTTTAAGATTTTATTTATTTTTTGACAGAGAGAGAGACAGCGAGAGAGGGAACACAAGCAGGGGGAGTGGGAGAGGGAGAAGCAGGCTTCCCGCTGAGCAAGGAGCCCGATGTGGGGCTCGATCCCAGGACCCTGGGATCATGACCTGAGCCAAAGGCAGACGCTTAACGACTGAGCCACCCAGGTGCCCCTAACTTACCATCTATTAACCATCATACTAAACCATACCTGTAATACTCAACTAGAGCAGGATTTAACTTCAGCACAGTTGACATCTTGGGGCAGCTAATTCTTCATTGTGGGGGCTGTCCTGTGCATTGTAGGACATTCAGTGGCATCCCTGGCCTCTACCCACTAGACACTGATAGCACTACCCCCCTGCTAGTTGCAATAACCAAAATGTCTCCAAACATTATCACATATTTTCTGGGGATGGGGGGTGTGCAAAATTGATTGGAAGCTTGGTTCAGCCATTTGCCAACTGTGTGAACTTGGACAAGTTACTTAATCTCTCTGAAGCTCAATTACCTCCTATGTAAAAGGATCATCGAAGATGATCAGGAGGATAGAATAAAATGATGCATATAAAGTTCCTGAACATAGTGAGTACTCAACAAATGGTAGCTGAGATGTACCATGCTGCGTGGATGTATAAACCTCACTTCAAGTCATAATGGCCACTTTATACATTGTGCTCACATACATTATTTCGGTAAACGTGTGATACAAGCAGGGTTTATGATTCCCCTTTTCAGACCATGACCTTGAGAACCACTGATTAGGGAAATGAGACTCACTAACTAGATCAATCACTCTTCCTTTCTTGGGAAGGGATGCAGGGTATTGAGAGGGGAGGAAAGGAGTCTTCTAAAACTGTTTCCTTCTGTAAAGTGGAATGGAAATCTGAGCTGTATTTCTCACTATCCGCCACTCCCAACAATAACAGCAATGATAGATAACATTTTTCAAGATTTTATTTATTTATTTATTTATTTATTTATTTATTTATTTATTTATTTATTTATTTATTTATTTATTTATTTATTTATTTGAGAGAGATCTAGAGCAAGGGAAGGGGCAGAGGGAATCTCAAGCAGACTCCACACTGAGCATGGAGCCCGACGTGGGGCTAGGTCTCACAACCCTGAGATCATGATCTGGGCTGAAATTATGAGTCAGATGCTTAACCAGCAGAGCCACCCAGGCACCCCAGTGGTAGATAACATTTATTGAGCCTTTACTATGCACCGGAAATGATGCTTAATTTTTTGTCATGTATTGCGTTATTTATTCCTTACAAAAACCTGTAATTATCCTGGCAGTGGGTTGTGTTTACATGTCCTGATCTTTGTATATTTGCCCTATATTCCTGTCATTTGGTGGTGCCCTCCTTACATGGACTCCAGGCTTCATCATAGGACTGTTTTCACCAATGGGATATAAGGCTGGATGCAAGCAGAGACTTGAAAAGTACTCATACACAAGGACTTGTCTTTTGCTCCACTTGTCATGTGAACCAGCCCAGGCCAGCCTGCCTGATGATGAGAACTTCATAGCTCAGTTGCCCATGGCTGTCCTGTGCCTGCCAATCCCAAACAGCTGGCTGCTGACCCCAGATGGATGAATGAGCTTCTCCAAGACCAAAAAAATTGCCCAGATGAGCTTAACCCCAATTGCCATGAATTAAGAAATGGTGGTTTCTCTAAGCCACCGTGTTTTGGAGTATTTTATCAGGGATACAGAAAAGGACATGGGTTCAAAGGTTGAATATGTTTCCCTGGCCACACAGCCCGCAAGTGATAACACTGGGAAATGAGCTACTTCACCCCAGATTCACATTGCTCTGGTGCAAGTTAGGGGGACATATTTGGTGAGAGGAAGGACAGGAATTAAACCAGATGAGGAGGTCCTAGTAGCTAGGGCAAGGTTCAGCTGGAGTTGAAGAAAGCCCTGGTGAGGGGGTGCTCAGTTTCATGCTGTTAATCTTTTGCTCATCTCCCTTAGTTATTGGGAAGGTCCTTTGAATGAGAGAGTCTTGTGGTGTTGTCTTCACAGGTAGCGAGAGCCACGTCTGAGGTCATTATTCCTCAGGAGGAAGGAGTCTGCAGACCTGAGGCAGGAAAAAAGGAAGGCACAGGGACTGGGTCTGGACCCATGAATTCATCAAAGAATCTCCATATGATTCCCTGTTATCACTTTACTGCCAAAACTTTGCCTCCTACCACCCTGTGTTAAATTCCATATTCCCCAGCATGTCAGGGCTCCTGAACTTCTCACATCCCAAACAACAGAACCTCCTCCAATGTCCATTTTGGGGGTACTTTAGGAGATGGTAAGCCTACTGCCAGTCCTGTTACTCGCCCTGTGCCCTCGCACCTTCAAAGAAGAGTCGACATATTCTTCATTAGTATCCCTACATTTGATGAGATGGCTGGTACTGCTGCACATGGTCGTCCTAAGATGGTATGCATATGGTGGTACTGTGTCTTCTCTGTCTTCCACGCTGAAGATCCTGGGCCCATCCAACCATTTTGTCCTCTCTCTTCTTTATTCTACCTTCCCATCTGGATCTGTCCATAGTAAGTTCTCAACAAATGTTCGGTGCCCTCATTTTATTTCTGTATTTGTATATACTTAATTGAAAGATCCAAGATTTAGGTTAGAATTTAACAGCGAGGTGGAGACATCTTAGGAGGCATCTCATTTCGGTATCCTGCTCCAAGAAGGTAGGCTCCTTTCCTTTACTTAGTGCTGACCTCAATTTTAACTCAATATATTACATTGCAATGTAATTCTTTGTGTCTCTTTCTTTCCCATACTATTCAGTTTCCTGAGTCTTTAAAATGGTATCTTTTTTATTTTGAATTCATATTATCTAATCCAGGATCTAGACAGTATAATATAGATGAATAAGAAATATTTCTTGAGTGAAGAAGTCTGCATTCCAGTCTAGGTCCCCTCTGTCCTTATTTGCGTGGCATTGAGAAGGTAATCTTTCTGGACTTAATTTTCTCAGAAAGAAACTGAAGATAATCATACCTATCTGACAGGGTTCTTACAAGAATGAAAGGAAATGAAATCTGTAGAAGTCCCTGAGACTTTTGTAAACATTGGAAGAACATTATTTTCCTTCTTTGTATGTTAACCCATGTGTGAGTGGGTGGTGGGTGCTGTGTTGCATGGAAAGTACCAGATCATCGAGTTGGTTCTTCTGCAAATTTACCCCAGATCTGCCTCATTTATCCATTCCTTCCAATAAGTGACTCAAGGGCCTGTTTTTCAACACTTTTTGTTCTTTCAAGCACCAGCCTTCCCCAGGTGGTGTCTCTGCGATTAATGGCTACTGAATCACTAGGGCTGGGGCAGACTGGTTTTTCTTGGATTCTTTTTTGAGTTTGTAATCTTAGCTGTCATCCCCTTGACTCTGAAGATTATTAAGCATTCCGCAGGGAGGGCATTCTCTTTAAAATAGTTCTGAAACAGCCATGATTGAGGAAAGCCACTTCTCTGCACCCCTGCCCCCTTGCCCAATATCAAGCCAAGAATCATCCATGACCTTGGCAAAGAGGAGGTGGCTTGCCCGGTTCCAAGCTCAATTATCAGGAGATAACCTCTATGAGTTGGTTAAATAGGATTTCTCTTTCTTAGATCTTTTTTGTTTCTTTCTTTTTCATTCTTTTTTTTTAGCTCAGCAGGAAAAGGCTGTGCTGAATACAGCAAGGACAAATATGTACCATGTTAGAGGCGAGCTTTCAGTTTTGTTGGGGAGAGAGATTGCATATCAACCTGTAGAGGTACACATTCCGCCTCTTCACAGAGAACTTCAAAAAATTGCACTCCAGAGATTTGCTCAAAGGCTGCATGGCCTGCTTTTTAGCATATAATGTAACATGTGTTTTTATCCTTATAAATATTTTAACTCTTCTTTCACTCTGGATCCCTTGTTTCAAAGTCAGAGTTCTTTTACTTTGTTACTAGAATTGTACCTTCTCCCCAGCACCCAAGCGATTTTCCTCCTTCTGTCCAAGGCTTGCATTGAGGTGAATAAAACTGTCCTCTCTCTCTGCCTTCCGAGCCCCTTTCCATCGGGCAGCTCACTGTTTGTGCTTTTAGGGAATTCTTCATTTTTAGTTTGTGTTTTTATACCCACCCCCCACCTGCCCCCAGTGCTCAGATCTCAAGTCCCCTTTTTCATCTGAGAGTAATATATTTTTTTCTTCCTATTGTGTTTGTACTTTCTTAGAAATGTTAATTCAACAGACATTGATACTCTCTCTGGAACAGTCTCTGTGCTAAGAGATGGTGAATATGTAGGAGGCTTTTTCCAGGAAGAACTCATAATCTGCAAATATGATGTCCTAAAGATTATCTACCTACCTACCTATTTATCAGTCATCTATTTATCTATCATCTGTGTATCCATTTATCATCTAGCTAGCTAGCAATTATCTATCTATCTATCTAATCTACAGATACCTATGTAGATCTCTCCCTATATCTATCTGTCTAGATCTATCTACATAGATAGGTAAATAGAAATGCAAATATAGATATAGATTTACAGATAGATAGATAGATAGATATAAATCTACTGTACAAGGAAGTGTAGAGAAAAATCTAATAGAAACTTACTCAAAACTTTGAGTGAGGGTATCCTGGAAAACTTTTCTTTCTTTTTGTAAACTTTTCTTTAGAGCTTTGTATTGATGTATGAATAGTTGATAGGTGTTATTCAGGTGTATTTGCAGAGGAAAGACACTCTAAACAAAAGAAAATAACATGTAAATAGTTGTAGATACATGTAGGAATGTAGCCTGTGATGTTGGAGTGGGATGGGAATGTGCCTGAAGACTGGGATCTGCCAGAGGAGATCATGGTAAATGGAGCTGGCCAGTAACTGGGGTACATGTGGGGTCTTTCCACATTGGGCTGAAGAGTAGAGCTTGGGCTTCACCCTGTGGATTGTGAGGGGCTGCTGCAGGTTTTTAAACAGTTGATGGGGCACCTGAGTGGCTCAGTCGGTTGGGCATCTGACTCTTGGTTTTGGCTCAGGTCTTGATCTCAGGGTCGTGGGATTGAGCCCCATGTCGGGTTCCATGCTCAATGCAGAGTCTGCTTGGGATTCATTCTCTCTCTCTCTCTTTTTCTCTCTCTCTGGAATAGATAAGTAAATCTTTAAAAAATAAGCAGTTGAGTAACCTGTTCAAATCAGGAAATTATTGTGACAGTGAAGAATGGACAAATTCAGTAAGAAATTGGGGCAAGATATTCCTCATCCTTTCCATTTGCCAAATCCTGGCCAAAATTTCCAACAAGTTCTTGAGAATAGGCCAGTGCAAAATCAATCAACCCATGTCTCAGAATCCCCTAGGTCAAATGCAGAACTACACTTCTCAGGAAAGACCAGCAACACACGTATAGCAACTCAGGACTGAAACAAGCACACAGGTTGACTCCCAGGACTATAGGTCTTTACTCTGCTGACGTTCCGATGTGGGAGCACATTCCGATGTGGGAGCACTTGGCATTGTGATCCTGATGTTATTTGCATGTCACTTACTCTGATTTTCGATGACCAATGACATCATAGTGATCTTTAATTAAAGAAAAGGCTTGTAATTCTTTGTTTGCCAAAAATATCATTTTGAAGTCCAGAAAATGTTCAGGACTGGATCCTATTGGCTGGCATTTAGGTTGTTCATGGTGAGGGCTTCAGTTCTCCCAGGAAGACAGGGTTGCCCCCTCCTCTGTATGCCCACAGTGTTTTCCGCATATATAAGTTGCAGACTTTACCGTTATACACCGTGATTATATCCTTGAGAAGCAGCACAGCATAGTGATGAAGGACGCATGTCTTGGGCGCCTGGGTGGCTCAGATGGTTAAGCGTCTGCCTTCGGCTCAGGTCATGATCCCAGGGTCCTGGGATCGAGTCCCGCATCGGGCTCCCTGCTCCTTGGGAGCCTGCTTCTCCCTCTGCCTCTCTCTCTCTCTCTCTGTCTCTCATGAATAAATAAATAAAATCTTTAAAAAAGAAAAAAAAAAAAAAAAAGAACGCATGTCTAGAACCAGAAAACCTAGCTTGGAATCCTGGCAGCCACTTACTGGCTGTGTGAACTTGAATAAGTGACTTACCCTTTGTTTGCCTCAGCTTCCTTAGCTAAAAAATGAAAACGCTCTTATCTAACTTACGGGGTTTGTCATGAGGAGAAGAGGAGGTAATATGAGTGAAGTACTTAGAACAGAAATACTTAGTAAGCACTCACAGAAATGGTCATTATTTCTTGAATTATTGGACTCCTCTAGAGTTTCTGTTGCCACCATATCATGTTATACATGAAAAATACTGTGATTTACATGACACACTGAGAGCCGTGGACAAGGCTGCCGTGTGCTTTGGGACCACACTGAGGGGCTGATCCCGTCTCAAGGCTGTCCTGGCTGCCCTGGTGGCTGATGGGATTAAACTTGGTGCATACCTGTAACCCATTTGTGGGAAATTCAGACCTGGCAGACTTGTGTTTATCGAAGATGGAGATGATGATGATGATGATGGTGATAGTGGTCCTTGTATCCTCTGTGCCCAGCACAATTTTTATCACAGTGTAGGTTCTTAGTAAGTGTTTCAACAAATGGATTTAATGAGTGGAAGGCAAGAAGACCCTATCTCTTTGCCCACCTGCGGTGATGTGTTCTGCTTGTAGAAAAACAGAGTTCACTAGCTGTATCTATCTTTGTTCTTTTCTGTCCAAGTAATGCATTTTGACATTCTAAAATTACTGAAAATTCTGTGAAATCACTTTGGGAGAAGGGACGAGAAAGGCCTCTTGAAAGATAAGTTGTTCCAGAGTACCTGGGGAGGTTGTAGGTTGGCAGAGCTTTATATTCCAACCACCAGGAAATGCTTGGTCATTCACGGCTCAGAATAAGTCTTGTTGGGCGAAAATACTTATTCCTTAATAAATGGCCTAGTGGTGGTACGTACTTTAAAATGGAGAGAGGGGAGCCATTCTGTTCAGCTGTGGCAAGAAGACAAAAATAGGTCAAGAAGTTCTTGGAATGAGAGGCTTCATATGAACCATATGCCTAGAAGTAAGAATGGGTCCCAGATTCTAGTCTAGATAAGAAATGAAATCTTACTAACTGGTGGACTCCCACTTTCTAAAGTGTTCATTGTGAGACCACAATTCAAGATAGCTCAAATAATTGAAATGGCTAAATAATGTTTAACAAATAGGAGAAAATCTCTGTCAGTGATAGGAATCTAGGAAAAGTGCTATTTACACGCCTAAATAAGAACTTTCTACGAGACAGAGCAATAGTTCCCCAAATTTGTACCGTACCCAATTAGCAAACTTAAAACAACTCACTTTTTTCAGTATTCAAAAGATTTTATTTATTCTAATCCTATCAAAAAATTGCAAGAATGGTACAAAAATGCCTGTATTCTCTTTATTCAGATTCACCTCTATCTTTGAAGCATAAAGATCCCTTATTTTGAACTGTAAGTGATTAATTTTTGTGTCCAGGAGTTTGCTTAACTTTTGCACAGAACTCTTTGCCTTCGGATTTGGCAGTTGGTGGTAAAGAACTGAGATGCGCAGGCCTTAGGGCCTCCCTTTATTCATGGGCTGGGTGAGGATGCTGCTGAGGGAGCCAGAAATCTTGGTACAGACTTTTTCTTTGCCAGTAGAGACAGCCAGTTCGAAAGAGGGATCAATTGATCAGTCTAAATTTCCAGGGAGTGGAGGTTACATGCACGTCATGAGTCATTGGCCAGACATACCTGCTCCAGCTGCCAGGCCACAGTTGTCAATCCAAAGCGCTTCTGAAAATGAGGCCAGAACCCACGTTAATGAAGCCTGACTGCCTCGGAATTATTGTTGGATTAATTAACAGCTTTGCCAGTAGTCCATTTGTCCAGGGTCAGTAACAATTTATGGTGAGTCACATTTAAGTAATTTCATTCAATTCAACCAGCATTTACTGCACCCACTAAGAGCCCTGAACAGACCCAGTGCAAGCAAAGGGATTAATCTAAGCATCAGATGACAGGGGTTCTAGGCTCCCCTCGGCCATAGTGTTCCGGGCAGGGAGAAGGGAACAGGCCAAGGATTGCCATAGAGAAGGCTGAAGGAAGCAATCTTCACAAGGGCTGGCTCACTAATTCCAAGGGAAGCAAAATGAATTTCAGACCAATGGGAGTCAAAACTGCTATCTAGGTATCTGTATTCGTCAATATCCTTTTGATTGCAATTGACAGAAAGCCAACACTAACCTTTGGAAGAAACAAACAAAGGAAATGTAATGACTTTTTTAACTGTAACATTCAATAGATTATCTCACATCAGGAATGGCTGGGTCCAGGTACCCAAATGATGGCCTTCAGCTTTGTTTTCTTCTGTATATGGTTTATTCTCAGGCATTCTTCTCATCCTAGTTTTGGGTTAACCTACCACCACTCCCACCACCAAAAGCAGATTCTGGTGCAGGGAGTTTATTTGGGAAATGCAGTGACCATGAAGATGCACCGCTCGGACCCCATGCTGTGGAAAGCAGCTGACTGACAACCCTACCAACACCCTTCCGGATCCACCATCATGTTCAAGGGAAAGCCACATTTCCCATGGGCTGCTCCTAGTGAATGCCTGAGCACAGTGAGGTCACTGAGGCACACCAGTTCTTGGTAGATACAGGACTCCTCTGACAGATGGCTTTCCCTGGAGAACCCTTCTTGGCCTGACCAACCTTGTCTTGGAACTGCAGCCCATGGCTCCCTGCTTAAGGCTTAGTAGATGGAGGAAGATTCTAGGCGGCAGCCCTTCTCATGTCCAGTCAGAAGGTGCATGCAAGCTGGGGCTTAGAGACCTTAGCGTTACATGTATTCTTGGATGCCAAGTTCACCCCAAAGCACGCTGGATACAGTGACCAGCTATCACTTACTGGTGGGGAATCATCCTTTTGCTACCACATGCTGAGCTCTCGTTAGATGAGCCTTCAGTGGCCGGTTCCTCATTGGCTCAGGGCATGGGGAGCTGGAAGACTGCAAAAATATTTTTTCATGCCCAGACACTGCTCCTTCACTGCTAGCCCTGTAGAAGAGCTGGCAATCTTGGAGATGTCGTTCTGCCACCGCTTAGCACACTTCACTTTCAGCCACAGACAGAGGCCGTGTTTGTGTTTGGTTTGGGAGGTGGCCTCTACCCCAGTACCCTGCGGTGGGGAAACAGGAGAGGGGTACAATTAGCAGTTAACAGCTTTATCTCTACTCACATGTAAGAGACATAATTAGCTGGCTCCATCTGTTCCTGATAGCTGCTGGAGTCAGCCATTCACACCTCAGCCAGATATTACACTGAGTGGGAGGGCCCAAAAAGGAAACATTTCAAAAATAACTCACGTTTTTTTTGTTTCAGACATCCTGCCCCTATGGAGTGGGTCTCCAACTTTGCTTCCCTCAGGTGTACACAATTTGCTGTCAGTTGGCAAGGAAAGGTGCAAGCTAATGAATATGGAAGCTGATGGCACATGATTTTCCCAGGCACTGAGAGCTTCAAGTTAAAGAGACAAGACTTGGTGTACAAAATACCAGCACTCCAAGTAGCGGGGCTCTGTCCCACTTGGGTCTGTGTCACAGAATGGGTGTTGGGCTCACATGGTGGAAAATATTTTCAGAGCCAAAGTCCAAATTTGGAAGGACCACTGGAGCCTCTGTGGCTGCCAGGGTAAGTGACTGGCCCAAGGTCACACAGCTAGGCCGATGAGCTGGGATTCGCAACTAAGTCTCTTTTCTTAATCATGATACATCACTGATGCTGGATGAAGTTTTGGGGATGTCATGGTCTCCTGGGGATTAGGAAAATCCAAGACAACTTTTATTTTCAAGGCCAAAACAGCAATGCAAAAATGAGACATTTAAAAAGAATGTTTCCACCTACATAAGTAATGCTTTTAATGTAAAAAGGCACAATGCAATATAGTTGGGTTATCCACAAAGTAATTACAGGACTCATAAAATATTAATTCATAGCACAATCTGAGAGGCAGAGCCTGAATGAGGGCTATGTATTCGACGGGGTCTCAACAGGAGGATGACACACTCGGAATAGCATTATTCAAGGAGGTTTATTTACAAAGGGATGATTTACAGATGTGCTGAGGTAGGGGAACCACAAAAGATAGTGTAGTCATTTGGGTGAGGAGCAGCCAACTGTCACCACCTCCAGGCTCCAGGGGATGAGTGGAAGGAGATGGAGCGATGTAGAATGTACCACACAGGTGCAGTGCTGACTTGTCAGAGGCAACAGCTGTCCTGAAGTGACCTCAAGGGACGGGACCCAGGCGATAAATGATATGACCTCACAGTCCTTCCTCTCTCTGACTCCTTGCCAGGAATCCCCGTTGGCAGAACGCACTTGGAAAGCTGCAGGTACAGGCAGGGCGGGGACTAGGGCAAGACAAGTGAGTCATCAAGGGATTCACACTAAGGAAGACTTCACTCTCAGGGCTGTGCAAGTGCAGGATTGGGGCCTGGGACCCTTGCAAGGGAGTGAGGGTCTCCCTAAAATTGACACCCTCGCTGTCTTGCTCACCTCTCCCTGGTCCCAGCCCTAGGCTTGGGAGTCTGCAGTGAGATCTGTACAGCTTAGTGTTTTGCAGTCACGGTGAGGGGGCAGAGAGGGAAAGAGGGAGTCTCGTGGAGCACGAGGAAGAAATCCAGCACAGGAAATGTTCAAAATTCTAAGGCAAACATTTTTCATTGCATCATATTTACCTGTGTCTGAGACTGTGTATATTAACCTTACTTGGAGAGAAAGTCAAAAGCCTAAATAGGAGACCTTGATGACACCTCATTTTCACCCTGTGATTAAACCTTGATGGACCTCATCAATTGTGGGTTATTGGAGAGTGAGCTGCTTCCCTTTTGGGACACAGGCAGCCAGAGATAAGAGAGAGGCCGCATGGAACATGCCGGAGTGACTGGCATCCTCTACAGGCAAGCATATTGGCCTTTTCCATTCTTCTGTGGCTCCCAGAATATATTCATCTTCTATTCTCAGCCCAGCTCAGTCACTGGCTCTCCCATGGGCTTTAGCTCCTGCTACTTCAGCCATGCTTTCATCCCTGAGTCATTTCAGACACCCAGCTTTATCCACAGACATCATTTGGGGCAAGGACTTTCATTCTGAACTTCTTCCTGCCCCCTGTTTTTGGTCTGACCCTCATTAGACAGTTATACAGTTTTGAGTTGTTCTTATGCTTTGTCCTCATGCTGGCAGGGGAGGGGGGTGGGGGAGGACTGCTTCAGGGTCACCAGCTGTCACCACTGGCACTAGGATTCAAGACAAATGTCACAGTCCTACGGCCTAGGTAAGGACATAGTCTTTGTCAATGGAAGGAAACAGAAGAAGAGAAGTCAGGGTCCCCCCTAATCTCTTATCAATCTGTGGAGAGTGTATAGGGCCAGACAGTTCCAAACATGCCATGTGAGTCTATGTCCTAGTAGATGGACCCTTTCCCTTGCTTTCCCTCCTTTTTGTAAGGTAGGCACATCTGTGAGAGGAGTAACCAGACTATGAGGTACCCCAGCTGTTGGCGAGAGTTTGTCTAGCAATTTTGCTAGACAAAAAAATGTCAGTTTTTGCACTTGAAGACCTTGGGGCCCGTGTGAAATTGTAGTACTTTCTGCCAGGGTTGGGGAAGATGCTGCTAGTCCCATGATGCAGTCCCTCCCACCAGGAGACAGGTGAACCGGATTCCAGTTATCCCTTTGTCCAAACCAGGGTAGGCTGCTGGGATCACTCTGAGACACTGTGGCTCTTTGCATCCCTGTCATAGATTATTTAATGCACACCTGTAGTGGACCATGATTTGAAAAGTTAAGGCACACACAGAACAGTGATACTGAAATGCAGCAATTAACGAGGACAGAAATCTGGTAATAAATCAGCAAAGTCACCTCAGACTGACTTTCCCCAGATTTGAAAGTTGCATTCATCTGATAAAAGTTGTATAAGGTGCGCTTCAAAACTAAAGTAGAAAATAGAAATATAGTGACAATTATAGACTATCTTGCTTTTCATTTATTGAGAATAATGACTCTCTCCACACCTGCAATGTGTTATTTGTAGAGATGTGCTTACAAATATCAGCCGGAAACCTTTTCTTTCATCTTACCATTTAGAACAACAATTATATATTTTAAAAAATCAGCACAAAATTTAGAATTCCAAACATCAGCTCATAAAAGGGGTTTTTGTCTTTTTTTTTTTTTTGATGCCTTGCAACATAGTAAAACTCTGTCCTGAAACCGACTAGTGTTTTTTCTTTCATAAATAATTTAAAGTAAATCCACCAGCTTTATATCACATGTTAAATGGGGACACGTCAAAACTTGTCTTAATATTATGAAGAATGTAACATCTTTACAGCACACTATTTAATAAGATGCTGCTATAATAGAACATTTTTTTTTTTTAAAGAAAGAAGTCACCTATTTATCAATGCTGAAATGATTAAAAAATCCCTAAGGGCTTACAGCAATATATTTACTTACAAGAGGGATTCATGAGTCAGAAGAGAAGAAGCCGGTGTTGTAGAGAAAGCTGCCCCACTTGCTGGCTTTTTGGGTTTGAGCAAGTCACTCAAACTTTCTGATCTTCAGTTTCCTTCATCTTTAAAAATGGGAAAGTGACACCTACTTTGCAAGGTTGTTTTGATGATTGCCTGAAATATCTGAAGTGCTTGGTACAGAATAGGTTGTCATTAAATAAGAGTTTTTATTACTGATTTATCCGTTGAACACATTTATTGAGCACGTACAATGTATCAGCCTGAGTTAAAAAGAAAGGATGGGATGTAATCTCAACACTGTAGCATCAGATGAAAGATTACAACACTGTGTGAAGTATGATAATTGAACATTGCTTTTTGCCTCATTGATTAGGGAAGTGAGAGTTCCCTCATACTAATAATAGGAACTGTACTAATAATAGGAACTAATATTTGTAGGATGCTTGTGAGGTGCATGGAGTCATGTTGAATGCTCACTTTCACTGTTACTTGTGGCTCACAACAAACCCACCAAGTAGTCACTAGAATTATTATCATATCCATCTGATGAAGAAATGAAAACCCAGAGAAATTAAGTAACGAGTAAGGGGTAAAGGTGGGTACCGAACCCTGAAAATTTGCTTTCAGAGCCCACACATTTAACCATCACACATTGGCCAGGAAGTATCTTAAAAGCTAAGAAAATTGAGGGCGCCTGGGTGGCTCAGTTGGTTAAGCGACTGCCTTCGGCTCAGGACATGATCCTGGAGTCCTGGGATCGAGTCCCGCATCGGGCTCCCTGCTCGGCAGGGAGTCTGCTTCTCCCTCTCCCACTCCCACTCCCCGTTTGTGTTCCCTCTCTCGCTGTGTCTTTCTCTGTCAAATAAATAAATAAAATCTTTAAAAAAAAAAAAAAGCTAAGAAAATTGATACACAGGGTGAAGGTTATCCACCTGATTCAGGAACAAGGCTCCAAACGGGGCCATGGGGTTGATCTGTTCTGGAGAACTGGCTAAGAAGTTGACTATGGCAGAGAGGCGAGAATAGGATGGAAGGAGTTTGAGAGGGGGACGCAGCGCTGCTGCTGATGTCATAGTATTTTATGGGAAAGATCAAAAGAAATGCCATAAAAGGAGTGCAAGTAGGAGGGGCAGAGAGGAAGGAGCTTCCGTTTCCAGAGTGATAGCTGAGTAGCAGTGTAGTCAATGTAAGTAATAGCAGGCAGCATATGGAACTTTTCCAAAACACTGACCTGGGGTAACAGAAATATAAGGATGCTCCCATTTTGATGTTGGGAATTGGATACAGGTAAAATCAGAAGCTTTTTGCCTTGGGAGGATGTTCCGGCAGAGAGGTAATTCAAAGGAAACTCAGCATATCCCTCCTAAGATGAGTCCCGTAGAAACCATTGGTTTCTGCAGGACGTGGTGAATCAGATCTATCTGAATAGATGAGCTTGTGGTTGGGTCCTGCCACATTCCCCAGAGCATGTGACTGGCACTCTGGACTCTTACTCCTGACCATCTGGAGAATGAAGATGTTGTGTAGTAGGACTGGTCCAGAGTGAAAATGGAATCACCAACAAGACAAATAGGAGTGCCCTTTTAAGGAGAGCCATTTTGAAGCTCAAAGGCCAAGAGGCATGGGGATAGCAAATTTGTGTGCAGTATGAGCTGCGATGGGCAAGGCTGGACTTGGTCAGGCACCTATAGCAGGATATCTGGCCTTTTTACTCAGTGCTGGGGTCCTTGGCAGAGTTCTCGAGTTAATGATGTTTCTAAGCCATTGGGAGGAACGCATATTAACAAGGATGGAAGTGCCAGCTCAAACTGGTTTAAGTAAAATAAAAAGGATTTCTTGACTCACTAGCAAAGTCCTTTGGGTCCACTAGTTGTAGATCCAGGGATTTAGACTACACTGTCTGATTTTCTCTCTCCTTCTCTGACTCCTTTCCTTTTCTCTATATTGTTTGAATCTTAGGCAGTCTCTTTCCAGTTAGCTATAAAGATAGACATGTGTAGCTTCAGAAATTACATGGTCCTTAGTACCTAAGATCTTGGAAGAAAGGAAAGAACATCCCTTTTCCAGCATCCATGTGGGCTGAGATCCACCACAAGCCCACCTTTGGAATAATCACTGTTTGGTGAGATAAGATATGCCAATTGGAGTGGTGTTGTGGGTATCTCAGTCAGTTAAGCGTCTACCTTCGGCTCAGGTCATGATCTCAAGGTCCTGGGATTGAGCCCCACATGAGGCTCCCTGCTCAGTGGGGAGTCTGCTTCTCCCTCTCCCTCTGCTCCTCCCCTTCTGTTTGTGCTCTCTCTCTCTCTCTCAGATAAATAAATGAATAAATAATCCTAAAAAAAATAAGATATGCCAATTGGAGAGCCTGGGTCAAGAGAAGCAGAACCCCAGAGTTCATAGGCCCCATAGTTGGGGAGAGGTAATTCTCAAGAGCAGCACAGCAAGTGAGGGGCTTGCCAATGTTGGGCTGAACTCTGCCCCTGTTTCCTCAAAGCCAGTGTCCTCAAGGTGTGGACTTCTGGACCAACAGCATCAACAGCACCTGGGAACTTGACAATTTCTGGGCTCCAATCAGACTCACTGAATCAGGAATCCTATTTTAGCTGCCTTCTGTGTGATTTTATATGTGCCAAAGTTTGAGAACCATTCTTCCATTTGGTGAGTCCCTTTTACATCCTTTATATCTACTTTCTTCCTTCAATTGTTTTGTGAAATGCAGTCAGAGCCCTAGGAATTGATCCCTCATCTATACTTGGGCAAGACATTTGTCCCTATCAAGAGGGCAAAGCCGGGGCGCCTGGGTAGCTCAGTTGTTAAGCGTCTGCCTTTGGCTCAGGTCATGGTCCCAGGGTCCTGGGATCGAGCCCCACATCGAGCCCCACATTGAGCCCCACATTGGGCTCCCTGCTCTGCGGGAAGCCTGCTTCTCCCTCCCCCACTCCCCCTGCTTGTGTTCCCTCTCTCGCTGTGTCTCTCTCTGTCAAATAAATAAATAAAATCTTAAAAAAAAAAAAAGTGGGCAAAGCCCCTGAAGTTTCTCGCTCACAAGGCATGATCCACCAGAGAAGAATCTCTTACTAAATTTTTATTCTTTCATGTTGGTGGCTGAGAAAGCCACGAGGGTTTTTAGTATTCTTGTCTGGTAACAGATATCACTTAGAAATCCATTTTATAATCATTTAAACTGGCTTGCTTTGGGTCTATTTACATAATTCCGTGAGACGCATGGAAGGAGAGGCAGAGCCTTATTTTTCTGCAGCCAAATACATGGAAAAAGCCTTTCTAAGGTAATTAGCACTTCAGTGCTCCCCACACAGAGGGCACCGTGAAGAAGTGTGCCTTGTGGGTTCAGGGCCACCCAAGTGTGGAAAGAATGAGCTTTCTACCTGGGAGAGGCAAACAATACACTTTGTATGAAGCCTATTTACTTATGTGAGTAATTTGCATGAAGGTGATGGAGCAGTGGCTTCCTGTGCATGGTGGGAGCTCATCTAGGAACAAACAAGGCACTTTTAAGGCCCCTGAGATGTAGTACTCTGGGGGAGGGATGCCTAACCTCCTGCCATCAGGACTGGATATACCAGTCATTCTTGCTGAGAATCAAGTCAGAGTTATAGCCCCCAGTGGATGCCCGCAGAGACTTTTTAAGGGGAAAGATCTGCTTCTTCAGGGCACCAGATGTGGTGGAGAAATTTGTGCTTAACCCTCACTGTGTATTAGTTACAATCACTATTTTGTGTTTTTATTTACAATAACTATTGCTAGTTACATGTATCATATGTGTTAGCTATAATCATTACTATTAATAACCAGAAGAGACTGGGTAAAAATAATAGTAGATGAGTAACCACAAAGAGTTCTTAAGTAATACACAAAGCATGTGATAAACAAAGACGAGTTTCAGGAAACACCACAGTGTTGCAAGTGAGGTTGAGTAATGACTTGTGCTTTTTTTGGCAGGGGGAGGGGGAAGTCAGAGCAGGATCAGGCTCTAATGGGCTTTATCTGCAAATCCCAATGGTGGTATGGCTAAGGTGGGCTGGTTACTGAGAATTAAGACCCATTTTAGGATGGAGTTTTTGAGGCAAAATGGTGGTTTATTAAAGCACGGGGACAGGACCCATGGGCAGCAAGAGTACCAGCGTCGTGAGGAGTGGCTGATTATATACTAAGGGGTTGGGGGAGGTAAGGAAAAGGGAGGTTTCAAAAGGATCTTCACGTTGAAGAAGACTCACAGGATCCTGGAGGCCTTGCCATTGTCAAGTTAAGGTGGTTTTTCCCTCCAGCAAGGCATTAACATGAAGATAGTTGGGAACTTCCTGGAGGAACTTTATACTCTGCCCTCTTCAAGTATCTGTCAATGGGCTACAGGTTATAAGGACATTTAATTGTATCTACATTTCCTTCTGGAAGCTAGGTTATTGATAGAAATGCTTTGTTCTTGTAGATTGCTAAAATATTTGTAAACTGAGGAAGACTCAGGTGTTGCAGGATTGTAATCTCTACAAATTAACTAGTTGTTTTTCCTTTCTTTAGCTTTAGGGTATCCAGGAGTGCCTGAGGAATGTCACAAATATCCCATCTGGGCGGGGGCGGGGGGTGGGGGTTGTGGGATGTCAGCTTCTGCTTTGTCCTCAGCTTGCCTTCTGTTCCTTCATCAATTATAGTGGCCATCATTGTCATCATCCACCTCCTCATCACCATCTCCTCCTCCTCTCCTTCCTCCTCCTCCTTCCCTCCCTCTCCTTCTCAATATACTTTTCTCACTGGATTCTTTTCCCCACCCCATTTCCAAATACTAGAAATAAGGATGCACACTTACTAACACTTTATAAATGGTGCCGTATCTTTATGGAGAATAGAACTCTAAGACACTTTATAAAATAACTTTTCACTTTCAAAATCTTCCTAAAGGGAAAGATTTGCATCTTAGCTCCCAAAGGCCTATTTTCACCAAGAAGTAGATGGAGATGACAACCTGTATAGTTCCATTTATCTTTTGACCTAAAGCCAGAAAGGTTTTATTTAGTGGCAGTCAAGGCAGCTTGCTGTCGCCTTTGGCTATATTTTTTAAATTGTCAGTGGTACAAACTACATGAGTAATTCCTGAGTATATTCTTCTTGTAAAAGATATAAATGTATATATAATGTGAGTCTTCATTCACATACTTCCACCTTTGAGTGCACTCTGTCCCCAGAGGTGACCATTGTTCATAGTTTGGTGTGGATTCTTCCAGTTCTTCTTTTTTGAAACACCCACACACAAACACACTCACACACATTTCAATAATCTACACATTGTTTTTTTAAACAACTTTATTGAGGAATAATTGACCTATGATAATCTGTAGTTATTTAAAGTGTGATAAATTTTGACGTTTGTATACACCTGTGAATCCATCACCACAATCAAGAGAGTGAACACACCCATCATCCTTCCATGTTTCCATGTGCCCTTTTGTAATCCCTCTCTCTTGTTCCTCACCCCCACCCATCACTCCCCAGGCAGCCATTGATGTGTTCTGTCACTGTTCATTAGCTTGCATTTCCTAGAATTTGTTTAAATGGAATTATAATATGTATGCCTGTCTGGCTTCTTGCACTCAGCATAATTACTCTTGAGTTTCATTCAACATGCACTTGTTGTGTATATATTAATAATTCATTACTTTTTATTACTGAGAGATATTCCATTGTGTGGATATTTCCATTTCTTTATCTGTTCACCTATTGAAGGACATTTGGGTTGTTTCCAGTTTGGAGCTATTACGAATAAAGCCATTATGATCATTTGTGTATAAGACTTTGTAAGGATACATACTTTCCTTTTTCCTTTAAATACCTAGGAGTGAGAGGGCTGGAACATATGATAGGCATGTGTTTAACTTCTTAAGAAACTGGCAAACTGTTCCCCAAAGTGGTTGTACCATTTTCATTCCCTCTGGTAATTCCTCCACATCCTCACCAACACTTGACATCTTTAGCCTTTTTACTTTTAGCCATTCCAGTAAGGTGTGTAAGGGCACCTCACTGTGGGTTTAATTTGCATTTCTTTATTGACTAGTGTTGAGCATCTTTTCATGTGCTAATTCCTCATCTCCATATCTCCTTTGGTGAAGGATCCATTCAAATCTTTTGCCCAGTTTTTTAAAAATCAGGTTTTTTTTCTAACTACTGAGTTTTGAGAATTCTTTATTTATTCTGGATAGAGTCCCTTATCAGATAATTGATTTGCAGATATGTCTCCCATTCTGTGGCTTGCTTTTCCATTCTCTTAAACTGTTTCTATAAAGAACGGAAGTTTTAAATTTTGATGATGCCCAATTTATTAGTTTGTTCTTATATGGATCGTGCTTTTGCTGTAGTATCCAAGGAATCTCTGCCTAAATCAAGGTTACAAAAGTTTTCACCTATGATTATTTTTCTGGAAGCTTTATAGTTTTACATTGTATATTTAAGTCTATAATCATTTTCAGTTCATTTTTTTTTTTAAGATTTTATTTATTTATTTGACAGAGAGAGACACAGCAAGAGAGGGAACACAAGCAGGCAGAGTGGGGGAGGGAGAAGCAGGCTTCCCGCAGAGCAGGGAGCCCGATGTGGGGCTCGATCCCAGGGCCCTGGGATCATGACCTGAGCGGAAGGCAGACGCTTAACGACTGAGCCACCCAGGTGCCCCTTGACTTAATTTTTGTATATGGTGTAGGATATGCATCACAATTGATTTGATTTGATTAATATTAGTTTTTGTACGTGGGTATCCAAATGTTCCAGTGCCATTTGTTGAGAAGACAATCCTTTATCCATTAGATTGCTCTTGTAACTTGGTTGAAAATCAGTTGCTCAAACGTGTGTATATCTATTTCTGGATTCTATTTTGTTCCATTATCTATGCCAATACCATTCTATCCTAAGTATTGTGGCTTTATAATAAGTTTTGAAATTAGGTAGTGTTATTCCTCTTCCAACTTTAGTTAACTTTTTCAATGTTGTTCTGGCTATTCTAAGCTCTTTCCATATAAATTTCCATATAAATTAATAACAATTTTCATAAAACTTATAGAACCAGTTTGTTGGTTCCTACATAAAAATCCTGCTGGGATTTTTTTTTTTTCTGCTGGGATTTTTTTAATGGGATTGCATTGAATCTATGGATAAATTGGAGAGGAACTGACACCTTGAATGTATCGAATCTTCTGATCCATAAGCACCATATATCTCTTCGTTTATTTAAATATCTTTTAATTTCTGTCAGCCATGTTTTGTATTTTTCAGTGTAGTTTTTTCACATCTTTTTTCCCCCCAATTTATCCTTAAGTATTTCATATTTCTTGGTTTATAAAGGCTATACATTTCCAATTGTTTATTGCTAGTAATCAAAATACATATGATTGTTATCATTGATCTTAAGTCCTGCAATCTTGCTAAACACACTTGTTCAGGTCTCATAGCTTTTTTCTACATTCTTTCAAATTTCCTATATAGATAATCATGTCATCTGTGAAAAGGGCAGGTCTAATTCTTTTTTTTCCAATCTGAATGTCCTTTATTGCTTTTCTTTGACTGATTATACTGGCTAGAGCTTCCACATCAATGTTGAATAGAAATGGTGAGAATGGATGCTTTTGTCTTGCTCTTGATCTTAGACAATCTTGATCTTAGAAGATTTTTAACCATCACATATATTTCTAGTTTGCTGCAATTTTTTTTTAAAATCAGGAATGAATGTTGGGTTTTGTCAAATGCTTTTTCTGTGTCTATTGAAATGATAATTTTTTTCTTTGTAGTTTGTTGATATTGTGAATTACATAGATTGATATATATATATATTTTAAAAGATTTTATTTATTTGAGAGAGAGAGAGAGCATGAGAGGGGGGAGGGTCAGAGGGAGAAGCAGACTCTCCGCCGAGCAGGGAGCCCGATGCGGGACTCTATCCTGGGACTCCAGGATCATGACCTGAGCCGAAGGCAGTCTCTTAACCAACTGAGCCACCCAGGCACCCCTAGATTGATATATATTTTTAAACATAAATTGATTTTTGATGTTAAGTTAATCTGTATTCCTGGGGAAAATTCCATTTGGTCATGATGTATTACCTCATTTATATATTGTTGAATTCAATTTACTGAAATTTGCATCTATGTCCATGTGGGATATTGGTCTGTAGGTTTTTCTTGTAATGTCTTCACCTGGTTTTGCCATCAGTATAATGTTGGCCTCAGAATCAGTTACAAAGTATGCCCAACTCTTTAATTTTCTGAAGAAGTTTGTGTGGACTTGCTCTTTTTTTTCTTACATTTTTTTTTTAACAGGAGAAAATTAAATTTAATAGCATATATGTACGGAGAATTGACACAGACATGGAAAATCTTTTTCTTTTTTTTTTTACATTTTTGATAGAATTCACCACTAAAGACACTCGGACTTGACATTTTCTTTGTGGGAAGATTTCTAACCACAGTTACAATTTTCATAAATTTAGAGCTACTTAAGCTATCTATTTCTTCTTTAGTAAGCTTTGGTAGTTTGTGTTTTTCAAGGAATTTATCCATTTCATTTAAGTGGTTACATTTTTTGGCATAAAGTTGTTCATCATATTTTCATAATGATTCTTTTAATATCTATATACTCTGTAATAATTTAACTTCTCTCACTCCTGATGTTAACTTTTGTTTTCTGTCTCCCCTCCTCCCCCCTTATCTGTCAATTTTATCTATCTTTCCAAAGAACAAGATTTTGGTTCCATTGTTGTTGTTTTTTTCTGTTTTTCTGCTTTCTATTTCAGTGATATTTACTTTGATTTTCATTAGTTCCTTTCTTATGGGGCTTACTTTGGATTTAGTTTGCTCTTCTGGGTTTTTGAAGATGGAAGTTGAGGCCATTGATGAGACCTTTCTCCTTTTCTGATGTAGGCAGCCAGTGCCATTTTCCCCTCTAAGTTCCATGTTAATGGCACTCCAGAAATTCTCACTTCTTTTGCTTCCTGTCTTTCAGGTTCAGTTCTACACTGCTTGGTACCCAGTATCTTACAAACTATTGTTTCATATATTATGTCCATTTTTTTAGTTGTTTCAGATGGGAGGGTAAATCTGGTCCCCAGTATTCTATTTGGCCAGAAATGGAGGTGTACGTATTTCTTTACACTTTGATTAAAAGAGAGAGAGACAGAGAAAGAAATAGGTAAACTATAGGGAAGTGAGGAAGTAAGGCTAGAAATAGGTAGGGTATACAGCATGCTAAGGGGGTTGGGGAGTCATTAAAAGATGAATCTTGGGACGTCATTCCTTCATCATTCATTCATTAAGCACTAACTGTGTACCAGATACGGTGCCAAATACTTTATACTCAGAGTCTTAATCTCTACAATATTACTCTTGAAGTAAGCATTCTACCATTGCCCCCATTTCAAAAATGTTGAAAACTAACAGAGAAGTTAGAACAACTAAACTGTGGGATTGGAACCTAGATTTGTCTGAGCCTCTCCTCAACAACTCCAGCACCTTACCTGTTGATTAATAAACAGCCTTATACCTGGGCTTCTCCCCAACATATACAATAAAGAGCTCACCCTCTGCTCTGTGTGAATTTTTTTTTTATTCTCTGTGGATATAAAATCAAAATTCATCTGCCTGAAAGAAGATGTATAAAGTTTTTATGTTAGGCTCATTCTGTATTTCTGAAGACTCTGGCACACTTGAGAATTTGATAACTCATTGAAAAATATCTTTTTTCTCTCTTGCCTCCTTTAAGGTTTATACATATATCTGGGCTTTTGACAAACTCACTCTTTCTTGATGGAAACTAACTTGCTAGAGCCCATAATCCTTAGTTAAATTCAATTAGCCAATCTCATTTTTAAGCCTAAAATAGTGCATTTCCTGAACTATCTTCCTCTGAGCTCTCCTGATCTCCTTCCCTCTCCATCCTTCCTACCAGCATGGAGACCTGCTATTAGGAAAGTATTTGATTTCAGGGACTTAATTTACAGGGTCTGTTTTCCTCCTTGAGTTACAGAAATGCCTGGTAGTAGAGATTAAAATAAGCTTTGCCAATAAATTAAGGAGATCTCAGAGTATTGGCCACGAGTGGAAAGGAATTTTCCAAGATTAACTGTGATGGAGGTCTAGTTAGAGGAGTAAAGCCCATCGCACTCAATATGCCCTCTTCCTGGAGAACGGCTGCCCCCCACACTGCAGGGATGGAACCTGGGAGCCAATTTTGAACCCTGCACTCCTACCCCCTGGCCACAGCTTGTTGAACCAGGAGTGGACACTTGACCTTAAATGGAGCAGTGATGTTCAATGGACCAGTGATATTCTTCCTCCCAGGAACCTGGAATTGGATTTAGAAACGTGATTTATTTTCTGCTGGTTATTTTGAAACAAGAACATGCAAATTTGGGAGCTATGGGGCAGCCACAGTTGGCCATTAATTCTCTGACTCAGCCAAAGCTAGTCTGAGAGAGGGAATAAAGTGGACACATGGAAGCAGAGATGAAAGGCCATCTGGCCCCAGAAAGGGAGTGAGGAAGGGTAAGAAAGAGGAAGGTGGGGAGAGAGGAGGGCATAGGGGAGGAGGGAGGGGAGAGACAGAGACAGGAAAAACTGCAGGCTTTCTGACTTCTTTCCAGCTCCTCTTTTCCAGTCCCTTGTTGGGAGGCTTGGCTGTCCTCTGTAACCTTCAGTTCCCAGTTATGCCCTGTATTATCTTCATTTCGTTTTTTTGGTTTGAGATAACACAAAGAACCTTGATTTAGACACACTTGCTCTTTGGTGCCTCTCCAATTGTGGAATCACAAATAGAAATCAGCAAGTGTGCTGGGGTGATAGTTGGATATGCTTGGGTGGGGGGTACATATGGGAGCTTACCCTTAAACTGCTGGGGTTAATTCGTGAAAACACAGATCATCTCTGTGAAAACAATGTGTTGGAAAGTTTTCCTGATCCTCAGCAGACAGGCATGGCATCTACAGATTCATCAAAATTTCAGTTAAATGGCCCAGTGGGAGAGAGGAGTTGGGACTGGCATGGAAGCATCCATTTGGGGTGGGAGGGGTTATCAGGAAGATCAGCCAAATGGGCAAAGCACGAGGTCAAAGTGGCAAGGTGATCTTGAATCACAGTTCAGGAAAATTGTGGCTACCAGGGTCTGAGCTAAACGAGCAAAATGTTCAAACAGGTGGGTCTAAAGTGATGCTTAAAAGCCTACATGGTCATAAGCGGAAGGGATTCAACCGTAATTGCCTGAATTATTGTTTGCAGAGGGACATTTTATCATGTTTCACGGGAAGTGTCTTATGTTGTCCAGAGGGAACACTGGTTTTTAGCCCAGATGCCAAGTGGGAAGTGACTTCTTTCTCCAAAAAGAGTTTTATACGACCCCTCTCTATACCAGTGTTCATGAAATGCTATTCATAGCACAAAGAATTCATCCAGCAAAGTGATCAAACTCAAAGAGTTTTTGTGAGAATGAGAGAGAATTAAATAGGAACCACAAACTCGGTACATTTTAGCTGTTCCTCTATCACTCTCACTACGATTGCAGTTAATTACTGTATGTGACCAGACCGCAATATTCAATGCCTATTATTCCTTTATACAATGAAAAGAAACTCCTGATATTATTTTTTTATCACCTTTGATCCAACTTATTGCTGCTGACCACATTGAGATGCTGCCTTTTGATTCCTGACCACAAGGAACGGTGTCTCTGTGGTGTGCCCTGCACAATGCCTTCTCTGGCAGCATGCCTCCTGTAGGGGACCCCCAAGAGAGGATCCCCGCCACAGGATCAGAGACTCTTCATTGGAGAGGGTCTTTAGAGGTTACTTCCTTTCTAACAACTAGCACCTCCCCTAAAACTTCTTTGACAGATATTCATCTCCATTTATTACTGATCACTCCCCAGAATAGAGAACTTTCTCCCTCCTGGGGCTGGTCCTTCCAGTGTGGGCTGGCTTTGATTATTTTTACCGACTTGAAATATGCTTCACTGGAGTTTTTATTTTCAACCTCTGGCACCACAGAGAGTCAATATAATCTTCCTCACAACAGAAGCCAGCTCACAGGTATTCCATGAGCTTACTCTGTTCTTCTGGCCATTCCGCATCTTACAGGGTTTTTAGACGTCTTTCCTGGGCAGGCTCCAGTGTAACCAGTGTCTCTTTTAAAAGATAATGTCACTTGACATCGGACAGCTACTTCCTGGGCTGCCCAGATAGTGAACAAGTGTCGATTTATCTCTCCCTTAATCTGAATACTGCATTATTTCTATTAATACAAGTCTGAATTAGCTTTCTTTCCCCCTTTGAAATCATGTAGCATACTGGCTCAGTGAAAACCCTGATGCACTTTTCGTATAAAATATTATTACATTTTCTCTCATTCCTGTACAGTGGATCTTTTGAATCCATGCTCATTGACCTATTTATTTCTATTATAAATGGATTCCTCTGTGTGTCACCCATGAGTCTATTAAAAGTTTTACATGAACAGATCCAGTGACTTCCTGTGGTTTATAGGATAATACCATAATGCCCTTGAATGATGCAGAATTTCTCTCACAATGTGAATTCTGGCATTGTGACATAAAGGTCCCTCTTATCCTACACTTCACTCATTTGGTGACCCACGAATGGGTCACCAAACATATACTTTATCATATCTCTATATCATTGCACATGCCATTCCTTCTGTTTAGAATGTCTTTACTTCCCTTGGGTGCTTGGTGAACACCTACTCATCCTTAAAAAGCCAGTTCAAATGTCACCTCCTCCAGGAAGCCCTCTATGATTTCACCTACTCCTGCCAAGAAGGCATATCGTGCAGTGGCTTTCCCTTGACCACATACTCAGGATCACTGTCGGATTCCTGTGCTGAGGAAAAGCTATTTTTCGACATTTCCCCTTTTCCAGAAATAACAGTATCAACAATCACTCTTGAGTGCTTTGGCTCTGTGTCAGTCATAGAACTAAGGACTTGACGCGCATCACCACTTTTTGACTTTGCGAGGAAGCATATGCCTGTAGTGGATGCCGATGGTGCTCTGCCATGTTGCCGTGTCCACTGTGACATAGGAAGCATCTGGGACTCTCTGCTTGCAGGCTTTCTCTGGCCTCAGGAAGATGCCTAGCCAGGGTTGTTTAGGGCAGACCTGAAGTGCCAGAGGAACATCCCTGGAGCAACAATCAATCAATAATGAACAGCAGTCAGTGGAGATGCGCCCAAGCTCCTGGCCTCTTGGGTGGGACAACTCTCCCAGAGCTCAGCAGAGGGACTGAGCACCAGTTGCCCACAGTGGTCGTGACCTGCCCACTAACATGAGCGTTTGCTCCTTCCCATTCCCGACTCGCCGCCACACTGCCTCACCACTGCCTGCTGCTCTCGCCCCCCAAATAAACTACTTGCACTCCAGTCCTACTCTCGGGGGCTGCTTTGGGGGAAACCCACGGTAAAGTGGTTCCATTTGGCAGATAAGAAAACTGAGGCTCACACAGGTGAAATAACTTATTCAAGTCACCTTTCCAGGAAGTGGCCGAGTCGGAAATGAAGCTGGGCTCTGTTGAGAGCTCACAGCATTCTCTCTCCCGAGACCAGGGAGGAGAAGGGATGTGGGCAAGTCGGATCTCAGAAATATCTCCGAGGGACGCAGGCTTGAATCCTGACAAGACTACCCATTTCTGCCTTTATCCACCACTTGAAAATGAGCCAGTACACTAGCCTCCGAAGGGCAGTAAAGTGACACTGAATAATTGAATTCTGAACAAGCCAGACTAATGCAAATATCTGACAAATTGATTTAATTGCATTCACATACAATAAAGCTGAGCTCTAAAAGGTCAGTGAGAAAATGGGAAAGGACCCCTGGGAGCTTCTGGGGAGAGGCTGAATTTAATACACATTCATCACATTTTATCATCTAATTAGTCCACACAATGCCAAACTGATAGACAGAGCCTGAAACCAGCATATTGATTGATTATTTGTGTGGCATCTATCATATCACCTGAAGGCTGTCCCTGACATGGGCAGGCGGGAGTTATTTAGTGGCTCAGCAAAAATGGTTGTGCATTTGGAGAAATTGTTTTTCTATAAGGAATTTCAGGCTCCAAAAACATTTTACCCATGCACTGAGGCTGCCCCAGAGGGTTACTATTGAATAGTTTGCTACAAAGGCAGCCACTGGAAACCAACTTTTCCTTGCCTCCTCCCTTCTGCAGAATGAATATTTATAAATCGTGTGGTACAGAAAACCCTTTTAGGCTGTAAAATATTTAATTCAGGTAATTAACTAGTATCAGCCTTGCATGGAAATACCTGGGCAGAGAAAATGTTCTGGAGAAGTCAATGAGAAACCAGTTGGACTCTGCAGTTTTATTCCATGGGAAATGAAAGCCCGGATTTCAATAAAACAATTTGCGTGGTGGGTCTGGGCTCAGGTGAAATGTTGCCACTGATTTGCTCCCAATAAGGATGCTGACACCAAGACTGATCCAGGGCTCAAGATGTGGGTCTGTGCCTAAGATGTGGTCAAAGTGATGCTTTGATTGTTTTCTTTCTTTGACCTTCGTTCAGGACATTGGTTCATTGTCATCTATGAGCCTTACTTTTCTCATCAATAAGATAGAGGTGAATTTGAAATGAGATTATGTATGCAAAAGCTCCTTTGAACTAAATTTCCATATAAATGTGAATTATTATTGCTATGGGGTACCTTAGAGCTCTGGTACTAATATATCACTGTATAAGAAGTACCTAAGTTCCCTTAAGCTGACCCTCTATTCTTTTTTTATTTGAGTATAGTTGACACACAATGTTACATTAGTTTCAAGTGTATGACATAGTGATTCAACTTCTCTTTGTGTCATGCTGTGCTCACTACAAGGTGAGCTACCATCTGTCACCATACAACGTTATGACAATACCATTGACTCGATGCCCTATGCTGCACCTCTCATCCTTGTGATATATTCGTTCAGTAAGTGGAAGCCTATACCTCCTACTCCCCTTCACCTATGTTGCCTGTCCCCCACCTCCTTCCCTCCAGCAACCATCAGTTTGTTCTCTGTCTTTATAGGTCTGATTCTGCTTTTTGTTTGTTTACTTGTTCATTTGTTGTTTTTTTTTTTAGATTTTTAAAAAAGATTTATTTATTTTTATTTTAGAGAGAGCACAAGCAGGAGGGGCAGAGGGAAAGAGAGGGAGAAAGAATCTCAAGCAGACTCCTCACTGAGCATGGAGCGCAATGAGGGGCTCCATCTCACAACCCTGAGATCACGACCTGAACTGAAACCAAGAGTCAGATACTTAACCAACTGCGCACCGAGGTGCCCCCCCTTTTAGATTTTTTTTTTTAGACGTATGAGTGAAATCATGTGGTATTTTACTTTCTCAGTCTGATGTATTTCACTTAGCATAATACCTTCTTGGTCCACCCATGTTGGAGCTGACCCCGTATCCTATTTCTATATTTATCTTTCTGTTGACATTCAAACTTCTTCAAGAGCTTTCTGTATTTACCGACCCTATCTTGAAACATTCCATGTACACCTCAATCCCCAGATATCATTTCTAGCATGGTCACTACTCTCCCGGAGGTATCAGTGGCTTTGTGGCTAAATCCAATGTCAACTTTTAAGACCTTATCTTATACGAATGCTCAGCAGGATTGGGCACCACTAATCATCTCCTTTTTGGAAATACTCTTTGCTTTTGCAGTATTGGTTTCTTTATTTTCCTCTTCTTTAGTATTTACTTCCCCTTTTATTTTGTAGAATCCTCTTCCACTTTTCATTCCAAAAAGTAGGATGCCCAAGGGTTCCGCTTTAGCTCACTTCTCTTCTACTAAATTTCCCCACAGCTTCCACTCCATTTTGTGACAGATCATCATCCACATGCTGGTGACTCCCAAGGCTGAGTTCTTTTTCCCACTTTCTTCTAGTCTCTTTGCCCATGACCTTTCACTGGCCTCATCATCTCTCTTTTACATAAATGCATCAGCTTTCTCAATGGTTTTTTCACTTTCCAGTCCTGAGCAATCCTCTGCTCCTTACACCCCCTCTCCTTTCTCACCTTCTCCAATGCCTTTTGCTAAAGATTTACAATGTGATCTTTCTAAAATACAAATCTGAAGTCTCAAACACCTTTTATGGATAAAAAGTGTTTTTACCCACTCTCTTCCCTGAAAGCAAACAACAAACAGAACAAAATAAAGAAGAGCAATAAATAAAATTCTGTATTCAATAAAACAAGGAAAGATTTGTAGCTCCAAATGACAACCTATGATGAATATCCACAAAACATAGTTAAATTGGACCAAATCAAGGTTGTATGTCTAGAGAAGATGCACTCCTATAGATCTTAGTCAGTATGTAGGGTTCTCTGAATATAGGTGTCCACGTTGTGTCTGCAGACTGGGAGTATGGGTGGGCTGCAGAATCATCTGTGAGTCTATTCAAATGCCACACAGTGGTGGTAGGTGATTTAGAAACTGGGCAGGTATGCCCAGTTATACATAATGTTTACAAGAAGCAAGATACTGGTGTAGTAGAGAGGAGGAGACATGGAAGGACAGAAGGAAAATAAACACTAAATCATAAGATAAAAATTTAGAAGGTATGGTACATCACTGCAAACTAAATAGGACCATCTCCCCCAACCACATATGCAGAGATACTACCTAAAGGAGGAGAAAACCTGATAGAAGGGAGAGGAGGGTAAGCAACATGTTGATAAGAAAGTGTTCTGAGAGAGAATACCTAATTCCCAGTGGCCAACTGTCCTAGCTCACTCTCCCAGCCTGTCTACCACAGCATCCTTTAGCTTATGCTTTCCCCAGAAAGAGTAACTCCCATTAAAAGATAAAGGAAATTTGGGAAATAAAATTAAGAAGTCAAATGTATAACATACCTTAGAAAAATTATATAGCAGTTCAGGGGAAAACTATACAAACACTTATCTACAAAATCAAAAAAATTAAAGAAAACCAAGTAAAAGATACAATGGCTTGAAGAAAATGTATTAAGATAAGAGAAGAAGAAAATGACTCAGTAGAACTTAAGAAAAAAAAAATGGAGGAAAAATAAAGCCATAAAATAACTCAAAGTTATGGTTGAACCATTGGCAAGGAAAGTTAGCATGCTGAAAATATAGTTTGGAATATAGAAGATGGATTCAGAAGGTGAATAAAACTAAATAAAATGAATCAAGATTTAGAAAAGCATGGCAGGCAAAGGAGGTACAATGTATGTATTATTGGCAGCTTGGAAAAAGAACCACCAAAAAATCAACAATATCATGTAAAAAGACTTTCCTGAATAAAGGAGAACTGTATTTAAAAATTGGAAGAACACTGGGGCGCCTGGTGGCTCAGTTGGTTAAGTGACTGCCTTCAGCTCAGGTCATGATCCTGGAGTCCCGGGATCAAGTCCCACATTGGGCTCCCTGCTCGGCAGGGAGTCTGCCTCTCCCTCTGACCCTCCCCCCCTCATGTGTGCGCGCTCTCTCATTCTCTCTCTCAAATAAATAAATAAATAAAATCTTTAAAAAAAAAAATTGGAAGAACACAACACGAACCAAGAAGTCCTGTTACCAAATGATCAGCGCACATCCTGGTGACATTACTGGACATCAAGGATGAAGAAAAAATCCTAAGGACCTTTAAACATAAAAAAAAAACCCTACTTACTGAGAAGGGTTGAGCTATTACTCTCAGCCTTGCAGCATAGGATCAGACAGACATATTTCAGGAACATTCAAATGGAAAGGGGTGAAACTCAAAAGTAGCAGAGTCGCCATATTTGGTGACCCAAACCAGGGCTATTGAGAACTCTCACAAGGAAGGGTTGGTTAAAAGACAAAATACATGAGGAATATGCACATATGATATAAAAGAAAAAAAATAAGAAGTAAAAGAAAAAAGAGTCTTATAAACCAACTGGGAAAAAAAGTCCATTTTAGAAAGTTTTCGTTTGGCTCACCCAAAATCAGGATTTAGTGAAACAGAATCTGACTGCCAGCAAGTCAGAAATAAAAAATTCTGCACAAAAGTGAGAAATTGTACAATAGGGTAAATTTAAAAATAGTATTTTAGACACAGTAAAGTACAGAATTGTAAGAGAGGGAAATAGAATTGAAAATAAAGGGACACATTTTAGAAAGTTTCCAGTTTGGAGAAGAAAATGGTGAGGAATTAGAACTAACAGTGTTATAAAAAATTAGTGAAAGAATATTAAGAACAGGTAATGACTATGGTGGACAAAGAATATATTTCTAACTATTAAATGATTTCCAATCACCAAAGAAAAGTCACAAACAAAAGTAGTAAAGAAATACTCAAAAGTAAGAGAAGATAGAACTGAGTACAATCAAGATGTGAGATTGAAAATGACTTCTCAGTAGCAGGGACACTGGAACCTTCATGCATTGCTAGTAGGGATTGGACTGGCACAACCATTGAGAAGACACCAGCAGACAGTGTTAAAAGAATTAAAAAAAAAAAGATTTTACTTTTAAGTAATCTTTACATTCAATGTGGGGCTCAAACTCACAACCCCAAGATCAAGAGTCTCATGCTCTATTGACTGAACCAGCCAGGCACCCCTACACCAGTAGACATTGTTAAATGACGTGTATGGGTGCCTCTCCCTCTCACCCTCCTCTCCTGCCATTCTCCCATATCCTTCCCTGTCTCTGCATAGTGCTTTTTTTCTTTTTTACACTTTTATTTTTTTTAAGATGTTATTTGAGAGAGAGAGTGCAAGTGTGTGTGTGTGCACATGAGCAGGGGAGAGGGACAGAGGGAGAGGAAGAGAGAGAATCTCTAGCAGATTCTGCATGGAGCGCAGAATGAGCCCACTGCTGGGCTCAGTCTCACAACCCTGAGATCATGACCTGAGCTGAAATCAGGAGTCAGATGCTTAACCAACTGAGCCACCCAGGTGCCCCTCTTTTTTGCACTTTTAAAAAGTAGTATGTATTTTTATTTATTTTACAAAAGAAGGAAGACATACTCCCTCCATGAAATTCCAGATATTACTATGTAAAATTACCATGCACTAATTCATATTATAGTCCCACAATTGTAGACTGTTTTCGGTAGATAAGTGTCATAAAGAGGCAATAGATATGGTTTCCACAGCTTCAGTGAGGTGTAAGGCTAAACTTTTCTGCCCATGGTTTTCTCGTAAAAGCTCAAATACTTCATTTACTAGTTTAGCTGTTGTTGCAATTGGCACTTCTGTGTTTTGAAGATCTTGGGGGTTCATCGCTTTCCACCAGGTACAGAGTGTGGGTTGAAGTTTGGCCAGCAGCTCCATTCCTTCTTGGTCTGCCTGTGGAGGAGTACAGGAGCCAGGCTCTGCCCTTGTTAACACCAGCAGCTGCGAGGCAAGGACATCCCCACTTCCAGATGTTTTTCCAGAAAAGCTGTCATACAGGTTTTTTTAAAATTTTTTTGTTGCTATGTTAATCACCATACATTACATCATTAGTTTTAGATGTAGTGTTCCATGATTCATTGTTTGTGCATAGCACCTACTGCTCCATGTAGAATGTGCCCTCTTTAATACCCATCACCAGGCTAACCCATCCTCCCACCCCCTCCCCTCTAGAACCCTCAGTTTGTTTTTCAGAGTCCATCATCTCTCATGGTTCGTCTCCCCCTCTGATTTCCCCCCCTTCATTCTTGCCCTCCTGCTATCTTCTTTTTTTTTTTCTTAACATATATTGCATTATTTGTTTCAGAGGTACAGATCTGTGATTCAACAGTCTTGCACAATTCACAGCGCTTACCAGAGCACATACCCTCCCCAGTGTCTACCACCCAGTCACCTCATCCCTCCCACCCCACCCCCCACTCCAGCAACCCTCAGTTTGTTTCCTGAGATTAAGAATTCCTCATATCAGTGAGGTCATATAATACATGTCTTTCTCTGATTGACTTATTTCACTCAGCAAAACACCCTCCAGTTGCATCCACATCACTGCAAATGGCAAGATCTCATTCCTTTTGATGGCTGCATAATATTCCATTGTATATATATATACCACATCTTCTTTATCCATTCATCTGTCGATGGACATCTTGGTTCTTTCCACAGTTTGGCTATTGTGGACATTGCTGCTATAAACATCGGGGTGCGTGTACCCCTTCGGATCCCTACATTTGTATCTTTGGGGTAAATACCCAGTAGTGCAATTGCTGGATCATATGGTAGCTCTATTTTCAACTTTTTGAGGAACCTCCATACTGTTTTCCAGAGTGGCTGCACCAGCTTGCATTCCCACCAACAGTGTAGGAGGGTTCCCCTTTCTCCGCATCCCCGCCAACGTCTGTCGTTTCCTGACTTGTTAATTTTAGCCATTCTGACTGGTGTGAGGTGGTATCTCATTGAGGTTTTGATTTGGATTTCCCTGATGCCGAGCGATGTTGAGCACTTTTTCATGTGTCTGTTGGCCATTTGGATGTCTTCTTTGCAGAAATGTCTGTTCATGTCTTCTGCCCATTTCTTGATTGGATTCTTTGTTCTTTGGGTGTTGAGTTTGATAAGTTCTTTATAGATTTTGGATACTCGCCCTTTATCTGATATGTCATTTGCAAATATCTTCTTCCATTCTGTCGGTTGTCTTTTGGTTTTGTTGACTGTTTCTTTTGCTTGTCACACAGGTTTCTAAGGTGACAACTCTGAGGACATTCACCCGAGGGTTGTTGGTGGTAGTGGGGATTTGAAGGTATTCGAGGTTCCGCGACTGAGGCACAGATAAGTGAAAGGCATGGTATTACACACCATGTAATACTATTCACAATTAGAAATAAGGGTACACTCAGAAAATAAGGTCCACAGAAGGTAACCTTTATGTGAATTGAAACGATGTGTGCATGCAACAATGCTACAACTTTTACAAGGGCACATAAAAATGAAAGACCATACGTTTAACACATTCAAATGGTTGACAAAGGGAAGGAGAAGGAGAGGGGAGGTGGAGGGATATGGGAAGGAAAGAAGGAAGGGAAGGAAGGGAAGGAAGGGAAGGAAGGGAAGGAAGGGAAGGAAGGGAAGGAAGGGAAGGAAAGGAAGGAAGGAAGGAAGGAAGGAAGGAAGGAAGGAAGGAAAAGAAGGATCCTGCCAAACGAAGGTGGTCCATGAAACGAGGAATATGATTAACTCTGGATCTTCATTCCAATTAAAAAAATTAAAGGCTTATCAGACACCAGAAAAACAAAGAACTCAGCTCCTACACATAACTTGCTAAAATGTTTGAACTTCAGATATAAAGACTGCATTTGTCAAGCAAGAAGGAGAAATAACTATCTACAAAATAAGAAAATTAAGGCTGGCCTCAGATTAAGTGCCAGTAGGCATCGGAGGATGGCCTTAGCAGTGTTGGACGGCTGTGTTCCGTGACAAGATGTTTTCCCGCTTACCTTGTATATTTCCTGCCCCAGACCTGGAATCAACCATTTCTGCGAATATCTCTGGTCCTTTTTAGTGGAAAAAAAAGACCATAGTCTGGGTATGAGGGGTGCTCAGTACTGCTGAGTTATGTATTATTTCTAGGACTCTTCTATGGACAGAGCTAGCACATATATATTTCTTAAGATAAACTATATCATGCATTTATATCCAATTCAAAATCAGGTCTATGAGGATTTTGTCCGACCTCATTTGTTTTTAAAGATTTATTTATTTATTTGAGAGAGAGCACAAACAGGAGGGACAAAGAGAGAGGGAGAGAGAATACTAAGCAGGCTCTTCACTGAGCAAGGAACCCAATGTGGGGCTCCATCCTCAGGACACTGAGATCATGACCTTAGCCAAAACCAAGAGACAGACACTCAACCGACAGCACCACCCAAGCGTCCCTTTGTCTGACCTCATTAATCTCATATTGGTATCTCTTTTCAACCAAGTACAAAATTCAGTTCCCAGTGACACTCATGTGATTACTCATGTGACTGATTGCTAATTTAAAATAACAATACCAACACTATCACCCATAATGCTGTTACTGAAAACCATTAGTTTTTATTCCCCAATCTTTTGATTTTAGGATCTATTAGGGAATACACATCACTGTGTTTTAGAGTCACTTGGACTATTCCCTCTAGGTGAGATTAGGTCACCAACAGAGTATACAGTTAGGTTCATCTGTTTCAATTTACTTTCGGATTCTAGGGGTTGTATTTTTCTCTAATTTTGTTTCATAATTATGTAAAATATAAACAGGACTTCAAAGGCAGATGTATAACAGAAGCTCTATTCTAAGAAGTCTGTTTTCAACTCCTGATTTCTCCGGCATATTTCCTCCCTTTCTTAATTTAATCATTTTAAGTGTTAAAGTTCATTCTGTTTAACATGTTTCTGTTAATTTAATATATTTAATATGTAATGGCATATAATAATGCATTATGATAGCATACAATAATATATGTATAGCAGGAACTCTGTTATGTATTATATAACATTATTGTGTGATATCATTAATAATTATGTTAATTTAGCATAATTCAACACAGAACATATAATACTATATTAACACATTGTGCCTATTAGCACAATTTAACATATAACACATATGTGTTCAACATTTATGTCAATCACATAGACTGTATGTTATTTAGACAGTGTGCCATGAGTCTTTGTGTGTGTGTTTTATCTTCCCCTTTTCTTAGGTAAGTGGTAATGTAGTAGACACACATTTCTACACCTTGCTTTTTCACTTAGCAATATATCCTAGAGATCATGCCACATAACACAGTTTTGAGAAGAAAAGGTTGTAACTCAGAAAGAAAGTCCTTGTTCAAATCCAAAAACAAGAGGAAGACAGTTTCCAGATATGCAAGGCTGTGGAAGTATTTTACTAAAAGCAAACCAAGAAGATGTCCTTCAACAGTTGAATGAATAAAGAAGATGTGGTTCATATATACATTGACTATTGCTCAGCCATCAGAAAGGATGAATACCTACCATTCACATCAACGTGGATGGAACTGGAGGGTATTATGCTAAGTGTTATAAGTCAACCAGAGAATGACAATTATCATATGGTTTCACTTATATGTGGAATATAAGAAGTAGTGCAGAGGATCATAGGGGAAGAGAGCCAAAACTGAATGAGAAGAAACCAGAGAGGGAGACAAATCATGAGAGACTCTGGACTCTGGGAAATAAACAGGGTTGTGGAAGGGGAGGTATGTGGGGAGATGGGGTAACTGGGTGATGGTTATTAAGGAGGGCACATGATGGGATGAGCACTGGGTGTTACACACAACTGATGAATTGTTGAACACTACATCAAAACCTAACAATGTACTACATATTGGCTAATTGGGTTTAAATTAAAAAAAATAAAAGCAAACCAATAAATGAACTCCATAAAGAAAGTATTCATCTCACATGCAGATGAGTTAAAGTAAGTAAATCTTAGAGGAGGAAATTTGAGGCCTAAAAGGACCAGCAAAAAGTGATGGAATGAATTGAGCACAGAGCTAAGACGTGTAAGAGTTGTCAACCGACAGCATGCAAATGTGAATGGACCTTCGAAGATTCCCGTGACAGAACAGTCATATTTTGAAAATGAGAGCTTGAGTTTAATATTTCAGGTAATAACTAACTGCAAGAAAGAAGAGAGAGTAATACAAAATATGCCTATTTTCCTCAAATATAGATACTGTGTGTTCTTGGTTTTAATACCTAAAGAAATAGATATTCAGTTTTTTAAAAATTAAACTGCAAGCATGCTGTCTAAAGTACTAATGAAAGGGAAGAGAGGAAATGTTGTCTAAATTACTAATGAAAGGGAAAGAGAAGAAGGCTGAGGTGAAGTGGCAGCAGGTTGAGGCCGTGTCCGGCCTTCTCCTGGATCCTCCTCTGGCTCTCCCGCTCCTGGGCTACACGCATGTTAGTCATCCATGATGAAATGCGTCCTTCATCTTCTATAGGATGTCCACACTATTGAGGTCCAAGGCAACAAGAACAGACATGGTTTCTGTCCATCCTCCTGGGGTCCAGCTTATCATTCTTGTGACCTTCAAACTCTAGCATTAGACACCCAAGAGAATAGCCTTCCAGAAACTGCTTAACTACCTCAGCTGTGTCCAATCAAATTCGTATAAAAATTCGTATATATGTGTATGTATGTACATGTGTGTGCATATTCTAGCAGTTCTGCTTCTTTGATTGACCCCCGACTGATAACAACATCAGCACTAATCACGTATGCACTATATATTCAGGGATATAAATATATCAGGGAAATGGTCTTGGCTTGGTCATTAATTCAAGGTATGGCTCTCCCATTTGTCTTGTATAATATTGGGCAAATCCCATTACTCTGTGAATCTGTTTCCTTATCTGTAATATGGTGGATTGGTACCACCAATCTCTAAATTTGTATTGCTCTTATTGTTTCTTGAAGCTGTAATTTCACATCCACTGACAAGCTGTGAAATCAATATAGTGGGTAGCAACCAACATCATAGAGACATTACATGGAATAGAATAGAAAAGAAAATACTAAAGTGTGTTACATGTAGTAAGGATAATATTTTTATTTCAAGTAGATAGATATGAATGTGTGTATGTTATAATGTAAAATGTATTTCTTACTGGGAGTCAGATTAGAAAACCTGGAAAAATGTTTCTTTTTGTAACCATCAGGGAGATTGTTCCTCAGGTCTAAGACTTATGTGTTTAGTCTGGACAATTCCAGTAAGGTAGGGAGGGAAAACTGTAGATTACATTCTACAGCTAGTCTGGCTACTCCATTCCTTCTGGTTTTGTTTTCCTCAGCTTGTAATGTTTGGGTACATGCATGAACCACACAGCATTTTAAGTTTGAATTAGTTACCAACATTAAAACTTTCAGAGATATATAAAATCCAGGTTTCTGGCTTCTCTTGAAATTTTAGAATGTCTTTTATATTGGGTGACTTTGGTTTGGCCGTAATCAGCTAGAAATGAACAGGGATTGCTCTCCAGTACAACGGGCATGTGTTTTGTTGTTTTTATTTATTTGAGAGAGAGCGAGAGAGCACGAGTGGGGGGGGGGGGCGGTGCAGAGGGAGAGGGAGAGAGAGTCTCAAGCAGACTCTGTGCTGAGAGCAGAGCTTCCTGTGGGGTTTAATCCCATGATGCTAAGACCACAACCTGAGCTAAAATCAAGAGTCTGACGCTAAGCTGACCGAGCCACCCAGGCGCCCCAACATGTGTTTTAAAATGTAGGTTTTATTTATTATTTTTCAGATATAGTGAGATCAAAAGATTAGGAAACAATTATCATTGAAAAGATTATTTGTGGGGAGCCTGGGTGGCTCAGTCGGTTAAGCATCTGCCTTCCGCTCAGGTCATGATCCCAGGGTCCTGGGATCGAGTCCCACATCGGGCTCCCTGCTCAGCGGGGAGTTTGCTTCTCCCTCTGCCCCTCACCCTGATCATCCTTGCTCTCTCTCTCTCAAATTAATAAATAAATAAAATCTTAAAAAAAAAAAGAGAGAGATAATTTGTTACTCACAGAGGAGGGGCCGTGAAATGCCATGTCATGCCGCAGGGTAGGGGCACGCTGGTAAACACCCGGGTTGGTCAGGAGGCAGAGGGAGCGGGGACACAGGGGCCAGAACATTTATTGTAGTGTAACAGGCAAAGCAAGGCAGGGTACACAGGTTTAGGATTGGCTAGCATGAATAATTTCAGCGGCTCTGGTGTGTGGGACTGTCTGTTGTCTAGTATTTGGCCCTGGGTAATTCGTGCAGGGGAATAGTGGCCCCGAGTGTAAGAGGCCCATATAAAAAAGTTGGTTTGGAGATGTTGGTGGGGATGCAGAGAAAGGGGAACCCTCCTACATTGTTGGTGGGAATGCAAGCTGGTGCAGCCACTCTGGAAAACAGTATGGAGGTTCCTCAAAAAGTTGAAAATAGAGCTACCATATGATCCAGCAATTGCACTACTGGGTATTTACCCCAAAGATACAAGTGTAGGGATCCGAAGGGGTACATGCACCCCGATGTTTATAGCAGCAATGTCCACAATAGCCAAACTGTGGAAAGAGCCAAGATGTCCATTGACAGATGAATGGATAAAGAAGATGTGGTATAGATATACAATGGAATATTATGCAGCCATCAAAAGGAATGAGATCTTGCCATTTGCAATGACGTGGATGGAACTGGAGGGTGTTATGCTGAGCGAAATAAGTCAATCAGAGAAAGACATGTATCATATGACCTCACTGATATGAGGAATTCTTAATCTCAGGAAACAAACTGAGGGTTGCTGGAGTGGTGGGGGGTGGGAGGGATAGGGTGGCTGGGTGATAGACATTGGGGAGGGTATGTGCTATGGTGAGTGCTGTGAATTGTGCAAGACTGTTGAATCACAGATCCGTACCTCTGAAACAAATAGTACATTGTATGTTTGAAAAAAAAGAAGAAGAAGAAGATAGCAGGAGGGGAAGAATGAAGGGGGGAATCGGAGGGGGAGAGGAACCATCAGAGATGATGGACTCTGAAAAACAAACTGAGGGTTCTAGAGGGGAGGGTGGTGGGAGGATGGGTTAGTCTGGTGATGGGTATTAAAGAGGGCAAGTTCTGCATGGAGCACTGGGTGTTATAAGCAAATAATGAATCATGGAACACTGCATCAAAAACTAATGATGTAATGTATGGTGATTAACATAACATAATAAAAAAAAAAGTTGTTTTGGGGGTGTGAGTTCTGGATTCATTGGTTTGCATATGAAAAGCGGGCTAGCAGGCTTGTCCTTTTTTAGCTCTAGGAATTAGCTAGTCCTTCCAGGGGCCATCTCTCCAGGGTCTGCAAGGTCCTAAGAGCATCAGAAGTACAGACAATAAAAAAGCATGATCACTACAGCACGTGGACTATAATTTGCTCCAGTCCCTACTAGGCCAAGCTCCCTCATTTGTTCCAAGCATGTGAGCTCCGGACTCCCAGGTTGGTGTCAATTTCCCACTGATATAGTGGTGAAGAATATGCTTCAGCCTAGGAGGGAGCTACATGATTTTCCACCATACACTGTGACTAGCAGAGAACATAGAAGTGCAGGGTAGCTGTCCTGCGTGGGAAGACTGCAGAATGGGAAGCAGAGGCTCCCCAGTCCCGTGCCCACCACTCAGGGCTGATGATTTGGGCTGACAGAAGAGACACAAGTGTCTCTATAACCTCTGACTGGCAAATGATCCATTGCCAATGAGACAGGATGTTTCTGGCTGGATTATCAATAGGGCTCAAATCCCTCTGGACAATAATTGTCCTTGGTCAATGCTGGTGAAAGCATTACTTGGATTTTTTGTTTTTAAATTTGGGGCCAGCAGTCAGGCTCATGTCTCCCATTAATATGGATGCCTTTGGGTCTGGGGAAGAAGTCAGCATTTTTTTTTTTTTTTTAAGAAGTCAGCACTTTAGGATTTTGTTCACCAGGAAGACAAGATGCCAAAGGGACACCCCATCTCGTAATGCCTCATTGCCCTTATGATTGTCTTAGATCCTGAGTTACAGAACCAAAATGCTCTTTTCCTCTTGATTCATATCTGTGTAATGTAGTGATATGAATCATGTTTCTCAGTGATGTACATGGCGTCTGGCATCAGAAGGTCCTGGGTTCAAATCTCAGCTTTTACTATCTTCACCTTGTGCAGTATCACAATGTACTTAATTTCTTCTACTCTGTTCTCTATCTACAAAATTGAAATAATAATATCTGCATAGGTTTCTGTGAGAGCTAAGCAAGTCAATTAAGTAAATCACTTAGACACATACCAGGCACAAAATAAATGCTTGTATAGAATGGTGGTTATTTTACTATTATTCATCAAATATGCTATGTCTGGCTTGGTGCTGGTACCACAAAATAAGGCATGGTCTCCATCCTAAGAAAATGTAATCCAGTGTGGTAAGTGCTGTAATATAGAAAGGTATAGAGTTTGCACGAAGAAGGTTCTGTTCTTGGGGAAGAGGTGGAATACATCGGGGGAGGCATTAAGGAGCAAGGCCAGGAACAGGGTAGGATGAATGAGGTCCCTCAGGGAGCCATTTGCATGACCTTGAGAGGGAGTGCCTTGAAATGTTGTATCCTGAGCACCTATCTTGCCTCAACTAGTCCTGGCCCCCCTATTCAAGAGAATTAGAATTAGACCTTGAAGTGTAAGTAGGAGATGGTCAGATGACTCTCCCAAGCAAAGGGGAAGGTGTCTACAAAAACATAAAGCAAGAAAATAAAATAGTGTATTCATGTAATTCACCATGAATGAACCATAATATGGCCATCAGGAAGAGTGAGCCGTGAGACTACAAAGGTGGGGAGAGGTCACATCATGAAGAGCATTTCTAGGCATGCAAAGGAACTTGGCCTTATCCTTGGCAGTGGGAAACCTTTGTAAATAACCTAGTAATACACTTAATAAGAAACACGCAGGATCTAAACAAACACAAATATAAAATTTTTCTGAGAGGCATAAAAGAAATCTTGAATAAATGGAAAAACAGAGAGCTGTCTTTGTATTCCTAATACCATCGAGACTCAGTGTAAACTCTCGAAAACTGCATGGTCATCAAACTGTTACTGTCAGACTCAGCATCATCCAAGAACTTTCCACTTGGCCTAACTCCGTCAAATCCTGGCTGATGTCAATCAGTAAAAGGTACAACCTTCTGTTTCACCACTGTGATTTCTGAACTTGAAATAACTGATAGAGTTCCAGAGCAGTGAAGGAGCAAGGGCAAAAATGGGGGCCTTCTGGGCCCCTCCTCCATGTGTCTGGTGATGCATATGCCCAGGATTTTTATATGAGACTGCACACTGGGGAGGCAGTCTGGTACTGAGTGTTATTGATCATATTATCATGGTAATACTCGGAAACTTGGAGCTGTAATTAATTTGCTTTAAGAGAGATAAATGGACCATTTCTTGTTTCATGTGTTGTAGAGAAATTCTTACCTGCCCCCATAAAGAATCAAGAACCCCTTTTTAGGGATTAAGAGTACACTTCTCTCGATGAACACCAAATAATGTAGAGAATAGTACTTAATCATTATATTGCTTACCTGAAACTAATATAGCACTATATGTTCATTATCCTTCTATTAAAAAAGAGCCCCCTTTTTAAAAATCCAAGTAAGCCTTATCATTTATAATCATTGCTTCTAGTGAAGGCAACTATGTCAGTCAATGATTTGCAGCAACATTTTGCATAACGATAATGTAGATGCTTAGAATACTTAGCATTTGTTTTGTGCTTATTCATCCATGGCTTAGCTGCCATTTGGCTTTGCTTGGTTACACTCCAAGCTCTGAGCACCAGGATGCAGGTTGGGTTCAGGTCTTTTCCACATGCCTCCCTATTTTTGGATCAGCCACTTCCTAGGGCATGCCCTTCTTGAGGTGGGTCACATGAGTGAAAGAGGAGGGTAGGAGCACATGGTGCCTCTTCAGGCCATGGTTTGGGTCTGGTGCCCACCATGCACAAGGCAAGCCAATCCAATGGCCAAGCCGCAGGTGTACTCAGGCTCAAGGGAGTATGCCGGACAGCAATTCAATCTGTCATAGTCACATAACAGGACTATTGGGTTTGCTCACCATTCAAATGATAAAAGCTCTTGGACTGCAGGTTCTTTGGTAAGTCACTTCTAAGAGTGGTTCCAATCTACCTTTGCAACTCCAGTGGGTGCAGATTCACCATGAACGAACCATAATGTGGTAATGTGCATAATGTGCACTCTATAAAAACCAAAGCACCTAAAATGTACTTTTCATAATTGTTTCAATGGTAAAATCAAACATGTCCGTGAGTCCTCAACCCGAGCTTCCTACTTAGACACTAATTTTCTGCTGGATGGCTCCAGGGACAGCCTAATGCTGTTCCTGCTGGTACGGACAGTGCAGGTCACACTGCTGATGGGGGCACGTATCACAATGTATGCTGGGTCTCTTTCAGCATTTAGTATTTCTCTCATTCCGGTTTTGAACATGCTCTCCATGCGGAAATCCTGGAACTCTACACTTTTTCCTAGAAAGCCTGTTTGTTAATCCAAAATGAGCCTTAGAGGCCAAATATTCTTCACTGGGCTCAGATCCTGAAGACAGCCCCCCATCCCCGTGACCGACAAATACACTCTCCTGTCCCATCCACGTCACCTGCACAGCAGAGAAGGGCAAATCCCTGGCAAAGATACGAGAATGAATCTGGGGTTGGAAATCAGGATGCCTGGCTTCCAGGGCTGGCACGGTCTCTTTTCCTTCTGTTTCCTCATCTGTAAAATGGAGATTATAACTGCCCTACTTTCTCAACACAGCGGCCGTGAAGACAAAATGAGAAGAGCATGTTGCAAAATAAGAAACACTATTCAAATGCGAGACAATTTTAGATTCTTCGATTCCTCTCTAAATTAATAATAGCCCCTCACATTTGTACAATGCTTCCCATTTTTCAAAGCCCTTGCAATTGCACTATCTCATTTTATCCACACCACGGTCCGCATTTTTTCAGGGGAGGAAATGGGGGGGGGGGGTTGGAACAGTCCTGTTTCAGTCCTTGCCTAGGGCCATCCGGTAAGTCACAGGGCTGGGATAGCAGCCAATTTCCCCAATGCTAGCCCTGTACTTTTCCCATTGGAATCCGCTGCTTCAGATTCTCTGTCAATGCCCTTGATCGTCCATCTGGAAAAGTGTGTCATGAATGCTGGTAATGGTGTGAGGGCTGTCAGGGCGTGGAACAACTTCCACCTGGGAATGTGAGCCTAGGGCTCCAGAAAGTAATTTCAGGGCTTGTCCAGTCCTGGGCAATGCTGGTGGGCCCTGTAGTCTAAGCCCCAGGGTCACTGGCAGGCTCTGTCCCATCCCATTCTATCACCTTCTTCTTAGGATGGTGGGACAATGGCCAGCAGTTAAGACATCCAAAAGTGATTTCCTGAATTCCCTACAGTGATGAGGCAAAATCCTCTGGGACATAAAACGATCTACTTATTTAAAATGAAAAGAAACTTAGAGGTCTTTCTCTTGCAAACTGCTCATTCTGTAGCTAGAACATAGAGGGTTACAGAGGGTTAGAAACTTGCTTGGGGTTAGAGAATGGATTTGGGGCTCTTGCAGATTTGGGGATTCATTCTCAGCTCTGCCACTTATTGATGGAGGAGCCAGGATAGTAGGGGAGGATGAAATGAGATCAGTGGGGTTTTTTGTTTGTTTTGTTTTTTTAAGATTTTATTTATTTATTTGACAGAGAGAGAGACAGCAAGAGAGGGAACACAAGCAGGGGGAGTGGGAGAGGGAGAAGCAGGCTTCCCGCGGAGCAGGGAGCCCGATGCGGGGCTCGATCCCAGGACCTGGGGACCATGACCTGAGCCGAAGGCAGATGCTTAACAACTGAACCACCCAGGCGCCCCGAGATCAGTGTTTTTAAAATACTGAGCACAGAGTGGGCACTACAACTATAACAGAATCTGAATAAACTGGTGATTTTTTTAGGTTACTTTTCCAGAAACAGAAGTACCAAGTCAAATGATCTTTTAAAACTTTTTTTTTTAAAAGATTTTATTTTTTTTTATCTGAGAAAAAACAAGAGAGAGAGAGAACGGGGGGGGGGGGGTATGGGAAGGGCAGAGAGAGAAGCAGACTCCCCACTGAGCAAGGAGCCCGATGTGGGGCTCAATCCCAGGACCCTGGGATCTTGACCTGAGCCAAAGGCAGATGCTTAACTGACTGAGCCACCCAGGTGCCACTGATCTTTGAAAACTGTTGATAAATACTGCCAAGTTTGGCTCCAGAAATGTGGTTTAAATCTTTATTTTCCCAACCATTGTGCAAAACATGTCTGATCACACCCTTGCAAACACTGGATATTATCTTTCTGTAATCTTTACTAATTTTATAGGTGAAAAATGTTTCTCATTATTATTCTAGTGCAAACTTCTTTGATTATTAGTGATATTAAATATTTATTTTAATTGTATTTTTTTTACTAGCGAAGTTTGTCATTTTTATGTAGTCAAATTCATTAAAGCTTCAAGCTGATCTCCTATGCCCCTCCCTGCTAACTCTCCTGATATTTTCACCCAAAAACTGTCTTTGTTACATGAGATACCATTTGATGGGTTGTGTTGATCAGTGCAAACCTATTTTAGCAGAATAAGGAAATGTATTAGAGTGAATAACAGGAATATAAAAAGATACTTGGTGAGAGATCTCGTAATCGGTATATGCACTTGAGAATATTTGTATATGATATTTTGTTGTTAGAAAAAAATAGTTTGACTTAAATGAATAGAATTTGCTGGCAAAGGCACATGCCATGATCAGCATGATATTTGGATTTGCAGACATGATAAGGAGGAAGATATGGTAAGCCTTTAACATTTTGGTGACCCCAAAAGGTGGAGAAGAACTGGGGTAGGATTTGAGAGATATTCGTGCACAGCATTACTTAAACCATGTGGACCAGGTTTGAACATGAATAAAGAATGTGCATAAAGCCCATTTTCTTGGCTATAGCACCTACTTTTTGTTTCTCCCATTGGATCAAAGATCTAAAACCATCAATACTGGAAAAAAATAGTTTAATCTTGAGTTATAGATGGTATTTCTAATTTTTACATGATCAATACCTAGAGAAAAAACTTCTAACTACATAATAATCAGAAATTTCTGTACGTAAAGCACTGCACATGTAAAATTGAAAACTAAGCAGTAATGTGGGAAAAATAGGGCAACATACATGAAAAATAGTTAAGTTCTTTGAGATATATATATATATATATATATATATATATATATATATCACCCCCCCAAGCAATAAGAAAAACACAAAGACTTCAACAGAACTATGAGCTTAAGATGTGAACAAGCAAGTTTCTAAAAGAAACTAAGAGATAATAAACATATGAAAAACTGCTCAGCTTTGCTTGTATTAAAACAAATGCAGGGGTGCCTGGTGGCTCAGTCGGTTAAGTGTCTAACTCTTGGTTTCGGATCAGGTCATGATCTCAGGTTTCAGGGTTGTGGGATCGATCCCCCCATTGGACTCCACACTCAGCGGGGAGTCTGCTTCAGATTCTCTGTTCCCCTCTCTCTGTCTCTGTCTCTCTCTCAAATAAATTTTAAAAATCTTAAAAAAAATGCAAATTTAAGCAATGAGATCACATTTTAAAGACATAATATTAATTATAAATAGCATGATATAGAACTTGCATAATTATAGGTTTATTTAAAAACAACAACACCCATATTTATATATTGTCTCCCATGTTGATAGTGGTTATTTTTAAGTTATGAGATTGTGGGTGATTTCTTTCTCTTTCTCTCTCTTTTTTCTCTTATATTAATTTAAAATTTTTCTACAATAAGCATTAATTGCTTTCGAAATAAGACCAGTTATTTATGTATTTACTTACTTTTTTAGTGATAATACCCAAAGCTGACATGGTTGTGTGGAAATGGGTATTTTCATGTCCTGACAATGGGAGTATAAATAAATTCAACATTTCTGAGAACTGATTTGTCAGGAGAAAAACTTTCAAAATCTACATACTCTTCAAGCTGGTATTAAATTTATCTGCTTTATTAAGTTTATATTAAAATATATGAGGAAGGAGCATAAGATACAGAGACAATAATATTCATTACAATGCAGATATTTGTAGGTTAAAATTTGTGACAACTTATATGTTCAAGAAGACAGAACCAGAATATAATTACAGAGTAATTAACACTGCTCTGAGGATGGTATTTGAAGTGCCTCCAAAAAGTGAGTCATGCTCGAATAAATTTGAGAAACACCATGTTAAACAAAGTCAAATATTTTTCTTTAGTTGTAGGATTTTCAGAGACTTTAATAGCTACTGTGCATTATGACAATTCAAATAGGCAGTATTTCCCAAACTTATTTTACAGCAGAACTTATTTTTCTCTTAATGTACCTATGGGAATCTTCCAGATTAATGTTCAGAGAACATCAGTTTTGGAAACATTGCCATATAGACTCCTTCAAACGGTGTCGTAGAAGGGTATTTCACTACCTAGAAAGGGATACACAATACACACGAAATGACAAAACAGGTTACAGAAGAGTGTGCATAGCATGATCCCATTAATGGAGGACCATGAATGCATTGAAAAGAGACTGGCAAAAAAAAAAATTAACAGCAAAGTGTTAAAAGTGGTTCTGTCTGGGTAATAGAAAATGGGTATTTCTTTTCTTTTTTTGCTTATACACATTTAATAGGATTTCACAATGAACATATATTACCGCACAAATAAGGAAAACAAAAGGTACAAAATGATGTAGAGGAATATGCAATATGTTGTTCACAATGTGTTTGGTGTGAAAAGGAGATTACAAAGCAGTTTGTCCATTACAATATCTTTTTAAAAATTACTTCCACATATGGATAGCTGTGCGGAGAAAAAGGAAGTGTACCAAGATATTAGCAGTTATTATTTGGGGGTCATATCTGGCATTACAGATAATTTTATGTAAACGGATTCCTTTCTTGTTGGTCTTTTGTTCCGAAGAATGTGACTTAAGCCGCTGGATCCTCTAAGGGAGTGGGTTTCCAAGGTGGGATGCAGAAACCCCAAGGAGGGTATGAGATGATATATTGGTTGAGAAACATTATTAAAGTATGTATTTATTTTTCTCATCCTTTGTATGTCCATTTTTCTATGTTTAGTAATGTACAAAATACATATTAGCACCGTAGTACATGTATGAAGTTTGTAGATGCATTTATATACATTAACAGTGCATTCTCCAAAATTTTCTTCCCACAGGGGATCATGATCAAAAATGTTTGTTAGCTACCCCTCTAGAACACTGAAGCACTGGCAAGTGACATCCTTGGCCATGTTTCCTATCTTCTGAAAGATACTGTCCTAATGCCATGGGCAGTGGTTGGTGACCCAACTGCTTAAATCTTCTCTCTGGTTTTGTTGACCAACTAGCCTGAGAATCCCAATTTCCCATTCTGTTCAGTTTCCCAGGTCTCAGTGTGCTTTCAGGATAAGGGAAAGGGCATTATATTTGATGGCTAATGATGCTAAATACTAAATATATCTGGCTCTTCATCTTCTGGATGAGTGATGATTGCTGTCCTTGGCCCCATTGGGTGGACCCATGTGACTAATTCTGTCCAGACAGTTGTGAGTTGTAGAGTCATGTGTCACCCTTAGTACAGGCATTTGATTGCTATTGTGGGACCCTCCTTTCCACCACCATGACCCACAATGTTTGATATTGTGGGGGCTCCATCAGGCTGGGCTCTAGGGAGAGGACAAGTATGACAGACAGCGGTGCCCCCAGCCAAGTGAGTAAGAAATAAGCCCCAAGTGTCCATCAATGGATGAATGGATAAAGAAAATGTGATATACATATATACAGTAGAATATTATTCAGTCACAAAAGTCACAAAAAGACAACATGGATGAACCTAGAAGACATTATGCTCAGTGGAATAAGCCAGACACAGAAAGACAAATACCATATGATGTCACTTATGTGTGGCATGTAAAAAAGTAGAATTCAAGAGAACCAGAGAGTAGAAGGGTGGATGCCAGAGGCTGGGGGGTGGGGGTGGGAGAAATGGGGAGATGTGGGTCAAAGGGTACAAACTTTCAGTTATAAGACAAATAAGTTTTGGGGATCTAATGCACAGCATGGTGACTATAGTTAATAATACTGCATTGTACACTTGAAATCTGTTAAAGAGTAGATCTTAAGTGTTCTCATAAAAAACAAAGTATGTGAAGTGATACAGGTGTTAACATGTTTAATGTATACGGATCATCATATTGTATACTCTAAATATATACAATTTTTGTCACTTATCCCTCAAAAAAGCTGGCAAAAAAGGGGAAATAAGCTCGGATTTGTTTAAGTCCTTGAAATTTGGGGGATATTTGTTACTCCACCCAACTTAAACCATGCTGACTTTGAGATCAGAGCTTGCCTGTGAACCCCAGGTGTTGGAGATGGGCTCGAACCCATCCAGTATTGAAGTCCTATCCTTGGTTCTTCTGACAGAATGGAAGATAATTGCATAGATTTTTATTTTTTTGTATGATTAAGGACTACTTATTTCTGACCTTCTAAGGGAATTACTAAGCTTTTAAAACTGTTTATATACAGAAACAAAAGTTAGTAAGTTACTAGATTTTTTTGAGGACTTTAATTCATTTTTCTCCTAAGAAATCTCCTTTCACTCTTGACCTATTTCCACAATGGGCTCTCCCCAGGCTCCTTTCCTAATGCCTACCTGGTGGTTAAGGGATTATAGTAGAGTCATAGCTTATGCAGGAGCGAGACTTTAAAGGCAGTGAACAGAAAACAATACATAAAAATAGTTCATTCTCAAAAATATTTTTCAGGTTTTTTTTCTAATTTAGAAATGTGTTGATCACAGCTCTAAAGCATTAAAACCCTTGTACATTTCTCAAATTGCTTTTAAAGAATAGTACACATGACTTTCTGCATACAAACCTGCACATGTACCGAAACATTGACATATATAGTAATCTAAAACATGCCATAAAGTGGGGGCGCCTGGGTGGCTCAGTTGGTTAAGCGATTGCCTTCGGCTCAGGTCATGATCCTGGAGTCCTGGGATCGAGTCCCGCATCGGGCTCCATGCTTGGCAGGGAGTCTGCTTCTCCCTCTGACCCTCCCCCCTCTCATGCGCTCTCTATCTCTCATTCTCTCTGTCTCAAATAAATAAATAAAATCTTAAAAAAAAAAATGCTATAAAGGGTACACAAGCACCTGCATCTACACACACTAGAATCACATTTAGTGTGGCAAATGCTTGCACTATGAGATTGATGGGGAAAACGGTGGATTAATGTCATCTGTCTCATGCTCACTTTTATACATAAGCCTATGGAGTGTGTGATGGGTAGCATTTCCTGCATTATTTAAACATGTTTTCTTTCCCCCCCCGGCCACCCCTGCAACGTATTTGAATTTTCGGATGTTAAATGCATGACTGTTACAGTCACGCTATGCTTCCTCATTACAGCATTTGATTCTGTTCTTTCTCTTCTATGCATTGATTGACTTTTCCCCTTTAAGGAAAGCAGAGCTAATATATCCACGCGACCATTTGTTACTGAGATTTCCTATTTTAGCCAAATGGATGTGTGTTCACTCCTGGAAAAGTAGATATGCCATACTTTTCATGTGAGCCTCTGCTACCCCTTTTCTGACATCTGACTTCTCAAGAGCTGGGATCCAGGCAGGTGGGGCTAGCTCCTGAGCTGGATATTCACATTGCCTCTCCAGATTCTCTGTCCGCTCTTCTCCACCCTGCTCTGTGCCCTAGGGCCTGCATCATCCAGCCTCCCTCACCTGTGGTTTCTGGTTGTATGAGGCCAATGGGAAGCACCAGTGGGAGATGAGAAGGTGAATGAGTGAGACTTCCATCCCTCCCCACTCAACCAGGCTGCAAATGGGCAGTGGTAGGGCTTCTCTTGTGGATTCCCTGTCCACAGCTCTCCAAATCTCCTTAAACACCTGCTTCCCTTGCCCCTTCAAATATGGGGGTGGGCTAATGGTTTCTTGCTAATTCTTGCTAATGGTCTTGAGGTACTGCACCATCTCTGTAAATTTCTCTTATTTCTACCCACTACTTTCTAAGTGATCCCATTTGTAAACTCCTCAGTGACCCCTTCTGTACACATTATGTGTTTCCTACTGGGACCCCAACGCTTACAATATCATGGGAGTCCAGGTATCCCTGGGAAGTTGAAACTATGTCAATCTTCAATGCAGCTGGTATCCTTGGGGAAAAATGCCTCCCTTTTCTTTAAAAAGAAATTATTATTTAACAATTAAGATGTAAAGGCATGCAAGGAATAAGACAATGAATTCCCATGCCTCTCAAGAAATAAAAATATCAATATTGATGAAATCTTTTTTTAAAAAAATAATCTCTGAAATACATCCCCACAGTGTTTTTGAGCTGAGAATCCAAACCAGGACCTACCTTGCTCACAAGAGGACAGATTTCAATGTGAGATGTGCCCTCTGGGGCATTTTGAAATTTACACGTTGAACTTGTGAGTGAATTTTTGTGTGTGACTGAGAGAAACATTTGAGGTAGGCTTTTGGGAATGATATGCTGACCCAGCAGCAATCCTATTCAAGCCAACTGCTCTTTTTTTTTTAAATTTTTTTTTTTTAAGATTTTATTTATTGAGAGAGAGAATGAGAGAGAGCATGGGGGGGGAGGGTCAGAGGGAGAAGCAGACCCCTTGCCGAGCAGGGAGCCCGATGCGGGACTCGATCCCGGGACTCCAGGATCATGACCTGAGCCGAAGGCAGCTGCCCAACCAACTGAGCCACCCAGGCGCCCCAAGCCAACTGCTCTTTTCTGAGTCACTGGGTATGAGTTGAAAGCACCAGCTTTGGAATGGGACAGGCCTGCTTCTCAATCTTGACTCATTCGCAGCCTCTGTGACCTTGAAGGAGCATTTCAAAGAAGCTCCTTGGATACAGAGGCCCATGCTCTACCGTAAGACATGCCCAAGATGGCATGGTGTATAGGATGTATAATGGTGTGTACAAGAGCACTCACTGCACACAGAACTACCGAGCAGGGGAAATGAGGTATGCAGTCTGATAAATATGATGCACGGTTACATGCCACAAAGGTGGTGAAATCTTAAGGCTAGACCATTAAGGTCATGTGGAGGGAATGGAGGAAAGATCTTGGAACCATATTGCTCAGCCCTTATCAAGCAGATGACATAGACAGGACCACAGCTCAGACCCAACTCCCAGCTCTCCCTTCAATTGTCCACTCTCCACTGCCTTACCTCTCACATCCATTCCAGCTCAAAGTGGCAGTATTTTTTTAGGTAAGCAAGGTATTAGCAGAGTTTCACTGTTTTCCTTTTCCAGAGTTTTAAAATAGAGCCTAGTGTGGGGATAAGAAAACCCAGATAAGCGAAGAACTGTTAGCACTTCCCGTCAAGGCAGTTCCCGCTCTCTGACTAGAGTAGACAAGAATACGGGTTCTAGAATATGCTACTGAAAGACTCTCCTGGACCTGACTCTAGCCTGGCTCTTCTGAGTCCTCTTTCTGATGAGGTCTTGCCCTTGGGCTCTGTCCTTGACCCATTTAGTCCAGTTTTAGCAAGAATTCTGCTGGGTCAGTTGAGTGAGAATGGCTTACCTTTGATATCTGATCAGATTCCTCACCTCCCCCACCCCGCCTTGGTATCTGACAACCCTTGACATCTGATCAAATTCCTTATTCCCCTACCCTTTATATCTTATCACCTTGGCCTGCCTTCAGCAAAAATCCTGTGTAGTTGGTTTAGCAGAATTTTTCTTACCCCTGACACTTCCTTTTTATAATTTCCCATCCACTGACCCCTACCCTGATCCTTGGCAGCCAATCTCTACTTGCTCTTGTATCTGAGGTTGAGCCCAATCTCTCTTCTCTACCACAAAATCCCCATCATAGTGGTTCCCCCTGAAAAGAGTCCACCTTACAGTTTTTTTTTTTTTTAAGATTTTATTTATTTATTTGACAGAGAGAGACACAGCGAGAGAGGGAACACAAGCAGGGGGAGTGGGAGAGGGAGAAGCAGGCTTCCCGTGGAGCGGAGAGCCCGACGCGGGGCTCGATCCCAGGACCCCAGGATCATGACCTGAGCCGAAGGCAGACGCTTAACGACTGAGCCACCCAGGCGCCCCTACCTTACAGTTTTTAACAAGTGTCATGAATGATTTTTTCTTTAGCATTACTACCTGGGTTCAAATTCCAGGTCCACTATTTATGGTCTGTGTATTATTCTCCTTATTTACAAAATGAAAATAATGAGACCTACCTCATAGGGTTATGTGAGAATTAAATGAAGTGATACATCTGTTTATATCTATATCCATATGTGTATCTATATCTATCTAGCACAGTGCCTGGGACATGGTGACACTCCATACTTTCTGGCTGTTACTGTTTCTTCCACTAGAGTGTAAACCCTGGAGGTAGACTTTGAGTCTCTTTGTTCCAGTGCAGTATGTCCAGTGCTTTAGGAAGTGTCAAGTGCACAGTAAGCTTCCAATAAATATTTGATGACTGAATAAATGAATGAATGTAGTTCTTTATTTTCCTTTCCCAGAATTTGGAAGACATGTTGGAGTCCTCACACTTGCCCATGGTGATGGAACAAAGCCTCATGGCTTTCCTCTGTCTGGTAGCCAATTAAGGGCAGAGAGTACTTTAGGATGTATGCACTCATTCATTCATTCATTCAACAAATATCTAATGGTAGCAAGTGATAGAGATAAAAAGATGATGCAGACTCTGAATAAAGGCAGAGAGATCACGTGCCAGGTACAGGTAGATTTCAAGCATCCTTTCAATGTTGTTGCTGCGTCAAGGGAGAAGCATGTGTTGGCAAGAGATGAAGTTAGAAGCTGGAAAAGGCCACATCATGGAGGACTTCGCAGACTTGCGTTGAGTTCCACAGAAGCAATCCATGAAACCCGGTTTTGGATGCAAATGATTCATTAAGAAGTGCTCCATATAGAAGCAAAAGCAGAAGAAGAAGCAGAAGAAGGAGAAGAAGAAGGAGAAGGGCTCCCAATGGAAAAAAATATTTGCAAACCATGTATCCAATAAAAGAGGTTAATATCCAAAATATATTTAAAAAACTTACACACAACTCAATAACAAAACAAACACAAATAATCCAATTTTAAAATAAGTGAAAGACCTGAATAGACATTTGTCCAAAGAAAATATACGAATGGCCAACAAGTACTTGAAAAGATGCTCAACATCACTAATTATTAGAAAAAATGCAAATCAAAACCATAATGAGTTATCACCACATGCCTGTTAGCATGGCCATCATCAAAAAGTCAAGAGATAGCAAATGCTGGTGTGGATGTAGAGTAAAGGGAACCCTTCTGCGCTATTGGTTGGAATGTAAACTGGTACAGCCATAATGGGAAACAGCATGGAGTTTCCCCCCCAAATTAACAATAGACCTACCATATGAACCAGCCATTCCATTGTTGATTCTATATACAAAGGAGTTGAAAACGGGATCTTGAAGAGATATCTGCACCCCTATGTTCATTGCAGCATTAGTTACAATAGCCAAGACATGGAAATAACAGAGGAATGGATAAATAAGATGTGGTGTATAAACACAGTGGAACATTATTCAGCCATGAAAAGGAGGAAATCCTCCATTTGTGACAATATAGATGGACCTTGAGAGCATTAAGCTAATTAAAATAAGTCAGATAGAGACAAATGCTATATGAGTTCACTTTCTAAAAACAAAACCAAAAGCCAGACTCACAGAAAGAGATCAGAGTTGTGGTTACCAGAGGCAGGTGGGTGGGAGTGAGGGAACTGGAGGAATGGTGGTCAAATGTCCAAACTTCCAGTTATAAGATAAGTAAGTCCTGAGCATGTAACAACGTACAACATGATGACTGTAGCTAACACTGCTCTAGGCAAACAGACATGGTCAAGGAATATAAATCCTAAGAGTTCTCACTGCAAAAAAAAAATTTTTTTTCTTTTTCTCTTTTTTGTATCCATATGAGATGATGGATGTTAACTAAACTTACTGAGCTAATCATTTCATGATATATGTAAGTCCAGTCACACTATTCAACTTAAACTGTGCTGTATATCAATATATTATATCTCAGTAACACTTGTTGGGGGCAGAGAAGTGCTCCTAGAAAGATCTGATTAGAGAATGGGAGAAGCAGGGTGGAGAAGCCAGGAAGCCAACTGTAGTTGCTAGGGTCCAAGAGGGCCCCCCAGTGATCTCCACTGGCTGGTATCTGTTTTTGCTATCCTATCCCACATCATACCAACTGATCCATGTGACAAATACCATGTAGCAGAAGTGATGGCATGTCCCTTCTGACATTTGGTTCTGTTTTGGGGCTCTCTTGCTCACTGGCTGGCTCTCTCCTTCTCTTAGATCATTTGCCTTGGGAGAAGAGAGCTGCCATGTCATGTGAGCAGCCCTAGAGAGAGGCCCATCTGGCAAGGACCTGAAGCTTCCTGCCAACAGCCATGTGAGTGATCTTGGAAGCAGATTCGCCATCCGCATCAGATGGCTGCATCCCCAGCTGACAACCTGCCTACAGCCAGGTAAGTTGCTCCCAGATTCCTTATCCTCAGATACTGTGTGAGATAATAAGTGTTTGTTGTCTTAAGCCATTAAGTTTTGAGGGAATTGGCTATGCACCAATAGATAAATAATATACCCAGGAAGGGTGTGATTTTTTAAAAAAGATTTTTCTTAAAGATTTATTTATTTATTTGAGAGAGGGCACACGAGTGGGGTGGGCAGAGGGAGAGAGAATCTCAAGCAGACTCTCCGCTGAGCACAGAGCCCAGCACAAGGCTAGATTTCATGACTCTGAGATCATGACCTGAGCCAAAACCAAGAGCCAGACACTTAACTGACTGAGCCACCCAGGTGCACCTGAAAAGAGTGTGATTTTAGGCAAAGTCCTAACCTCAACTTGATCAGCAGAGCAACTCTGGATTGTATGTTACACTTCACAGCTGGTCCTTACTTGAGGCAAGGGAGCTGGGTTTTCCTACTCTTATTTCTTTTTTTTTTTTAAAGATTTTATTTATTTATTTATTTGAGAAAGAGAGAGAGAGAGAAACAGCATGAGAGGGGAGAGGGTCAGAGGGAGAAGCAGGCTCCCCGCCGAGCCAGGAACCCGATGTGGGACTCCATCCCAGGACTCCGGGACCATGACTTGAGCCGAAGGCAGTCACTTAACCAACTGAGCCACCCAGGCGCCCCCTACTCTTATTTCAATGAGTCAATAGGCTGCCTTGACTTTTGATTCTCTGTACTTGTGGGCAAAAAGGCTCCATTCGTGCAGAGAGGTCCTCTAGAGAGAGTCTAAGGTGTGGGCCCTTAGATGCAAAGTATACAGAAGCTGGGGGGAGTGGGGGAGATAGGAACCCAGAAATACTGGAAAGGATTCAAGGGGATACGGGACGAGCCCTGATGGTGTCCACTAACTAGGACATACCTGGCCTTGGTTTGCCCTGTAGGTGATAAGGAGCCATCATAGAATTTCAAGCAAGGATGGTTCTGTTTAACCCCTTCTGCCAAGAAATAACTATTTGTGGGAAATAAGTATCAGATCTAAGTGAAGCAACTCTTGCTTTGCTGTTCCCTACATTTTCTCTCTAAATTATAAATATACAAATATATATTATAAATATAACCTGTGTGTAACTCTGACTTAATGAGAAACATTTACAGCTTTTTCCCCCTAAGAATTGTCAACATCTTTTTAATAAGTGGTTTAATAAAAAAAACCTTTAGGCAATGATCTGCAGCTTCATAAAATAAAGGTATTTCTAAGCCAAAAAAAATTTCTCTTTATTTTAATTATTGAAAATAATAATCATTTCAATAATTTATCAAAATATCACTTAAAAAATAAAGGATGTAATTTATTTCCTGTTTTGGCCATGATCACACTAGCAGCCCAGGAGGGAAATGGACTTATGAAGCCATTGTACAATCATTTAGGCCAGAGATGCCAAGGGTGGGAAAGAAGTATTGGACACAGGTAATATTGGGAGGCAGAGTCAGTAGTGGAGACGGAGAATTGGGTCGAGGAAGAGGGAGAAATTATGGATGATCTCCAGGCTCTTGATTTGGGTGAGGGATGAGGTGGAGACGGAGAGAGACAGAGAACAAATTTAAATACTGAAGAACATTGAGCATTCAGCCTTCAGCTCTTTAGACTAGTTTCCCTCTTCCCTCTCTCCCTTCTTTATATTCATCTTTATTAAACATCTACTCCAAGAATCTTGCTAACACTGTGAGAGCTATATGGCGATCTAGGCAATTTTCCTGTCTTGAATTTGAGGCAAGATCAGAGATGTAAACAAATAATCAGGATGCTACCTGATAAAAAGACAGTGGTTTTGGAAGATAGAGGTTTTCTTCTTCCCATTATTTCTCTAGTACAAACTACCTTTCTTTTTTTTTTTTATTCTTATGTTAATCCCCATACATTACATCATTAGTTTTAGATGAAGTGTTCCATGATTCATTGTTTGTGCATAACACCCAGTGCTCCATGCAGAATGTGCCCTCCTCAATACTCACCACCAGGCTAACCCATCCTCCCACCCCCCTCCCCTCTAGAACCCTGTTTGTTTTTCAGAGTCCATCGTCTCTCATGGTTCATCTACCCCTCCGATTTCCCCCCTTCATTCTTCCCCTCCTGCTATCTTCTTCTTCTTTTTTTTTTTTTCCTTAACATATATTGCATTATTTGTTTCAGAGGTACAGAGCTGAGAGTCAACAGTCTTGCACAATTCACAGCGCTTACCAGAGCACATACCCTCCCCAGTCAAACTACCTTTCTTCTCATCCTCTCTGTGTGCGCCTCCCTTAGCTGTTCTCTTCCTTCTTGAGATTCTTCTTGTCTCATCTTCATTTTCTTTCCCCCCATTAATTCCTTGGGTCATTTAACATCTTGGCTAAAAGTTTCTCTGTGCCCTGCCTCTGTTTCTGTATTCCCTGACCTGCCAGGGAGGCTGCACTACTTGACTCTGCGGTACCTGCAGAAAGCTTTTCCACTGAATCAAACCGTGCGTGTGTTTGCATTGATGTTTTCTGTGTTGGTTGTGTTCCCCTGAGAGGCTGGTGCCTGAAATGTAGAATTTGATATTCAGTAAGACTGCATGTGCGGCTCACAATGGCCCATGTCTCAGGTGTGCAAATGACAAGGTGTTTAGGTTTCGGAGAACTGTCACTCCTTAACAGACACGCATAGTTCATAGTGATCATCATTAACATTAACAGTTCCCGATCCCCCTGGATTTTCAGGGCTCTGCTTGTGCTCACAGCAGCAAGCCAGATGCTCATCCTTGCAGTTCTCCTGGGGAAGCGGGCTTGTGGCAGGCAATGGGATTGACAAAGATTCTGCTGGAACTAATGGTTTCTCCAGTATTGTCTCATTACTTAGAGTGGCCTCAAGTGTCCTCATCCTACTTCCTCTTTGCTATTATTATCCGATTCCTGCTAGGATGGTCCCACTTTGTCCCAGCAGCTTTACAGAAGGCAGCGAGGGAAGGGGTTGGCAAAATGGAACCCAACAGGGGCGTGGAGCTGAAGATGCTTTAATTCTTAGCCTTTAATCACCGCTGATCCTGAAATGATGACAGAAAGTAGCATGGTCTAAACACAACAAGAGGAACTCTGGCTGTGACCTGGCAGCTAATTAGGTCTGGATCTTAGCTTCTGCCCTTTTGTCCTCTCCTCCAAGGTCACAAAGGCTTGGTCTTTCTCTTGTGGGTTTGCTGAAGTAAAACTAACAGATTTATCTTCCTGCCACTGGTAGTAAACAACAGGAGACACTACTTGGGAGTAAGAGTATTCTTGTTATAAAAGGAATCCGTACAAGCCTTTCGGATAGACCCCAGTTTGGGATAGACTTGGCAAGCTGGCAGTTTCTATCTTCCATTGTCTTCTGTTGCTGTGCTACTGAATCTGAGATCAGAGCAGGGCTGAGCATGGCAGACTAGGACAAGACTGTCCAGCTGGAGGGCCAAATACTGTTCTCTAGCTCACGAGGTAGAGACACTAACAATTTCTTTGTTCCCGTCATTTAAAAAAGTGAACACAAACGTGGCATCTGGGCCACTTAATTTATTGATCAATCTCAGTATGTGATGCAAGTGAGGTGAGGTCAGCTTTTGGTTGGTCTTCAGGCAGCAAGGAAAATTGTCTGATACTATTTCAACCTCAGGTGGTGTCACCATGGGCAAGAAAAACTTGCTTTTACGTTTGCTGAGTTACAGAGGTGTCTGGCATACTTCCTCATCTCCATTCTAACTCATCATTGAGATCTAATTTTCATGACTGTATACTTCCCCATAATTTTTCTTGACCCCTTTTCAAGTATTCGTGTTCTTTTTCATAATGCTTTGTTTTTTTCCAAAGTTGTCCTCCCCCACATGACTGGAAGCTGATGCTACCTGTCAGATAAGAGTTTGGCTTGAGTTGGCATCAGATTTTAAGATTTTGTTCTCTAAATCCTGTCCAGGTGTGGGTGAGGCTCTTTGGTATGGCTCCTTGAATATGCTTCCTTTGACTCTAAAGACTTAGACAAGTCATCTGCTTCTCCACACACCTAATACACAGGTGATTTAAGGATAGAATAACTACAATAGCCACTCCCGTTCAAAAAGATGTGTGTGGGAAAGAGATACATATCAGCCACTGGTCCGTAGCTCTTCTGACATCTAGCCAGGCAAATGTCTGTTCCTTGATTAGCATTCAGTCTTACACCTTGAGAGTTATTCTCATGGTTCTTGTCTTTACCCTCTGGGCTTCTGGTTCTATGCTTTGAGCCATTCTTCTTTTTTTCCAGCTTTATTTAGATATAATTGACATATAACATCGTGTAAGTTTAAGGTGAACCATGTAATGATTTGATATATGTGTATGTTGCAAAATGATTACTGTAATAAAGTTAGTTAACACATTCATCACCTTACATAGTTACAAATTGTGTGTGTATGTGTGTGGTGAGAACATTTAAGATTTACTTTCTTAGTAACTTTCAAAGATACAATACAGTATTGTTACCTGTCATGACCATGCTGTACAGAATTATTCATCTTAAAACTGGAAGTTTATACACTTTGACTATCTTCACCCATTTCCCACCCCTGCATCCTGTCCCTGGCAGCCACCAGTCTGCTCTCTGATTTTATGAGTTTGTTTTTTTTTAGATTCCACATATAAGAGACCATACAGTATTTGTCTTTCTCTGATTTATTTCACTTAGCCTAATATCCTCAGGGTTCATCCATGTTGTTGCAAATGACAGGATTTCCTTCTTTGTTGTGACTAAATAATAATTCCAGTTTGTGTGTGTGTGTGTGTGTGTGTGTACACCAAGTTTTCTTTATCCAGTCATCTATTGATGGACACTTGGATTGTTTTCATATCTTCGCTAATTGCAGATAATGCTGCAGTGAACGTAGATTGCAAATATCTCTTTGAGATGGTGATTTCATTTCCTTCAGGTAGATCCTCAGAAGTGGAATTGCAGGATCAGATGGTACTTCTATTTTTAATTTTTGGGGGAACCTCCCCCTTGTTTTCCACAGTGGCTGCACCAATTTATGTTCCCACCAGCAGTGCATGAAGTTTCACTTTTTTTCGCCTCCCCAAGTGGCTTCAGCTTCCTCACAGTATGGTGGTCTCAAGTCAGTCCAACTTCTTAAATGGTGGCTCAAGACTCCAATATAAGTGTTCAGCAAATAGGATGAAAATTACACCGTCTTATAAAGAACTTATCAAACTTAACACCCAAAGAACAAATAATCAGTCAAGAAATGGGCAGAAGACGTGAACAGACATTTCTACAAAGAAGACATACAAACGGCCAGTAGACTCATGAAAAAATGCCCCACATCTCTCGGCATCAGGGAAATACAGATCAAAACCACAATGAGATACCACCTCACACCAGTCAGAATGGCTAAAATTAACAAGTGAGGACACGACAGATGTTGGCGAGGATACGGAGAAAGGGGAACCTTCCTACACTGTTGGTGGGAATGCAAGCTGGTGCAGACACTCTGGAAAACTGTATGGAGGTTCCTCAAAAAGTTGAAAATAGAGCTACCCTACGACCCAGCAATTGCACCACGGGGTATTTACCCCAAAGATACAAACATAGTGATCCAAAGGGGCACTTATACCCCAATGTTCATAGCAGCAGTGTCCACAATAGCCAAATTATAGAGAGAGCCTAGATGTCCATCAACAGACGAATGGATAAAGATGTGGTACATACATATATATAATGGAATTTTACTCAGTCATCAAAAAATGAAATCTTGCCATTTGCAACAACGTGGATGGAACTAGAGGGTTTTATGCTAAGCAAAATAACTCAATCAGAGAAAGACAGTTATCATATGATTTCACCAATATGTGGGATTTAAGAAGCAAAACAGAGGATCATAGGAGAAGAGAGGAAAAAATAAAACAAGATGAAACAGAGAGGGAGACAAACCATAAGAGACTCTTAATCATAGGAAACAAACTGAGGTTTGCTGGAGATGGGAGGGGGGGAGGTATGGGGTAACTGGGTGATGGACATTAAGGAGGACATGTGATGTAATAAGCACTGGGTATTATATAAGACTGATGAATCACAGACCTGTACCTCTGAAACCAGTAATACATTATATGTTAATTAATTGATTTTAAATTAAAAAATGTTTTTAAATTTTTAAAAAGGAAACTACACCATCTTTTTCTCAGTTGTGGCTTCATAAGTCATAGCACATTACTTCTATCACATTCTATTGGATACACGTGAGTTACAAGTCTGCCCAGATTCAACAGGAGGGGACAGACTCTCCCTCTTGATGGAAAGATTGTCAAAAAATATAAACATATATATAATATAAAGATACATCGGTGGGTATATCTTAAAACTGATATAATATCTGAGCTTTAAACACATTAATTCACAATACCTCTACCCCAATTATAAGATAGAATATTTCCCTAAAAATTGAGAGACAGTGAGCTGTGCTGAAGATAATTCTCAGCTCAAGGACCTGGGCACCTCTTTTTTTAGATATCCAAAGGACTAGACCAGGATTGGCAAACTTTTTCTGCAAAGGGCCAGATTGTAAATATTTTAGGCTTTGCAGACCATATGGTCTCTGTTGCAACTCCTTGACTCTGCTGCTATAGTACAGAAGCAGCTGTAGACAACACATAAACAAGTGAATATGGATGTGTTTCAATAAAACTTTATTTATAAAAACAGGCAATGAGCCAAATTTGGTCACCAGGTCATTTGCTGACTCCTGGACTAGACCGTGGTTCTTTACTGAGCTCTATACTAGCCATGGAGGGGGCAGTGCTCAGTGTCAGATACCAAAAAAAGTGATGCTGATATTGACAAGTCTGGTCTTGTCAGCTACCTAAGGGTAGCTTGAGACCCTTTCTCTACTGACCTCTGATGGTGGCTAATTGAGGGTTTGAAGGTACTCCTAAATTTCCCTCATCATTAAAGTACCAGCTGGGAGAGTTTAACTAAAAATGCATTTACATAAAAATATAATTTCTTTTGATTGGCCATGCAGATCCTTTATTAAAGCACAGTGATTGTTCAGTCTTGGCTGGTGGACAGCAAAAATCATGGCGCTCAGCAGGTCCCTGAAGGGCCCTGCTTAGTAGAGAGGATGGAGCAGACTCAAGTCCAGAACTCTAGTTTCAAGAAAAAGTCTTTGTCAGGTTAAGGCATTTTCTCTGTCTCAGGAGATAGTCTGGTAAACCTGAATATGATCAGAACAACAATTTTCAGTGTGGACCAAATTAGAAACACAGCATTAAGATTTAGGGCACAATAACAGCTGATTGAAAGGTTAGGATCCCTCATTATCAGAAGAACATCACAGGGATCAATGATCTCTGACTCAGGACCTAATTCATCACATATCCTTTTATGGCCAGCCAGGTCTTGCCCTTTCTGGTTAGGAATCTGTGTTAGTACAAAGGAGAGAGAGTGACATTTGACTTAATGTCATGGCCCTTTGTCCGCTCCATCTGAACTCCCAAGTTAAATCAGCTCTAGTTATTTATATGGTCTCTGGGGCTGTGTTTCAAGGTGGGGAAAGTGTTCACTCTTATTTATGGTTCTAACTCAAAGGTAAGCTGTAAGGTAAAACAGCTAACATGTCACCCAATAGTTGCATACTATTATTTTGGCACAGAGTTACATTTACATTCTTTGCCATAATTTCAGTCTAGGAGCATATGGAATAGGATTGCTGCCATGGAAGGAGCCTGTCTTTCTCCTACAGTCTTGTTTGCTTTTCTCCTCTATTCCTTTTGTTCTTGTAACCATGGGGGTTTGACCTTCCAGGATTTGACCATTACCATTGCTTTCTAACACACAGATGTGGACCAACTATCGATATGACCAACGTAATCCTAAGACTCAAAAATATATTGAACTTCTGAAAATAGGCAACAACTTCCAGAGCATGGAAGACAGAAAAGATTCAGAGTTATACGGTGGTGAGGTGTACAAATGATCTGTTTTAAAAGTTTATTCTGCCAATTAGTAGTATGTGTGTGTGGCATCCATCAACTTGTTTAATCTCTCTGTGACTCAATTTCTTTACCTGTAAAATGGAGGTGATTTTACATACTACATAGGGTTCTCGTGAAGATTGCATTTAATGACATTTATAAAGTGCTTGATGCAGTGCTGGGTACAAGATACTCCCTTAATTATTGGAAACCGTGATCTCTTCAGGGTTATGTATTTGATGCCGCAGAGATGTGGGGCTTTGCCAAATGCTTGCTTTGGCCTGAGGAATGTAGTTGGAAATGACAGCACATGAATTCTGAGCCTGGGCTTTAAGAGCATCGTGTGTTTTTGCTTGCTCCTTGGGAGCCATTGTTCTTCCTCCCGGGTACCCGGGGCCCCAGAATGGGAGCAGAGTGACTCTAGATGACTTGAGCCAGATCTGAAATCTGGAACCAAGCCCAGGAGAGGGCAGCTGAAGACAGCCGAGGCCTAGCTGACCTGTAGGCACATGCATGAGAAACAACTGCCTATTGTGTGTGGTATGCCACTGACATTTTGTAGTTGTTTCTTATGTGGCAACAGCTAACCGATACAGCCAGGAAAAGAGGAATGAAACATACAATGAGCTTTCAGCCCAGCCATTTGGGAGACAGAGGAGTGAGATTCAGTAAAGCCAGTTGTCATATTTACTCTGGCAGAAACTCATCCTATGATCCTTGAGCAATGCGCTTTGTCTACCTGGCTCTGGTTTCTTCTGCGAGGAGATTATACTCATTGTAGATGGCCCAATATAATACCAATTCTATATATAAACTTTTCTGTGTCTATAGACTTACTGTCCTATGCATATGAATAATCTGTAAAATTTGTTCAGAAACAAGAAGGCGGAAGGGGCCCTTCTGAAGACAATAAAATGACAAATGACATAGATTGGTTGAATAAGACCTTGTTCCTAAATTCCTGTCCCAGGTTAAAGGAGGACCCTGAGAGATTTGAAAGAATTAGATTTGAGGCCGATGAGAAGAGCTACTTTTATAAGAAACTTTTGGAACTCCTTCTCACAAAGTTATCCCAAAGTGATAACATAAGCCAAATATATAAACTTAGAGTTTCAAGAAGGTTTAAAGCCCAGGGGTCATGGATGAATTTCATTGGCTAGCTCAGTGTTTTTAAAAATAAATTACTTGAGGGGCGCCTGGGTGGCTCAGTCAGTTAAGCGGCTGCCTTCGGCTCAGGTCATGATCCTGGGGTCCTGGGATCGAGCCCCACGTCTGGCTCCCTGCTCAGCAGAGAGCCTGCTTCTCCCTCTCCCTCTGCCTGCCACTCTGCCTACTTGTGCTCTCTATCTCTCTGTCAAATAAATAAATAAAATCTTTAAAAAATAAAAAATAAAAAAAATAAATTACTTGACAACATGTAAAAATGGGAGAGATTACATAAAAATTCATTTCCATAAGAATACAATTTCTTTTACAACATTCCAGGATCTGACAACACAGATCTTCTATTAAAGCAAAGAACAACCATTGGGAGCAAAATAAGGACTTTCTCCCTTTCTTTTTTTTTAAGATTTTATTTATTTATTTGAGAGAGAGAGAGCACAAGCAGAGGGGAGGGGTAGAGGCAGAGGGAGAAGCAGACTTCCTGCTGAGCAGAGAGCCCTACACAGGACTCAGTCCCAGGACCCTTGGGATCATGACCTGAGCCAAAGGCAGACGCTTAACCGACTGAGCCACCCAGGCGCCCCAGGACTTTCTCTTTTTGATAGGACTTAACATTTCTAATTTACTCTAGTCCTCATCTGATCTGCACTACTTGCCTTGCCCCCCAAACCCTTTGAGGTTATAATCCTTGGTTTTGACAAACCCTCATGACTGATCCTAAATTGATATTCAGAGGCCTTGAGTACATGAAAACCATCATTTATAATTTTAAATTGTTGTCATGAAGAGTAACTGGATCCTTTCCCAAGGAGCTCTCTGGTGTGTCCATCCTGGAGCAACTCAGGGATCTATTTTTCTATATAATTTATAGAGAACAGCTGAGGCTCTTCTTTCAATGGTTGGACTTCGAATGGGCAATTTCATGTCAAAACTGAACCCATCCTCTTGTCTCCTACCTTGTTCCTTCTCCTTTATTCCACATTTTGGTCAATCATGTCACCCATTCATTCAGGCTAGATACCTAAAGATCCAATTTTCTTCATTTGTTCCTTCATTATAGCTAATTTCACACCCAAGTTATAACTTCCCTGAAATCTCCTTTGTGTTAGTCCCTCTTGATTCTTTTCACATGGTCACTGATTTAGCACAGATTTTACAGCTGGACTATTACAAAAACAAAAACAAAAAGAACCCTGAAAGCTAATTGGTATGTCTGATTTTTCATGTATCCATCTCCCCACTCAAACTCCACCCTATAATAAAAAGAGATTTCTAAACATGCATCAATCTGTTCATGTCACCCTCCTTTTAAAAACTTTTCAACAGTTGATTTGTCATTGCTCACAAACTCCTCAATGCAATAGTTTTCAAAATTGAGTTCTGTCTTACTTCTTAAATCTTATCTCTTGCTACCCTTTGCCTCAAACCCTATGTCATAGCCATTCTGACACAGTTGCAAAATCAACTCTTCATATGTATGACTCCTTGTTTTTTTCTGGTCTCCTTGCCTAGAAAGTTCCACCTTCCATGGCTGTTTAGAAAACTTCTATTCCTATTAAAGTATGGGCTCAATTATCTCCTTTCCTTTGGAGGGGTTTCTGGTTCTCTTCAACCATAAGTCAGGTTTAATTGTATCATTCCCTCCCACTGCTCCAATGGCTATTTTAAATTTTTTCCATAGAAGACTTACCTGGTGGGCATAATTAGTTGTTTATATATGTTTCCCTGCCACATTATTGACTTCTGGAAGACAAGATTAGGTCTCATTAATCACTGTGGTTCCACTGTCCATCACAGTGCTAAGCACATTGTAGGTATCAGTAAATGGTGGCTTGAAGAAGGAATGAATGAATTACAAATGGACCTCTTGGTGTCTCTTCAGTGAGGTAAGATGAGGACAACAATATGGGGTTCTTAGTAGAGGCTCAGAGAACACTAATGTTCACTTCATCCTGTCCCCTTAAACAGAACAGATGACCCCCATCTGCACATCTAACCCTGTGTTGCTCTCCCCTTTCTCAGACCTTTAACTGTTAAGCTCTTCCCAAAATTCACCTTACCATTGCCCACTCAACTTCGGCTGCACACTGAAATCATCCAAGGACCTTTCAAAGTATTAACGACCAGATTTCATCCACACAGATTTTAATGTAACTGATCTGGGGGAAGCCTGGGCATTGGTATGATTCTAATGTGTAGCCAAGGTTGAGACCTTGTGTTCTAGGTCTGAAGTTGGTACTTCTTTCTGGTTCCATGTAATAAAGCGCTGATAAGAGGTCATCCTCACTTTTTCAATGGCTCTGTAAGTTCCAGGTTGGTCAGGTCAGTACTAAACAGCTTCTCTGGGTGCAAAGGGAATCAGATGTGGGAATTAAAACTAAAAAACTCACATGGGCTCTTTGTGATCCTTTAGTGATCTGTGTTATTTCTCTTGATTTATAGAATAAACCTGACCCCTGAAGGATTTAAGTATCTCTTCATAGACTGTAGTTTTTTTCTCTCTCATATATATTGGTTCTGGGACCTGGAAGCTATGGCTTTATGTCCTTTCTGGCTTTTCTCTCAACATTTGCCTTGTTCTGCTGAAAACAGGCATCTTTCACTCAGCATCAAAATGTCATGCTAAGAGAGTTTTTAGTATCCAGCTTGTAAGCCAGGGTGAATCTTGAAATTGGCTCTCTGCTGGAATATAAGCAGCATGATTCAGGGGTCTTTCCAGCCCCAATCCAGCTGGAACCTTCTTTTAGGACAAGCAGTGTGAGTATATGCCATATGTCAGGGAATGAGGGCAGTCATATGGATGTGGAGGAAGAAAGATGGGGAGTGAGGGGAAGGGAAAAGAACTTCCCAAGCCTAGCTGGTGAATCTGACTTCAGGAACAGGTCATTTCCCCTGGCCTCAAGCCTTTCCATAGCGAGGAAAGATGTATTTCTCCTCATCCTTGAATTGGATCAATAAAGTCCTTTTCGTTGGTAGATAAAACAGTTCCTCACAAAGTCAGATCTGGAGTCTGTGGAGGGAGGAACTGCTCCTAAGGATGGGCAGAGTAGACACATCTGCATGCCCCCTGACTCCCCTCGAGACTTCTCGAAGAGACAGAAGGGCTATGAAAAAGAATAAACCCCAATGGCATGGGAAAGAAGAAAGCGAGCCATGCATAGACAAGGAAATCAGAGCATTCTTGATATATAGGAAGCAGATATGATCAATTTTCAGAGAAACGAACTGGAGGAAACAGCTCACAACATATGGGGGAGTAGACTGTGGCCAAGTAGATGCAATTTAAGAAAAACTCCAGTCCTACAGTCAATAAAATGGAAAAGACCTCGGAAGTATACTCTGAGCTCTCTTCAGCTCTTATATGTGTGATACCATATCTCTTTCATTTTTCAAAAATGTTTTTTATAGATTTTATTTATTGAGAGAGAAAGAGTGCAAGCACAGGGAGGGCAGAGGGGGAGGGAGAGGGAGACTCTCCAGCAGACTCCCTGCTGAGCACAGAGCCCAGTGGGAGGCTCAGTCTCAGGACCCTGAGATCATGACCTGAGCCGAAACCAAGTGTCAGATGCATAACCTACTGAGCCACCCAGGGGCCCCTCTCTCTTTAATTTTTGTTGGTGATATTTGATCAGGGTCCAGAGTCCCCAAATTCTTCATTAGTTGTTCATGATTGTCACAGGTGGAAACATGCAAATGAAACAGAAAAATCATATTGTTTATCACTGTGAAGACAGAGGTTCTCAGTTTCTAAGATATGCAATTAGCTATAGATTTTTAAAAGTATGGATGCCTGGGCTTGCCTCCAAACTCTTGAATCAGAATCTTTGTGATTCCAAACATCTGCATCTCTAAAAGTTCCTAAAGGAGATTGTGATGTGCTCAGGGTCAAGGACTAAAGTTAAGACCTAAGTTAAGATTTGGGGTGAGTTGGGCTGTACTGAATAGATTTAACATGCGCTTCAAAAGGACCACAGGTAGAGGGGATGCCTGGATGGCTCAGTTGTTAAGCGTCTGCCTTTGGCTCAGGTCATGATCCCAGGGTCCTGGGGTCAAACCCCGCATCAGGCTCCCTGCTGGGCAGGAAGCCTACTTCTCCCTCTCCCACTCCCCTTGCTTGTGTTCCCTCTCCCACTGTGTCTCTCTCTGTCAAATAAATAAAATCTTAAAAAAAAAAAAAGGACCACAGGTAGAATGGAAAGATGGAAAAAATTTAATAAATAGCATAAGAAAACTTTCCAGAGCTGAATAAAGATATTCTCTTGAGGTCGAAAGGTCTTCTGGGTACTGAGAAGAATGAATGAATAAAAAACCCATACATGGAATCTCTGTAGAGAACGTTCAGGATATGAAGTATAAAAAGAGCATTTTGAACACGTCACGAGCCATCAAATCTTGGGTGTGGCTGAAGTTGATTAATTCAGGGGAGGAGAAGTTCAGAAGCCTCATGCTTTTTTACTTCTGACACTTCATGGCTCAGTTTCCTTTCTTCTTCAAAAAATAGTTTAGAGAGTTAAATGAGTTAATACATAGGAAATTCCTATAATAGTGACTGGCACATAGTAAGTGCTCAATAAATGTTTTTTTATTATTATTCTACAATAGATATGCTTATTAAGACAATTTGGTACTTTTCTTGTGCAAAATATATAGGATACTTCAGTGACTCCAGGGAGAGGGGTCCTGGTGGTAACATTATAAATTTTATTGTTATTTTTTGTGGCAATGCATTAGACACAGTGGGAGGCTGCATTGGATGCTCTCCATGGTCTTGCCAGCACAGTCGTTTTGAGGATTTTAAAGATGCATCAGGTGACCTTACATAGACGGAATAATAGACTCGAAGTGTAATAACCTATTGCCAGTTTTTAACTCTGATCAGAAGACATGGATGAGGATGCTGAAAGCAAAAATGTGACTTCTTGAGGTGCCCAGTGAACACCCAGGGAGCATCTGAGACCCCAGAGGAATCTGGCTCCGTGCCACAGAATGAGCCAGAGATCCTAGTCTGTGGTGTAGAGGTTGTAGCCAAAGTGTGGTAGCACTGTGGGAGTTTGGGAACAATCCCGAGAACTTGGCAGCCAGCGCACACTCAATGACCTTCATGAAACTGACAGCTTACTCCGGCTGCTCATTCCCTCCTTCCCAGGCTTCTCTCTTTTCGTTTGCAAAGCTGAAAAGGACAGCTTGAAAATTTATTGTCTGCACACGAGACCCTCAGTCTTTCATTCTTATAGTCCCTAACACAACTGGGGAGAACTATGCAAATACTAAGACAGTCCAGAGTAACAAAGGAAGTCATCGGACAGATAAGGACTGAAATATCTTTAAGACGTCCTTTTTTTCTCACAATCTTTTCAAGAAGGATCAGGTTTGGTTAAATTGGGACACCCATTAAGGGTACCACAATATGCCACTTCAAAATAAGCCTCTTTGGCATATGGAATATTTTGAGCTAAAGGTCACTGAGAACCAGCAGATGCAGGGAAAGCTCTAAACACAGGGCACAAGTTCTCCTTTGGTAAAGGAAATTTACAGTTACGAAGAAAATTTCCATTTGTTGAGGGGATTCTTGACAGCTCTTAACAATGGAGAAGTCACCTACTTAATCTGCTTAACAAACTTTACTACAAACAAAAACCCTTACTTGCCATAATTTTCCTGGTCTTCCCAGATCTTGTCTCCCTCTCTCAGAAACCCCAAACTCCTTTTCCTTTCTTTAGCTGAAGAAGATATGTAAAGCCCAAGTTCTAACCACCCCCTCTAGTTACTCACTGCTGGGTGCTCCCTTGTGCACGCACAGTGCCCATGTTAGTAAGCTTCTGTTGTTTTTCTCTTGTTGATCTGCCTTTTGCCAGTCTAATTTACAGGGCACCAGCTGGAGAATGGAAGAAGGTTAGAGGAAAATGATTTTCCCCCTCCTCTACACCAGGCAAAGATCAGAGCCGCATTTGTGTTTCCAGTGTCCCAGGGCTAAAATGGAAAGTTCTCCCTAGAGGTTCTAGAATGCATCAAAGCCAGAGGAGATGGAAAACTTAAAGCCATTCAGTAGTGCCAACGCCCAAAATGTTAGGCATGAGTTAGTAGGTTGCTATATTTAGCAAGGAATTCAGAGACAAGCAGATGAAATTGAGGACAGGTGAGAATCAAGCCAGATCCAAAGCATCTCTAGAGCAAGTATATTGTAGCCATTGGGTTGCCAGCCCCTGGTGTAATGCCTAGAAAACACTACTTATTTATATAGTGTCTAACTTAATAATCAAATGATCTTAAAAGGGAGAGGTTAGTAGTTAAGAGAAATATTATCTCCTGTTCATGACTGTTTTATGAGCTGGCTGGAGCTTATTCAGTGGTTGTGTTGACTCTGCTTCAAGGGCTCAGAGTGGAGGACGAACATTCCATTTTTTATCTCCTACTGGTTTCCAGGTACCATGGAAGGCATGAGTGATGCAGAAATAAAAAAGACATGGTGTTTTCCCCTGAGAAGCTCAAAGCTTCACAAAATAAATGGCATTCTTACTCCCCCTTTAATGATAAGTAGGAGTTTTCCAGGTACAGAAAAAGAGAAAGTATTCCAAGATATGGAATCTTTTATGCTAGGACCCAGCTGGAAACTCACTAAGGTGGTCACCTGTCGTTAGAGCATAAGGTATGTTAGAAAGGGTAGTGATAAATACTGTTTGTAAAGTAGCTAGAATTGGGCCAATTAGCAATTATCCTTTACCTTTAAAGTATTACTTCATTATGTTCAGGGTGATCAATAGCAATTAAAGGATTTTATGAGATCTTAGGTTTTGGTGAGAATGACTCTGGGTAGACATATCGAGAAGGGAATACACGGTTGACACTGGAGGCAGAATGACCAATTGTGGGAACATTTTATTGTCCACGTGAGAAATGATGAGACCCAGACCTAATATCCAGAAATGGTAGGGGGTAGAAAATAAGAAGACTAATTTGAGAACAGTTTAGGAGTTGAAATCAAGAAGATTTGGTGGGACAAATGGAGAATTATCATGTTTCTAACTTTAGAAATTAGGGAGATGGCAATGGTATTCATCCAAGATCAGGACATGAGAGGGTGAGTAGGTAATTAAGATAACGTGTTCATTTTGATACATTAATGCTGAAATAATTGTGGGTATCCAAATGGATTTGTACTGTGTGAATCTGGGACCAGTAGAGGGGGCAGCCGTTGGCTTCCTTGGGACTCTGCTGTTTTCTAAGTATTTTACTTAATGAAGGAGAAAATTATTCCTGAACTCTTCAGCTGCAAGTAAACTGAAATTTACTCTCTTTCATAAATATCTTAATTACCCAAATGTATGTCTTTTCTATAAAATGAGGTCTTAGTGTCAGATTCAAAGTCCAAGTGCTCATTTGCATGGGCCAAGGACTACCCAGGATCTACCCTCTCATATTCTTCACAAAGAGGCAGTACCAACTTGTATACTGTTCAACAGCCATCTGCTCCCCAAGTTCATCTCTCCTTCCTCTTTTCTGGGTAACTCCTTGGCTGCTATATTTAGCCCTCCTCCCTACTCACTGAAAGAAAGCTTTCCAAGGTCATCAGAGAACCCCTAATTGCTAAATGCAATGGTATATTATTTCTCCGTTCCTTTGTTGACTTCCTGCAACATTTGAACCGGACTACTCCTTTCTCATTGACAATCTCTCAGCTTTCCAGGGATGCCTGGGTGGCTCAGTTGGTTAAGCGTCTGCCTTTGGCTCAGGGGTTCTGGGATCCAGCCCCACATTGCTTGGCGGAGCCTGCTTCTCCCTCTGACTGTCACTCCCCCTGCTTGTGCTCTCTCCCTGACAAATAAATAAATAAGATCTTTAAAAAAAAAGAAAAAGAAAAAGAAAATCTCTCAGCTTTCTTAATAGACTCTTCCCGATTTTTTTCTTTTTTCCCAACTGTGGCTACTTCCTTTTGGTTCTCTTAGCCAAATCCTTATCCTCTGGATGTTTCTTTTTATCATTTTTAATACAGTGAAACTATTTTTCTGCTTTTAAAATAGATATGTGGGGCGCCTGGGTGGCTCCATTGGTTAGGCATCTGCCTTTGGCTCAGGTCATGTTTGCAGGGTCTTGGGATCCAGCCCCCCATTGGGCTCCCTGTTCAGCCCAGGAGTCTACTTCTCCCTCTCCCTCTGCCCCCATCCCCTCCCATACCCTACCCAGCTCGTGAACACTCTCTCTCTTAAATAAACAAACAAACAAACAAACAAACAAATAAATAAATAAAATATTTTTAAAAAGAGATACATAATTGTTGAAGAATGAAAGCAATGCAGACAGAATAGTGTGAAGCTGACTGACAAAGATCACCCTGCAATCCATCACCTCCAGAAAATTAAGGTTCACGTTTTGATGGTCAAGCTTTCTCCTCCCAAGCTCTTTCTCTCTGAAGTGGATTCAAAAATGTGCCTAAATAATTTTCTCTGTTTGATTTTTTTGGGAGTTGTTTTCAGCTTTGGAGGCAACTCCACCAACCAGGATTACCAGAGGAACCATTATTTTGTATTCAGTTTGAAATATTCGATATCTGTTCACAGTGAGTTGGGCTCAGTAGTGAGCATCTTTCAGGGAAATCTTCTCTGTCTATAGAGCCAGCCTTCTGCAGCAAATTAAGATCAAGTATGTCTTGCTAAATGGCAGGTAATAGATTCTTCGCTGTATTATAAATACCAAGTGAGGATTATAAAACTCGACTATTGGTACTAAATAGGGGATATTCAGGAGAAGCCCAGAAAAGATAGACAGTTTTTATTTTTACCTCCAAAAACCATTTATTACAATACAGTTCGTGTTGGATGAAGGAGATTGTATATCTCGTGGTAAAGCACATTGAAAACTTGAGTTGGGGGCAACATCATAGGATAATCCTGTTTTGCTTTGAGGTTAAGAAAGAATGGCCAACGGGATGATGCAAAGTCCTGAATGGGGTTTCAGAGGCATGTCTGATAAAATCACTGTCCTAGGCTTTTAGGAAAGGAAGCTTCAAGAGACTGATAGATAGTTATTGATTTTTTTTTCTAGATTTTATTTATTTATTTGAGTGAAAGAGCACACACGATTGGGGTGGGGCAGAGGCAGAGGGAGAAGCAGACTCTGCACTGAGCAGGGAGCCCCATGGGGAGCTCCATCCCAGGACCCCGATCATGACCCCAGCCAAAGGCAAATGCTTAACCGACTGAGCCACCCAGGGGCCCCTGCTTATTGATTCTTATAAGGAATTGTTTCTTCAGAAGAATTTCAGGCTGGAAAATAATGACCTCAGCTTGTGTATCCTTCAGAGCAATCTCTGGTCCTGAATACCTACACTAATAGTGAGCACCCTGCCTAGTTGTTACAGTTTCCTCCTTAGGGAAATTGTCCTGAATTTCTCCACAGGGCTGGTTCTGAAAATCACTAGACAAGGAAGATGTTTTCTTTTCTTTTTTAAGATTTTTTTTTTTTTTTTTGAGAGAGAGGGGGAAAGAAAGAGAAAGAGCATGTGTGGGGGGAGGGGCAAAGGGAGAGGGACATGCACACCCTCCCACTGAGCAGGGAGCCTGCCGCAGGGCTCCATCCCAGGACCCTGAGATCGTGTCCCAGGACCCTGAGATCATGACCTGAGCCAAACGAAGTCAAACATTTAACCAACTGAACCACCCAGGGGCCCCAAGGAAGGCATCTTCTTTAGGCAGACATTAGAGTAACAAAATTTCAGAACAAGAAATTTATTTTCCTACCAGGAGACTTGCTGGCTTTATCCCTTCATTGTTACAAGCTATCCTTTTCTGTCCTAATAGACCAGTGATTCCCAATTGGCGGAGATTTTTGTTTCCGGGCAGGTGGTGGGAGGGATATGTAGCAATGTCTGGAGCCATTCTTGATTGTCACAACTTAGGAGAAGTACTATGGCATCTAATGGCTACAGGCTAGATGTAAAAAAGCCCGCCATATCAAAAAATTATCTGGCCCCAAATATCAGTGATGTCAAGGTTGAGAAACCCTGTGATAGATATGTGCTCTGGACCAGTGACCAAGACACAGTTTCTCCTTTACTGTAATTTTCAAGTGACAACTTTTATCGCACTTATGCTGCTTTCCTCCATTGTTTGGTATCCATTTAAAAAATATATAATATCAGTGGGTAAGAATCTGTTGGATATGGTCTTGGAGAAAAAATGTACCTCATCCAGAGAACTAGGTCTTGCTATCACCTATGAGGTAGCTGCTATGTTTCCTGCTTGGTTTTATTGCTTAAATGTTGCAGTTTTGAAATGTATGGAAAGAAGTGACCATCTGTGTTTTCTAGGGAGCAAATGGGTAGAATATACTGGATGCCAGGGGTCTTATTTCATTATTTCTTCCACCCTGGATTTTCTCATGTTAGAAAAACAAAGCCACCTCACTCACCCTTGGTTGCCACAGGGGGCATGATTTTATACAATAGGACACTGTTACCCAATTAACAGTTGATTAAGTCAGGATTAGATGGTCCCCTGGACTGAGTCAACCAAAGCAGATTCTCGAGGACTTGGGAGTTGAAACCAAAATATTCCAGTCTAATTTGTCTGCTTAGTTGAACTAAAAAAATGCAAATCTAGGATATGATAGTGGTGACCATGTTTCTGCTCTATGGACTGGAAAACAGGAAAGGGGGACTGAGGCTTAAGAAGAGCACCTATAGGGAAAGAAGGAGAGGAGAGAGGCTGAGAGAGTTAGGACAATATGTGTTGTTGGCTCTGGTTGCAATTCTATTCTTAGAGGCTATGGGATTCCCTAGTGTCTTCTCAGAAATCTCCCCTTTTTGAATAAGCTGGTTTGAGGGAAACATAAAGTTCTGTATTTATGATCAGACCATTCAATACTGTAGTTTTGCTTTTTATTAAACAACATAACTTAGCCAGCTTCCTAGGTCAATAAATACAAATTGAAAAGGGCTGCATTTCATTTTTGTTTAACATACTGTGATTTATTTAACAAGTCCTCCTTACTAATGTGTATTAAGGTTTCCAGTAGGTTCATTCCCATAATGAACGACCTTGAACATACTTTAAAAAAAATACTTGCACAATTATCTTTTTCCCATAAATTTTAAAAGTCAGATTGCTGGGTCAAAAGATATTTTCATTTAAAATTGTTTACGTATTATCATACTTCCCTCCAGAAAAATTATATTTATTTATACTTTCATCAACAGTGATTGGGAGCTGTTGTTTCCCCAACATTATTAGTAACATCAGATTTTGTAAATATTTGCAATATTTGCAATCTGGTGGTAAAAGTTTGTGGCACATTTTAAACTTCGAATTTATTTGATCACCAGTGAAAATGAACATCCCGTGTTTATTTCTTATTTTGGGAGTTGCATCTTCATGATTTTTGACCACTTTTGATTTCAGAGTTCATATTTTATCATTGATTTATAGGCAGTCTTTACATATTAGGACATTCACTCCCTATTATCTGTGTGGCAACATTTTTTTCCCCACTTTGCACTTTGTTTTTCTTTTATTTTTGACCTTGTATACATATATATTGGAAGACTGCAGGCACTTTTAAAACTTCCATAGCCAAATGTCTCTACATTTAATATTTTCCAGATTTCCTATTTATAAAAAGAAAAGCAATAACTTTCACCCATATTTTTTTCTGGGACTTTAATTTTTTATTTTAAAAATATTTGATATACCCTCATTTCCGACTTTTTGGATTTTCCACCCACAAACATTTGTTCCTCAAGTTCTTTCTTTCTATCTCTGTAATATCTTCGCAATATATCCCCTCATTCCACCTCCAACTTCTTCACCTTGGCCAAGAACTCGTTATTTTTGGCCTATATTCCTGCAAGAGCCTCCTAACTAGTCTCCCTGCTTCCAATCTGAGAACTCTCAAATTCAGTCCCAGATGTTGCCAGAATGTTTTTTTTAACAAGCACTTCTGGGGGACTTCCAGGAAAGATTTTTCTTTAAGCATAGTCATTTAATTTTTCTCTCTAAGATTTCCATGGAAAATACTAGCTTAAGCAGTTTAAACTACTCTATGATATTCAGAGTGCTCTGGCCATATTTTTTAATTTCTCAAAATAAAATTAAAATCCTACTATGATCCCATGCTTCAGAAAGACAGGGGGTTTGGCGTAACCTTGTACTGGATGTTCTTACTTAAGATGCAAAACACCACTGACCGTTTAAACAGCCTTTAGAGAAAAGAGGAGTTTCTATGAGTTTGATGATATTCCCTCTATGATGAAGACATTTACTGCTTACTGAATACTTGTAAACTCCTTCCCATTTCCAAGCTTCCTTGGAGTTAGGTTTGAGCCACGTGACTGGTTTTCATCAATAGGCTGTGAACATCTGTGAGGTACAACATGTCCAGGGAGAAGCTCTAAGAGCCAATAATATATGGTTACTCCATTTTATTGTTCCCTTCCACCATGAAACTGTTACGGTCCAGACAGAGGCACTTTATTCATCCTGTGACATGTAATGAAGAAGATGTGGGCCACAATTTCAGTCGACTCATAGTAAACTTGAAATAAGAGTGAGAGGGAACCTGGGTGGCTCAGTCCGTTAAGCATCTACCTTAACTCAGGTCATGATCGTGGGGTCCTGGGATGAGCCCCACATTGTGCTCCCCTCTCAGTGGAGAGTCTGCTTCTCCCACTCCTTCTGCTTCTCCCCCTGCTTGTGCTTGCTCTCTTTCACTCTCTCTGTGTCAAATAAATAAATAATAAAATCTTAAAAAAAAAAGAAAGAGTAAGGAACAAATCACAGATTTTGACATCATTTGCATAGCATAGCATAACTCAGACATAATTGCAGGACACCAGGTAGAAGCTGCAAGTCCTCTTAAGGCTAGGCTATGAACTGGTACAGTGTCACTTCTATTATACTCTAGTGATCAAAGAATTCTCAGGCCAGCTCAGATTCAGTAGAGAGGGGGGTGTCAAAGAATCTGTGGCCATCTTTCATCTGTCACAATCTGCTCTTGGGCCACAGATACGTTCCTCTCACATGAAAAGCACTCATTCTTTTCCAAGACTACCCACGTCTTACCCCATCATGGCACTGGTTCAAGTTCTAGGGCATTATCATCCAGATCAAGTCCTGGTACGGATGAGACTCTTTAGATGTGACACAGTCCCTTTAGTATGGATCCTCTTGGTCTGAAGACCTACGAATTAAAGAGCTAAGCTATCTATCTCCCAAATACACCCAACATGCAAAAGAAAGACATAATAGGATAACCACAGCAGACACTAAAGGAGGGGATATGGGAAGCACACAACAGTTGCTAGTCTGTAGCAATTCTGAAATCCAGCCAGAAACGTGTTGCTGGCTCTTTGAGTAGTCCAGTTTTACTTCCTGGGAATGATTTCCATGGCTCTTGGTTACATGCTCTCATACCCTTCCATCACGTAAGAAATAGATCAGTTTTGCAACGGATTATCCTTCTCAGCTTTCTTCCATAAAAAGTAGGAGACCCACAATTTTATGCTGTTACTGTCCCTTTTACAAGTCGCCAGTAATTACACCACTTTACTTCTCTTAAATATTATGTGAATTTCCTGTAAATCTGATTCAGCTTCATTCCATTAGACAAAAACAACACTCACAGATGTTTTCATGACAAGCTCTCTCTGGCTTCATTTTGGAGTCTGAGTATTATGAGACAATTCTCCTAAGATACTCAAAAGCGTTTTTGTCTAGTTGAGAGAGTCCATGAGACATGCCCACAAATCTTTCTGAAGTATCAACAAAAAAAATCTCAGTCTCATCCTTGAGATGATCGTTGCCCTGAGGCTGTCTCTTATATTGAGACTTTTTACTGTCTTGAGAGTCTGGGAGTGAAAAGTGGCTTTCTTTTTGAAACCATGGGTTCTGGTTCCCTTATATTTCCTCTCAATTCTTATTGAAATTGAAAACTGAAGACTTCCTTTTTTTTTTTTTTTTTTTGTTCATCTTTCTCTGTATATGTAGCTCAACAAAATCATCTGGCAATGTCAATATTCTTCCTGGGAATCTCCTTAGCCAAATCCATATATTTTCTGTATATTTCCTATTTTCCACATTACCTCAGGTAACATGCTGCCAAAGTTTTCACTGTTAAGGATACGTATCCTCTTTACTCCAGTCTCAGATAATAAGTTCCTTGCTGAACCCCAAGCTTTTATGAGGACTCCTCGAGGCTCTTCTGCTCTTGTCTACAACTCAGTCTGAAAGACAATGTATCTTTGTTTTTGTTTTGTTTTTTTTAATGGCAGCACCCCACTCCAAGTAACAGTTTATAATCTGGTCATTTATTTTTGTGTTACAAACCACTTCTTAGAGGCATATAAGAACAACCAATTTTTTATGCTGATAATTATGTGAGTTTGGGATTCAGTTAGGGCATAATGGGGGCTATTATTATTTGTCTCTGCTCTGTAATGCTTGAGATCTCGGTGGGAGAGGCTCAGATGTCTGGAGATGGCTAGGATGGCTTGATTGGGACCCTAAGTGAAAGTCTGACTTCATCTTGGATTCTCTATGTCTCTCTTGCTCTGAGGCCAACTGTCATGTCATGAGAAAGCCCTTAGGAGAGAGAAGCCATGTCAGGAGAACACTCAGGCACCCATAGCTAGAAACCAAGGCTTGCTGCCAACCATGGAGTGAGCTTCGTAGTGGATATCTGAGGCCTGCACACAAGCACACAAATGAGTTTGGAAGTAGATTCTCCCTCAAGTCCTTACGTGACCAGAGCCCCAGCTCCCAGCTCAATTACAACTTCATGAAGGATACTGAGCTATAACCACTCAGCAACTTCTGGGTTCCTGACTGACAGAAGCCAGGGAACTTCTGGGGAGGGAAATATTTGTTGTTTTAAGTTCCTACATTTGGGGCAATTATTATACAGTAATAGTTAATAACATTATTCTACCCTTCTCTCTCTTTTTTTAAATTCTACCCTTCTCTTATGATAGTATCTTAGATATGGGTGGGGCAACAAACTTTAGTTTATAGGTTTATGGATCAATGCCATGACTAAAGGGGTCTTTCAGACTGACTGCCTTAGGGAGAGGAAGAGTGTTTTTGTGTGTGTAAAGTAGAAAGAGGGGAAATGAATATTCATGGAAAGAGGGTGGACTGTGAAACATAACATTACAGACAACATTTGCTCTTCCTTCCTCTGGGGGAGGATTATACTTCTCCACCTCATTGATACTGGATAAACTATGCAGCTTTCCTCCACCAATGGAATATGAGCAGGAGTGAGGTGTGCCATTTTTAGCAGGAGTTTTATAGTCCCCTTAACATTCTTTGCTTTTATCTTTCCTCTTTGCCTCAAGAGCAGCATGTCCCAGATAAGGGCTGCTTCCTCAGCCTCGGACCAGAGGTAAAATAAATGTATAGTAGCCGATTCATAACCCACATGTACTGTGAGCCAGAAAGCAATCTTTGTTGCCATATGCCATTGAGATTCCAGGGTCACTTGTTACTGTAGCATTACTTAACCTACGCTGACTCGTGCAGTGACCCTCTGTGGTTCTCTTTTTCTTTCTTTTTTTTTTTTTTTTAAGATTTTATATATTTATTTGACAGAGAGAGACACAGTGAGAGAGGGAACACAAGCAGGGGGAGTGGGAGAGGGAGAAGCAGGCTCCCTGCTGAGCAGGGAGCCCGATGCAGAACTCGATCCCAGGACCCTGGGATCATGACCTGAGCCGAAGGCAGACACTTAACCGACTGAGCCACCCAGGCACCCAAAATTATGCTTTTTAAAGAAACTTCAGCATAAATAAACCTATTCTGACTAATACACACCTCTTCTCCCTGAGCATTGATCTTATCTTTGTTAAAAACATTGATATTTGCTTATTGTAGATTTTTGCATTAATTTTGACTTTTTAAAATATTGCATTAAAATAATATTTCTCTTGATTACTGAGATTTGAGGAGACACCCTTAAATTTTGCACTGGTGTGAGTCTCTCACTCACTTCACCTGAATTCTGGCCCTGTCCTGAGGTAATACAGATGAGTACAGTTTTGTTCTTGAAAGCCACATGACTTGACCTTATCTATTATAACAGTAAGCTGTTGAGTCCTGAGATGTCCTGGTCAGAGTATTATAGCACCATCAGAAGCACAAGGATGGGATTTTATAGATAGAAAGGATCTTAGGATAAAATATCTCAAATCTTGCTGCTAGAGAGAAGGAAATTGAAACTCAAAGGGACAACATAATTTGGCCAGAGTCACATAGCTGATAAATTATAGGTCTTGTACCCAAACTCATTATCTTTTGCCTCAAGTTTAGCATTCATTCCACTACAATAAAAAAGCCAATTCTAGACCCTTTTCTTCACAAAAAGAAATCATCTCCTTGTTAAATTTCATTTGGGTATTCTGGCAAAAAATGTTGAGAAATAATAAAAATCTGGAGTTCCTTTCCTGTAACTCCAGAGCATGATTTTACTCCAGTTTAGTCTATAAATTGACATGGATTATGAGGTTGTGTGGTATTTAGCTTTATGATAATTACCTATTTGAATAGCTGATAAGAGTTAATTTATCCTGAAGACAACTAGAAATAAAAGAATAACTGGGTTATAAAATTAAAGCAATAGCATCTGCAGTTTCTACTACATTGAACATATTTGATGTAGAGAATATTTCAATTAGGCTGGAAAAAAACCTGTGAATGCTTTTCCTCCTTATATTCTTTCTCAAAAGATAGAAAGGCCTAGCGTGCTCAAAAAATAATCAAAATTAGGAAACTTGCCCAGCTTTTTGATATTTCCCATTTGTCTGGAGAGAGTATATATCCCCTTGTCCTCAGGACCAGTAATTGCTGAGGTGAAATAAACAGTCAGGCTTCTTTGAGTTTAATTTGGTAGCATAAATGGGCAGTTTCTACATGATTAATGGCTTTACTTATATCAGATTGTCAAGGGTTCCAATCCTGGCACTACTGATAACTCTCTGCAACTTTGGATAAGATGCTTGACCTCTCGGGGCGCCTGGGTGGCTCAGTTGGTTAAGCGACTGCCTTCGGCTCAGGTCATGATCCTGGAGTCCCGGGATCGAGTCTCGCATCGGGCTCCCTTCCCTGCTCAGCAGGGAGTCTGCTTCTCCCTCTGACCCTCCTCCCTCTCATGCTCTCTTTCATTCTCTCTCTCTCAAATAAATAAATAAAATCTTAAAAAAAAAATTTTTAAAAAGATGCTTGACCTCTCTGGGCCTCAGCTTTCTTAACTATATTCACTTGTGACTTATTAATTAAACCAGTGTGGACTGATGGCCTTTGTTTCAGTGACCCTGCTGAGCACGGGATGGGGGTGGGGAGATATAGTCCCCGATTTCAAGGAGCTTATGACAAAATATGGACACAAATACCCTCCACATAAGACAAAATATGCTAAGTTACAAGTAAGTGGTATACAAGAAAGTTAAAAAGGAAGGCATCGCTTTCATTTGGAAGCAGTGTGAGGCTGGGGAGGTAGGGAAAACTTGGCTCTGGGTGCAGGCAATTGTGAAAAACCCAAAAATACTAATGAAACCAACCCCAAATCAGTCCACCTTCTCTATCACTGTATGCTGGCAATTCTAAATTGTATCAGTGATAAACTACTACTCTCCCCTGGGGCCGACCATTCCCACCCCTTGTTATGCCACCATCCGGAAAGTTGAAAAAAGGACTCAGAAAAGGAGGTGGTAGAGAAGTCTGACCTTAGAGCAGAGCTAAAGTTTATGGAAGAAATGTGGGCAAACTTTCAAGGCAGATATGGTTTAAAGTTGGGTAGAGGACAAATTGCAGAAAAACATATATCTGACCGCATTATTTTATTTAAGTCTTGCTGTATAATTATAGTATTGTAAATCCAATAATTAATATGTAGAAGGAGTTCCTTGTTAACTCTTTAACACACGCACATTTATTTTTAAGTGTAATTAATTAGCTAGAAGAAGAAGTATACATAAGGTATAATGACAGATAATGGACTGTTTTCAAGACTTGTTATGCTTACTTTGACCTGGAGAAATACAAAGTGAAATTGTAAAAAAAAAAAAAGGAAAACCTTTAGGTTTGGGAGTATCCTCTTGAGTAAAAAGGCAGGTCAAATCCTTGCGCTCAGTACCACAGGCTTCTTTCTTTTGTTTTCTTATTACTAAAATTTTCTTCACTAATCAAGATAAAAGAATTGACTCAATAAGAAATAGGCTCCCACTCCTTATGTGTTTCACTTAAGAGTTAAGGAGGTGAATACATATTCTGACTTTTGGAGCATTTGGACCAATGAAGGATAACAGAGAGGAGGCATGGTTGACATTTTGAGAATGACAGGCTGTCATCTCTGATTTTACTATGGTATTACCTAAGGATAGGTGGAGGGTCCTGTGAGCTACTCAAGTCACTTGGGAGTGCAAGGAAAGGGCTTCTATTGCCAAAGGTCATGGAATCCTGGAGAAGGCCATCACAGTGGTTGGCATATCCATCCACTTTTTTGGTGGCTATAATTAGGAGGTATTCGGGTTCCAAGGGTTGGATTGGATTACCTGTCAGGAAAACTTCATAAAGAATATCTTTCACTGGGGCGCCTGGGTGGCTCAGTCGTTAAGCGTCTGCCTTCGGCTCAGGTCATGATCCCAGGGTCCTGGAATCAAGCCCTGCATCGGGCTCCCTGCTCAGCGGGAAGCCTGCTTCTCCTTCTCCCACTCCCCCTGCTTGTGTTCCCTCTCTCGCTGTCTCTCTGTCAAATAAATAAATAAAATCTTAAAAAAAAAAAAAGAATGTCCTTCCCCTAAATTTCTTCCCATTCAACTCCAATGACAGAATTTATAATTTTCAGGATGTAGAATTCAGTAGGTTCCCTAGACAAAAGTGAGGCATTCCAATTTCCCAACCATAGACGACATCGAACACTCCTTTGGCTTTCCTGTCCTCTTTTGAAAGGACTCTGTGTCCCTGAAAACGTGTGTTTGTGGCTGTATTGGTGTGTTTTCTACCCATGTGTGTTACCATGTTTCTCCTCCAGCCCAGAATCAAACTGGCCAGTTTCATGTGCTTTTGGATGAAGAAACTCCAGTGTCAGAATCATTACATCGTATTTACCTTCAGAGGAGATACATTGTCAGCGAGTTCCTGAGAGCATACAGCACAGCCACTGGGCTGACTAGTATTTTGCCTGCTGTACACATAACTTTTCTAAAATGACCTATAAACACACAAACAGATAATGCCTCCCCCATCTTTTCCTGCTCTCCAGAGTCTGTGCATGAAGGAGAATACTGTCTTAAAATGCAATAACTTTCCATGACACTGTATCATTCTAATAGCCATAAAATTACCAAATACTGCATCTTCTATTTTTATGCATAGTAGCTAGGGAAACAAATTCATGTGCACATCTTTCTTCAGAAAGCAAAACTGACTAAAGGTCAGGCGTTTATCTTTTCATTTCAGTTTGTTGCTATTTCGTTTGGGATTTATCCTATTCACACCCTCTCCCTTACTGACCCACAGCATCAAAATATAAAGATGGTCAATAGCTAGGATGGGAGAAATTCAGATGCCTGAAATGGTTTGCAGAAAAGGGCTGGTATCTTTTCAATGTCTCTGTAGACTGTTTTAGCTTATTCTCCCTGGACCCAAGGAAGTTTCGGAGATTGCCACACTCTCTATTCCCATTTTTTTTTTAATTTTTTTATTCTTATGTTAATCCCCATACATTACATCATTAGTTTTAGATGTAGTGTTCCATGATTCATCATTTGCGCATAACACCCAGTGCTCCATGCAGAACGTGCCTTCCCCAATACCCATCACCAGGCTAACTCATCCTCCCACCTCTCTCCCCTCTAGAACCCTCAGTTTGTTTTTCAGAGTCCATCGTTTCTCATGGTTCGTCTACCCCTCCGATCCCCCCCCTTCATTCTTCCCCTCCTGCTACCGTCTTCTTCTTCTTCTTTTTTTCTTAACATATATTGCATTATTTGTTTCAGAGGTACAGATCTGAGAGTCAACAGTCTTGCACAATTCACAGCGCTTACCAGAGCACATACCCTCCCCAGTGTCTATCACCCAGTCACTCCATCCCTCCCAACCCACCCCCCACTCCAGCAACCCTCAGTTTGTTTCCTGCGATTAAGAATTCCTCATATCAGTGAGGTCATATGATACATGTCTTTCTCTGTTTGACTTATTTAGCTCAACATAATACCCTCCAGTTCCATCCACGTCGTTGCAAATGGCAAGATCTCATTCCTTTTGTTGGCTGCATAATATTCCATTGTATATATATACCACCTCTTCTTTTTTTTTTTATTCCTATGTTAATTCCCCATACATTACATCAATAGTTTTAGATGTAGTGTTCCATGATTCATTGTTTGTGCATAACAACCAGTGCTCCATGCAGAATGTGCCCTCCTCAATACCCACCACCAGGCTAACCCATCCTCCCACCCCCCTCCCCTCTAGAACCCTCAGTTTGTTTTTCAGAGTCCATTGTCTCTCATGGTTCGTCTACCCCTCCGATTTCCCCCACTTCATTCTTCCCCTCCTGCTACCTTCTTCTTCTTTTTTTTTTCTTAACATATATTGCATTATTTGTTTCAGAGGTACAGAGCTGAGAGTCAACAGTCTTGCACAATTCACAGCGCTTACCAGAGCACATACCCTCCCCAGTGTCTATCACCCAGTCACCCCATCCCTCCCAACCCACCCCCCACTCCAGCAACCCTCAGTTTGTTTCCTGCGATTAAGAATTCCTCATATCAGTGAGATCATATGATACATGTCTTTCTCTGTTTGACTTATTTCACTCAACATAATACCCTCCAGTTCCATCCACGTCGTTGCAAATGGCAAGATCTCATTCCTTTTGATGGCTGCATAATATTCCATTGCATATATATACCACCTCTTCTTTATCCATTCATCTGTCGATGGACATCTTGGCTCTTTCCACAGTTTGGTTATTGTGGACATTGCTGCTATAAACATCGGGGTGCACGTACCCTTTCAGATCCCTACTTTTGTATCTTTGGGGTAAATACCCAGTAGTGCAATTGCTGGATCATATGGTAGCTCTATTTTCAACTTTTTGAGGAACCTCCATACTGTTTTCCAGAGTGGCTGCACCAGCTTGCATTCCCACCAACAGTGTAGGAGGGTTCCCCTTTCTCCACATCCCGCCAACATCTGTCGTTTCCTGACTTGTTAATTTTAGCCATTCTGACTGGTGTGAGGTGGTATCTCATTGAGGTTTTGATTTGGATTTCCCTGATGCCGAGCAATATTGAGCTCTTTTTCATGTGTCTGTTGGCCATTTGGATGTCTTCTTTGGAAAAATGTCTGTTCATGTCTTCTGCCCATTTCTTGATTGGATTCTTTGTTCTTTGGGTGTTGAGTTTGATGAGTTCTTTATAGATTTTGGATACTCGCCCTTTATCTGATATGTCATTTGCAAATATCTTCTCCCATTCTGTCGGTTGTCTTTTGGTTTTGTTGACTGTTTCCTTTGCTTTGCAAAAACTTTTTATCTTGATGAAGTCCCAATAGTTCATTTTTGCCCTTGCTTCCCTTGCCTTTGGCGATGTTTCTAGGAAGAAGTTGCTTCGGCTGAGGTCGAAGAGGTTGCTGCCTGTGTTCTCCTTTAGGATTTGGATGGACTTCTGTCTCACATTGAGGTCTTTCAACCATTTGGAGTCTATTTTTGTGTGTGGTGTAAGGAAATGGTCCAGTTTCATTCTTCTGCATGTGGTTATCCAATTTTCCCAACACCATTTGGTAGTTCTTTTTTCCATTGGACATTCTTTCCTGCTTTGTCAAAGATGAGTTGACCATAGAGTTGAGGGTCCATTTCTGGGCTCTCTATTCTGTTCCATTGATCTATGTGCCTGTTTTTGTGCCAGTACCATACTGTCTTGATGATGACAGCTTTGTAATAGAGCTGGAAGTCCGGAATTGTGATGCCGCCAGCTTTGCTTTTCTTTTTCAACATTCCTCTGGCTATGCGGGGTCTTTTCTGGTTCCATACAAATTTTAGGATTATTTGTTCCATTTCTTTGAAAAAAGTGGATGGTATTTTGATGGGCATTGCATTGAATGTGTAGATTGCTCTAGGTAGCATTGACATCTTCACAATATTTGTTCTTCCAATCCAGGAGCATGGAACGTTTTTCCATTTCTTTGTGTCTTCCTCAATTTCCTTCATGAGTATTTTATAGTTTTCTGAGTACAGATCCTTTGTCTCTTTGGTTAGATTTATGCCTAGGTATCTTATGGTTTTGGGTGCAATTGTAAATGGGATCAACTCCTTAATTTCTCTTTCTTCTGTCTTGTTATTGGTGTATAGGAATGCCACTGATTTCTGTGCATTGATTTTATATCCTGCCACTTTACTGAATTCCTGTATGAGTTCTAGCAGTTTTGGGGTGGAGTCTTTGGGGTTTTCCACATAAAGTATCCTATCATCTGCAAAGAGTGAGAGTTTGACTTCTTCTTTGCTGATTTGGATGCCTTTTATTTCTTTTTGTTGTCTGATTGCTGTGGCTAGGACTTCCAATACTATGTTGAATAGCAGTGGTGATAGTGGACATCCCTACCGCGTTCCTGACCTTAGGGGGAAAGCTCTCAGTTTTTCCCCATTGAGAATGATATTCACTGTAGGTTTTTCATAGATGGCTTTTATGATATTGAGGTATGTACCCTCTATCCCTATACTCTAAAGAGTTTTGATCAAGAAAGGATGCTGTACTTTGTCAAAAGCTTTTTCTGCATCTATTGAGAGGATCATATGATTCTTGTTCTTTCTTTTGTTAATGTATTGTATCACGTTGATTGATTTGCGGATGTTGAACCAACCTTGCAGCCCAGGGATAAATCCCACTTGGTTGTGGTGAATAATCCTTTTAATGTACTGTTGGATCCTATTGGCTAGTATTTTGGTGAGAATTTTTGCATCCATGTTCATCAGGGATATTGGTCTGTAATTCTCCTTTTTGATGGGGTCTTTGTCTGGTTTTGGGATCAAGGTAATGCTGGCCTCATAAAATGAGTTTGGAAGTTTTCCTTCCATTTCTATTTTTTGGAACAGTTTCAGAAGAATAGGTATTAATTCTTGAAATGTTTGGTAGAATTCCCCTGGGAAGCCATCTGGCCCTGGGCTTTTGTTTTTTGGGAGATTTTTGATGACTGCTTCAATTTCCTTAGTGGTTATAGGTCTGTTCAGGTTTTCTATTTCTTCCTGGTTCAGTTTTGGTAGTTGATACATCTCTAGGAATGCATCCATTTCTTCCAGGTTATCTAGTTTGCTGGCATAGAGTTGCTCATAATATGTTCTTACCATTGTTTGTATTTCTTTGGTGTTGGTTGTGATCTCTCCTCTTTCATTCATGATTTTGTTGATTTGGGTCATTTCTCTTTTCTTTTTGATAAGTCTGGCCAGGGGTTTATCAATCTTGTTAATTCTTTCAAAGAACCAGCTCCTAGTTTCGTTGATCTGTGCTACTGTTCTTTTAGTTTCCATTTCATTGATTTCTGCTCTGAACTTTATTATTTCTCTTCTCCTGCTGGGTTTAGGCTTTACTTGCTGTTCTTTCTCCAGCTCCTTTAGGTGTAGGGTTAGGTTGTGTACTTGAGACCTTTCTTGTTTCTTGAGAAAGGCTTGTATTGTTATATACTTTACTCTTAGGACTGCCTTTGCTGCATCCCAAAGATTTTGAATAGTTGTGTTTTCATTTTCATTGGTTTCCATGTATTTTTTTAATTCTTCTTTAATTTCCTGGTTGACCCATTCATTCTTCAGTAGGATGCTCTTTAGCCTCCATGTATTTGAGTTCTTTCCGACCTTCCACTTGTGATTGAGTTCTAGTTTCAAAGCATTGTGGTCTGAAAATAGGCAGGGAATGATCCCAATCTTTTGGTACTGGTTGAGACCTGATTTATGACCTAGGATGTGATCGATTCTGGAGAATGTTCCATGGGGACTAGAGAAGAATGTGTATTCCGTTGCTTTGGGATGGAATGTTCTGAATAGGTCTGTGAAGTCCATTTGGTCCAGTGTGTCATTTAAAGTCTTTATTTCCTTGTTGATCTTTTGCTTAGATGACCTGTCCATTTCAGTGAGGGGGGTGTTAAAGTCCCCCACTATTATTGTATTGTTGTCGATGTGTTTCTTTGCTTTTGTTATTAATTGCCTTATATAATTGGCTGTTCCCATGTTAGGGGCATAGATATTTACAATTGTTAGATCTTCTTGTTGGATAGACCCTTTAAGTAGGATATAATGTCCTTCCTCATCTCTTATTACAGTCTTTGGTTTAAAATCTAATTTGTCTGATATAAGGATTGCCACCCCAGCTTTCTTTTGGTGTCCATTAGCATGGTAAATGGTTTTCCACCCTCTCACTTTAAATCTGGGGGTGTCTTTGGGCCTAAAATGAGTCTCTTGCAGACAGCATATCAATGGGTCTTGTTTTTTTATCCAATCTGATAGCCTGTGTCTTTTGATTGGGGCATTTAGTCCATTTACATTCAGGGTAACTATCAAAAGATATGAATTTAGTGCCATTGTATTGCCTGTAAGGTGACTGTTACCGTATATTGTCTGTGTTCCTTTCTGGTCTATGTTGCTTTTAGGGTCTCTCTTTGCTTAGAGGACCCCTTTCAAGATTTCCTGTAGGGCTGGTTTTGTGTTTGCAAATTCCTTTAGTTTTTGTTTGTCCTGGAAGCTTTTTATCTCTCCTTCTATTTTCAGTGACAGCCTAGCTGGATATAGTATTCTTGGCTGCATATTTTTCTCATTTAGTGCTCTGAATATATCCTGCCAGTCCTTTCTGGCCTGCCAGGTCTCTGTGGATAGGTCTGTTGCCAATCTAATGTTTCTGCCATTGTAGGTTACATATGTCTTCTCCGGAGTTGCTTTCAGGATTTTCTCTTTGTCTCTGAGACTCATAAGTTTTACTATTAGATGTCGGGTGTTGACCTATTTTTATTGATTTTGAGAGGGGTTCTCTGTGCTTCCTAGATTTTGATGCCTGTTTCCTTCCCCAAATTAGGGAAGTTCTCTGCTATAATTTGCTCCATTATACCTTCTGCCCTCTCTCTTTTTCTTCTTCTTCTGGGATCCCAATTATTCTAATGTTGTTTCGTCTTATGGTATCGCTTATCTCTCGAATTCTGCCCTCGTGATCCAGTAGTTGTTTATCTCTCTTTTTCTCAGCTTCTTTATTTTCCATCATTTGGTCTTCTATATTACTGATTCTCTCTTCTGCCTCATTTATCCTAGCAGTTAGCGCCCCCATTTTTTATTGCACCTCATTAATAGCCTTTTTGATTTCTACTTGGTTAGATTTTAGTTCTTTTACTTCTCCAGAAAGGGTTTCTCTAATAACTTCCATGCTTTTCTCAAACCCAGCTAGTATCTTTAAAGTGATGATTCTGAACTCTAGATCTGACATCGTACTAATGTCTGTATTGAAGGTCGCTGGCAGTTGGTACTACCTCTTGTTCTTTTTGTTGAGGTGATTTTTTCCATCTTGTCATTTTGTGCAGAGGAGAATAGATTAATGAGAGAACAAAATGCTAGCAGAGTAACAACGTACCCAGAAAATATACTCTAAAGAAATCAGAAAAGACCTGAAGCAGTGGAAAAAGAAATGGAAAGAGAGAAAAAAGAAAAAAAAATAAGAAAAAGAAAAAGATAAAAACAAACAAAACAAAACAACAACAACAAAGAAAACCAGAATGTGATCAAATATGATCAGGCTGGTATATAGATCAGTGCCACACACTAGATTTGGGGTGTATTTTGGTCTTTTAGAAGAAAGTGCCTCCTGAAATTTTAAAGAAAGAAAAACTTATATATGTACAAAAATAATATATTATTGATCATATATTGATATGATGAAGGAATGGAATATGACTGTAAAGATGGAAATTATAAAAAATTTTATAAAAGGAATTGATAAGAAGTTGTTTGAAAAAAGAAAGAAGAGGATTTAAAAAAAGAAAAAAGAAAAAAAAGGGAGAGAATGTGATCAGGCAGGGGAGTAGAAAAAACCATATACTAGAGATTTAGGGTATATTTTAATGTTAGAAGAAACTATCTCAAAATTTTAAAGAGAGAACAACTTATATATATATGCCAAAAATACGGGTAACTACTATGAAGGGATAGCATATGACTCTAAAAATGAAAAATAAAAATGTTTTTTAAAAAAAGGGATTGATAAGATGTTGGTTGAAAAAGGGAAAAAGAAGAATTCAAAAAAAAGAAAAATGAAAAAAAGAGAGTTAAAAAAAACTTAACTTTGAAAGACTAAAGAATCATGGTAAAAAAGCCATGGATTCTATGTGCAGTATTCCCCTAGCGCTGGAGTTCTGCCGTTCTCATTGATCGGTGAACTTGGTCTTGGCTGGCTGTTTTCACTGATCTTCTGGGGAGGGGCCTGTTGCCGTGGTTTCCAAATGTCTTTGCCAGAGGCGGAATTGCCCCGCCCTTGCCCCCTCCCGGCTAAGTAATCTGCTCGGGTTTGCTCTCCGGGGCTTTTGTTCCCTGCGAGCTTTCCATACAGCTTTGGAGGCGGAGAGTGAAAATGGCGGCCTCCCAATCTCTGCCCTGGAGGAGCCGAGAACTCGGGGCCCCGCTCCTCAGTGAGCCCCCAGAGAAAAGCCGTCAGTCACTCCCGTCTCCCCGGTCTCCGGCCGCACTCCGTGCTCACCCGGCCTGTGACCGCGTGTTTCTATCTCCGGCACCCGACCCCGGGTGGAGTCTCCAAACCCAGCAGATCCCTGCGGTGCCCTCCCGCGCGGCTCCTCCCGGGGGAGGAAGGTGAGTCTCCCCGGATCTGCCGCTTGTTGGGTCCCTGCTGGAGGAGCAGTGGCCCGACTGTGCCGCGGATCACGGTTTATGGCCACCCCGAGCTGAGAGCCCGCGCCTGGGCTCCGCCTCTGCAGCCGGCTTCCCTGCTCCGATACCTGGGAGTCCTGCCACACTCAGGCACCCCCGGTCTTTCTGTGACCCCAAGGGTCCTGAGACCACACTGTCCCGGAGGGTTCCACCCCCCGCTTAGCCACCAGAGTGACGTCCCTCAGCGGGGCAGACTTTTAAAAGTTCCGATTTTGTGTTCCATGTTCTATCACTTGCCAGAAGCGGCCGACGGAGGCCCCTCCCCCGCCGTCTATCTTCCCGAATATCGCCTCGGATTCACTTCTCCGCACGTCCTACCTTCCAGAAAGTGGTCGCTTTTCTGATGAGAGAGTTGTTGCTCTTCTTTTCTTCGATTTCCTGTTGAGTTTGTAGGTGTTCAGAATGGTTTGATCCCTATCCAGCTGAGTTCCTGAGAGGAGACGAAATCCAGGTCTCCTACTCCCTCTCTATTCCCATTTTTAACAGTGTTGATACCAAACTGAAATGACCTGGATTCAAATCCACTTAATTGCCCCCTTTTTTTTTTAAGATTTTATTTATGTATTTATTTGAGAGAGAGAGAGAGCATGAGTACAGAGAGGGGCAGAGGGAGAGAATCTCAAGGACTCGATCTCACCACCCCTGAGACCATGGCCTGAGCCGAAATCAAGTCAGACACTCAACTGACTGAGCCATCCAGGCGCCCCAAATCCACTTAATCACTCTTAAGAGGCCCTAATAGATCTTCATTAAGTACATCCTAGACTCCATCAAACTTTTTGGTTTCATCTCTTTAAGCCCTGAGCCATTTGACTTCATTACTCTTAGTCACTTATTCTTTTTTTTTTTTTTAAAGATTTTATTTATTTATTCATGAGAGACAGAGAGAGAGAGAGAGGCAGAGGGAGAAGCAGGCTCCCAAGGAGCAGGGAGCCCGATGCAGGACTCGATCCCAGGACGCTGGGATCATGACCTGAGCTGAAGGCTGACGCTTAACCATCTGAGCCACCCAGGCGCCCTCTTAGTCACTTATTCTTCTAACACCTCTGTGCTTTCATGCCCAATACCTTTGTAACCTCAGTTCCTTCTGCCTGAGATGCTCTTCAGCTTTGTCTTCAGAGCTAGACCATAAACTCTAGATGGGCAGGGATCATGTACCTGCAGTATGTATAGTAGACATTCAATAAATGTTTGTTTCTTGACTGCCTGACCCAGCACAGAAATTATCTTTCTTCCTGAATTATGTCTTTTTTATAATTCTGTAAGTGTCCAGAAGGGTCTGCAGGCAGTACATTCTTTTAATCTTTGTGTATTTGCAAGTGCCTTTAATTTGCCTTTACATTTAGCCAGATATGAAATTACAGGTTATGATTCTTTTCCCTCAGCACTGTGAAGCTATATCACTCCATTGCCTTTTGGAATCAATGGTTGTGGTTGAGGAATCAGCTAAGAATTTAAGTGTCATTCTTTTGTAGGTAATCTGTATGTTCTTTCTGGTAACCTAAAGATTTTTTTTTTTTCTTCATGTGTCTACTTTTCACAAGGATGCCTAGATGTGCATTTATTTTCATTTATGCTACCTGGATTCGGTGCTTCTCTCAGCACGTCTGGAAAATTCTCAGCCATTATCTTTCTAAATATCTCTGCCCCGCCACTTGCTTTATTCTACACTTTTAACATTCCTATTAGACATATTTTGGAGCCCATCAACTTATTCTCCATGTTTTTAAACTATGGCTTAATGAAAAAACTATTTTTATCTATGATGCATTCTTGTGGAATTCTAAGTGGTATCCTCCAATTCGAGAATTCTTGCGAATTATATCTGGTCTGGAGTTTATATCATCTACTGATTTAAAGATTTTAATGACCATATTTTTCATTTCCAACATTTTTAGGAGACACTTTTAAAATATACATTTTATAACTGCGTGTGGGGCGCTTGGCTGGCTCAGTCAGTAGAGCATGTAACTCTTGATCTGGGAGTTGTGAGTTCGAGCCCCATATTAGGTGTAGAGAGTACTTTTTATTTTTTATTTTTTTAAGATTTTGTTTATTTATTTGACACAGAGAGAGCACAAGCAGGGGGAATGGCAGGCAGAGGGAGAGGCAGAAGCAGGCTCACTGATAAGCAGGAAGCCTGACAGGGGACTCTATCCCAGGACCCCGGGATCATGACCTGAGCCGAAGGCAGACGCTTAACTGACTGAGCCACCCAGGCGCCCTAGAGATTACTTTTTAAAAAGTAACTGCTTGGGGTGCCTGGGTGGCTCAGTCGGTTAAGCCACTGCCTTCGGCTCAGGTCATGATCCTGGAGTCCCTGGATCGAGTCCCGCATCAGGCTCCCTGCTCAGCGGGGAGTCTGCTTCTCCCTCTGACCCTCCCCCCTCTCATGCTCTCTGTCTCAAATAAATAAATAAAATCTTTAAAAAAAATAAATAAATAAAATAAATAAAAAATAAAAAGTAACTGCTTGTATCCCCCCATAAATTCTTGTTTTATTTTTAATTAGCTTTTCACTTTTTCCCAGCTTTTTCAAGATGTAATTGACATATACCATTGTGTGAGTTTAAGGTGTAACCTGTGTTGATAGTGTACATTTGTATGTTACAAAATGACTGCCACTGGAACACTAGGTAACATGTCCAGTACATCACCGAATTATCATTGCTTTTTTGTGGGGAGAACATTTAAGATTTAGTCCCTTAGCAACTTTCAAGTGTATATATTATAGTATTCTAATCAGCACGTTATACATCAGATCCCCAGAACTCATTCATCTTGTAACTGGAATTTGTACCCTTTGATCAATAACTCCCTATTGCCCAAACTTGTATTTTTTTGCTCCAGCAGTGTCTTGGAACTTCTCTTCTTGAAACCTGGACTTCCCCAAAGGCTCTTTCATCTGTGGGTGAGTATCGTAGAAAGCAATTTCCCGGGGCTTCCAGATTGTGGCTGAGAGGGCCTGGAATCTGTTCATGGACCGCTGCAGGCCCCACAGCCAGGATCAAGGTCTGTCTGCCTATTTACCTGACGCATGGGTGGGTGAGACCTCCTTCCAGGGCCCTTGGCATACGGTGCTGGATCCCACAGCTCTCTGAAGGTACTTTTGTCCGTGATGGATGATGACTTTTTGTTGTTGGTGGAAGACAAACATGAAGGATGTCTTCTGCCATCATGATGCTGGCGTCCCCCTCCAGAACTTAACTATTTCAATGTTAACCTCAGATGATTCTATTATTTTCATTATTGTCATTTTCCTTAATGATCATCCATTATTGATTGTTCATTGTTGATTCTATAGGATTTCTTCTTTAATACTCGATCTCCATGCATGTTTTTTGATTTTGCACTGTAGGCTCATCTTCAGTGAACACCTTTTCTTCCCTCCTGTTTTTTTTTTCTGTGCTCGCTCCTCCCTATTTACCAGGTTTGCAGCTGGCTCTTCAGGATCCCCAGTCCAGAACCCTGTTTTCTCGTGTTGGATTAAGGCTGTTGTTGATAATATTGCATCGACACAGATGCAGCTATTGAGCCATTGGGCTGTTCATCCAAGTTTTGGGTAGAAGCTGTGTCTAGTCCCTCCTGCCTGCCTCATTATCCCATTGTAGTAAAATCTCAGCTTTCTCAGCTTTCTTTCAGAGGTGGGAAAAGACAGTCTAGCTCCTAGGCTCGCACAGTCATCTTGGCTCTCATCCCCTTCCCGTCGAGGGAATGTTTAGTCTCCATTTTCTCATAGGAGCCAAACTCCTGACTGCCTTTTCTCTTTTCCAGCAGCCCCTTCACCACCTTGGGCTCCTGCTCTACAGATATGTTGTCCTTGGCTGTCTTTGGATTGGTGTGGCACAGATGGGACAGAAGGACTTTGATTTTATGGTTAAAGGAAAAGTTAATTTTCCCCTCTCCTTCTCATGGGATATAAATAAAGACTCTGTGGCTCTAACCATTCCAGGGAGCCACCTTATCACCATTAGGAACCATTTTGTGTGACCATGAAGAAAGTTATATTAGGGCAACGTGTCAAGTATAGGTACATATCTTTTTTTTTTTTTTTAAGAGAGAAAGCATGCATGAGTGAGGTGAGGGGGAGGAGGAGAGGGAGAGGGAGAGAATCCCAAATAGACTCCATGCCCAGCACAGAGCCTGACATGGGGCTTGATCTTATGACTCTGAGATCATGACCTGAGCCGAAACCAAGAGTCGAATGCCTGACTGAGCCACCCGGGCACCCCTAGGTACATATCTTTTTACTTTGGGGTTTTTTTATACCTTATGTAAATGTCTATTTTTGCTTATTAGTTGTTATATTTTATCTTTTGTCACCATATATTTGGAATAGCAGTAGGGCTTCAAGACAGGTACTTTCTAATTTTCCCTTGACCCAAGTCAAGCTAAATAAACATTTTTAACTCTGCTGCCTGCAGCGGATACAGTGATGAACTGCCCCGATTCGCCTCAGGACTGAGGAACTCATTCCCCAGCTTCCAGCACTGTTGACTGTTCACCATGCATAGCTGAGAACTCTACAGGAAGTTTCATGAGTGAGGGGACCTGCCTTGCCCAAGGTTATGACCTTTCCTCAGGACCAGCTAAATTCCACTGACTGGTCAAGTAGAGATGCAGAGGCCTGAGCTCCTTGCTTTAACTCGGGATAAGGATGGAAAACCATCCCTCATCCAGACTTCCCTGTGGGATGAGCTCAGGCCTTTGTCACAACTGCATTGCTGTTCATCTTCTTCCGTTTGTCAGTCTTGCTTCACTCACTGCCTTATGGGTATTAATTCCAAGAGCACCTCTAATACACCTCCTGCTCACAAACTTTCATCTCAGTAGGCTGTGTCCTGGGGAACTTTATTTAAGACACCACTCTATGGTGGGGGAACGTTGGGTCTCCCTGTAAGCCCCATCCAGCTGCTTCCTCATAGTAGACATTCGGGAATGGTGTGGAATGAACGCATGAATAAAAACAAAGTTGCCTGAATTTAACTTGCTCAGTTTTCCCAAGCTACATAATTTTTCAGATTTTACTAATAAAACGTAGACCTTCACCATCTGAGAAATTCATCTAGGTACGATTCACTTACTTTGCAAGTTCCTGTTTTAATTGAACTTTATTATTGCCTGGATGGACCTGGCACTGTTGACATTTTTGTAGTACATATGAAGATGAATTACTTACACACACAGTATCAGTGTGGGAGGTGGAGGCAGACAGCAGCATGATCAGGAACTGAGCATGGGCCATAAATTGAGGTTTGGCCGTAGGAAGGAATGGCAGTGTTGGAGAATGGTCATCCCTTTTCAAACATCACTGGCGTGGGGACAGCATGATAGCCTTACCTCTCATAAAGGTGACTTGAAACCTTTGCTGGGCACTCTTTTCTCAGGACCGGCAATTAAGATCCTCTAGGTAACTTTCACCTCTGAGGGCACATAAAACTGAGCATGCTGAGGATAGAGAGGGTGATGCATGGGAGGCCCACACCTGGAGAAATAGTGTAGTGTGGTGAGGTGAGGTATTTCGTAAGTGTTGTCAGGTGCCTGAGAATTCTCTATGGGGATATTTAAATGGTACATTGCCATGTGGCATTAATAAGAATTAAAATGTAAGCATGTCTTAGATCACTGACATGACCACCAATGGTGGATGCTGTTGTTTATCTATCCTGTGGCCTTTCCCCCATTCGTCTTTTTCAAAGCCTCGTCTTTTTTTCAGATATTTCCATCCCCCACTCACCCATGCTCTAAGGACAGATTCTGTTTCTTTATGCAATCCTATTTCCCTTGCAAGTCTATGTTTCAGAAATCCAGATTTAAGTAAACTAGCATTTCCTGGTGATTTAAAGGGACAAGATTGATGGGATGACCTTTTACTTTATGGTGGGGGGGAAAGGATTTTTCCCCTCTCTCATTCACAAGATATAAAAATGGGAAACCAGTTTCCCTAGTTGCCTCTAGTGACCCTGAAGGAAGCCATCACAAGTACATACAAGAAACCATCCTGTGCACATGCAGGAAGATATCCTGTGTACATGCAGGAAGCCATCTTGTCACCATGATGGAAGCTAATGTGAGTCCACATACAGAAAAAAGCAAGAAGAAAAATCTCAGAGTAATGGAAATAGAGTCCCAATTTTACTTACTTTGGGTCCTGCCTACCCTTCACCTAATGATATATGAGATAATAAGTTTCCTTATTGTTTAAACGGATTGAGTCGAGGTTTCCTATTACTTACAGTGAAAACATCTTATTTGAAACATATACTTACAATCAAGTACTGTCTTTGCCCGTGGTTTATAATTTCACTGGCTCCAAGTAATCACTGGTGCCAATTACAGGCAAAATTTATCTTTACAGATGTAGGTAAGCAGATCAGGCTGTCAGTGGATTGGCATTTCTAATGCCACAGTGATATTAATGACTTCGGTTGAAGTTGACTGTTTGGCCATGTGAGTTTGTTCCCTCTCTCTAACAATACGTCAATAAAAGATAGGATAGGAATGAAAATAATGTCTAAATGTTCAATGAAAAAAAGATGAAAAGAGAGCCATCAGAAGGAAGAGTTCACCAAATCTCTGAAAGATGGATAAAATATAGATGATTAGAAAGTGGTGATGCAGAATCCAGGAAGCCACAGCCCAGAGTATGTACAGAAAAAGATTCCAGTGAAGAGGGAGCCAGTATGCCCTTCATGCATGTAAGGGCCTCAGCACTATGAAATGTGCAAAGGAGGGTAGGATTACAATGTGGGGCCCAAAACAAGGTGATTAATCAAAAGTCTATTTTTGACATAGTCAAATCCACTTCACCCTGGAGGACCTAATTCTTGGAAGCCAGGTTTCTATGCCAAGACTTAAAGAAAAAAAGAAGTCTTCTCTCCAGAAGGATGTTCTTTACCTCTGGGGGCTCACCAGGGATTGATTCACTTGTTTCCCTCAACTGGTCTCACTTTGAATAAATTAGCAAGATCAGCAAGGTCTGTCCATGATATGGGTCAGGTTTAATTGACTTGTTCTTGAGCATGAACATTCAGAGGTCTTCAAGTGGGAGACCCTCCAGCCTGAAAGAGAGACATCAAAGTGAACAGATGCAAAACATGATTCTGAAGGAAACAGACATCATGCAAAGATCAGGAGGGAACTTAAACTCTAGTGTATGTTCTCAAAGAGATTTGAGAAAATGTTGCAACATGCAGCAAGCATTTTCCCAGTGAAAATGGAATAAACACATACCAAGAAATACCTCCTAGATAGTAAAGACCTATTTGTTAGCATAGAAAATAATTTGATGGAAAAGTTGGAAAATCAGATCTGGGAAATCTCTGCAAAGTAGAACAGGAAAATAAAGAGGTGGTAAATATGAACAAGAAACCCAGAGGGAATGCGGGATCGTTCAACATCTGATCAAAAGACAAATGACAGGGGAAAGTATCAAAGAAGTAATGAGAAAATGTTTCCAGAACAGAAGGACTTCATGTTCATATTGAAAATGTACACCTAGTGCCCAGCACAATGAATTAAGAAAAAACCCCCACATATATAGCACATGACCACCAAATGTCAGAATATTAAGGATAAAAAGAAAGTCCTAAAAGCAAAATTGAGGAAAAAAAATCCAAAACAAAAGCAAAGGCAGCATCAAATGATCCATTAGCAACTCTAGCTATTAGGAGCTCTTAACTTTCTGTGGGAAAATCGTATCATTTTAGGATTCAATACATAACTAAAGTATCAATAAATGAGATGGTGGAATAAAGACATTATCAGACATGTAAAGCCCAGAAGGGACTCTCCAGGGAAATAGGTTGGCTCAGTAGAATCCTAAATTTGTAGAAGTGGTTGAACAAAGTTAGAAATACATCTAAAGTAATTAGTTCCAAAAAAATTTGAACTCCAGGCAAAAAGTCATATGAGAAAGAACACTTAATCATAGCTATGGGTGTGTAGTGAACCACATTTAAACAGTCATAATAATTAAATCACTATTGATTTTCAATTTTCAGAATCAACCTGTGGATAAGGCTTAGAGGATTAATTACCATTAGGGAACAAAATGTAAGTATTGTAGATTTGACATGTAAAAGCAACAATTCAGAACTTGGAATTAGAAATGAGAACAGAACTGAAATCAGATTAGGAAGGAAGAAGTCAAAAGCTACCATTTTGAGGGAAGGAAAAAAGACAACGTTTAAAAAAATTAGTTTTAAAAATTAACAAACAAAATGACATAATTCCACATCTTTTGGTTCTTACATTCATTTGGATTATTTTGACAGGAAGAAAAACAAGATTCTTTTTTTGCAGTTGGAAGTTATTTTCATGAAAGAAGACTTTAGCTTCTGATGTTATTATTAAATCAAGATTTTGATTTGTCTTCATGAAAGCAACCACATATGACTTCAATGGTCACAGGCTAAAGCAAAAATAAGTGAGGTGAGCATAACAGATAAAGGATGCTATTGAATCAAGGGGAGGCAAAAGAACATCAGAGTGAGTTGTACAAAAATAAGTTTTGCAATTAGTTCATGCTAACTTGAAGGGATATTGCTAAAATGAAAAGAAACTTGGCTATAGTAATTTATATGCTGTTCACTTAATGGGTGCTGATTTACCACAATATTAAACATATTACCATCATATGAAATTAACGTTAAAAATTTAATTTTATTAGTTTTGTGATTCTGCTTATGTTCAATTTGCAATTTCTTTTTGGTTGGCTCAGCGGGTTAGTTAGCTCAGTGGCAAGTACAAGCTGAAACCATAGCAGAGCTACTCTTCCCAACACGGTGGGTTCTCTAACTAACCAAAAGCTCCATTGTTACCTAGTCGCCTAGATCCGCCCCATACTCATAAAGTGATCCGTGGACCAGCAGCACTGGTGTTCCCTGGGGGATTTGAAGAAATGTAGTCTTGGGCCTCGCCACCCACCCTTCCTCCCACTTCTGATTCAGATTCTGTTTCTTTAACAAGATCCCCCAGGTGATTTCCATGTGCACTGCAGTCTGGAAGGCACAGACCCTACCCTTTCCCTAGTACCATGGACAAGGACAGGAGCAGCATCCTTCTCTAGAGAGTCCCCACCCACTGCCCATTTCTGCCCAGCCTGAGCATCCCTCCTCTGAGGACAGTCAGAGCTCAGGGGACCATGTGTGGTCTGCCACTTCACTACTGTGTCTCTTACTAAACTCTCTAGTGATGAGTGTGCCCCAAGCTCCCATTTCCCAGCACTTGGTGGTATTTGTTTTCGTCTGCCCAGATTCCTTATCTGTAACAGAATGGTAATATACTTTCCGTAAAGATTTGTTGTGGAGACTTGCATGCAAAAATCTGTAAAAAGCTCTCAGGACAGAGTAACATCTCAATAAATGTGGCTATAATTATTAGCTATTGCCAAAGAATCCCAGGTGATAACATTCAGCAGGAAAGGCTTCTATGTTAATGGTCTCCAGCCTCAGCTGTCATCAGGTTCATTTCCCTCATCAATAGCTCATTACTTGATTGTCAAGTCACAGACGCTATAAGCCACACACCATCACACTGAATAATAGCGATTATTGCAGTTCTCATGTGTAAAGCATTGCAGAGCCAGTCTCCCTGTCATCCCGAGAGGGGTCCATCTGCAGGAGGTGCTGGTGGGGAGGTGCAGAGCGGCATTTTCTGTCTCTCACCCCCACAGTCCAGTCCCATTTTGCTCATGAGCTTCCAAGCCGTCCTGCCCCTATGTCCCAAGGTTTTCCAAAGCCAAAACAACTATTTGTCTTTGCTTTCCTTTTATTCATTTCTTGGTGCACAGCCTTCTCCTGAGAGAGTCATGCATGGGTCCAGAGGCATGAGGTAGACCACAAGTCTCACATGCTGTGCTGGGAAAGACCTTTTCCTAGTTCAACTTCCCACCCCGAAGTGAAGCATTGTAACTAAACAAAACCCTTTCCCCTGATACTCTTGTCCTAAGATGACCCCTTTCCCAGGTGGGTCTTCAGTCCCTCAATCAGGCTTCCAGAAGGCCTTCTCTATCTCTGTAAACACACCTCCTTATCTTGCCTGAATCCCAGGAGTGACTGGGCTTCATGTCCATATGGGGTCCTTTGACACTTCAAATGACCAGTTCAGTTAAGTCTGGAAAAGCGACTACATACGGTCTTAATTTTGAGAGACCATACTGTGAACATGAAATTTGACATATGCATTCCTAGGATAAATGGACGGGAAATAATTTTTAAAAAGAGAAACTACAACTATGACCCTCTTACTTCCTATGTGAAAGGCACCATATGCTGTCCAGCATTATCACATTTAATTCCCCAAATAAGTATTTGTTTGATAGATGAAACTGTGGCTTGCACACACTGAGAAACTAAGCTGGGATGAACTCATACTTGTTTTACTCCCAAATCCGTATCCTTTCTATTCCTTCATATGCCTTCACATTATGGAATCAGCAGATGGGCGGTAATAAGTTCCCTGTCACAGAAAGCATTCAAGCAGAGGCTGGAGGCTAGAAGTCTGGCCAACTGTCCCCAGGCCTGGAATGAAGCCAAGGGCACCCGAGGGTTACAGCCTGAGGTAATTCCTAGGGCGACACCATAAAGCGGTTGGTCTAGGAGAAGGTTATCCATTCCAGACAAGGCAAGGGAATAAGGAAGTACCAAAATATAAAGCTAAAAGTATCCAGAAGCACAGCAAGCTGATATAGCGTAAAGTGCATTGCAGAATAGGTAAAGGAAGATCCAGAGATGAAAGCTGGCAGTGCATAGGCTAAAATCTGCCCACAGACATGTTTCCTTTGGTCTTCAAGCATTAATTCCTTTTTAGTTACTTGACAACATCTAAACACTGGGAGATTTCACCCACAAATCCAGATTTCAAAACTTCTCTTCAAAAGTGGGAAGATCTGGCAATACGGGCCTATGTTTCTACATGGCAACAGCTGAGTGGTGGCTGGTGGCAGAGGCAGGGCACACCCTCTCCGATTTCTAGGCTCTCACCACCTTGCCTAATATTGCATTATCTTCCTGGACTCTGAAAATAACCAGAACAATGTATGTTTTCTGCTGCCATGTGGGAGTTCAGCCTAGAAAGGGACAGGCTGCATTCGTGGCATATCTCAGACTCCTATTCCCTTCAAGCCTCACTCGAAGTTTCAATATACAGAGTCTGAAAGACAAGCTGCCTGATACAAAACAATGATGAAATAGCATGTACATCCATGTTCCAAATAGTGAGCATGCCAGTCACTGAGGGATGGAGAAGTGGTTTAGTTAAAACCTGGAAGAAGTCAAGATAGGCAAGAACCAAGGCATATAAGTCCCTAATCATTACTGCTTAGAACTACATCAATATTCTAGTGAGAAGACATGATTGGTTACCATTAAAATTGTACTATAGATATTACTGATTCTAAGGTGGGGGGGAGTCAAGAAAGAAGAGAGAGAGAGAGAGAGAAAGGAGAATGAATGTTTTCTACAGCATGACTTCAGTTATCTCCAACAACTTGTTTTGTTGTTTTTCTGATAAAAAAAAAAATCCTCCAGGTTTTGATAAGATGAGGTACCCAAGCCAACTTAGTGACCAGATAGATAGGCTGAGAAGCAGCTCCAACATCAGGGGAGGTTCTTTGCTTACAAGCAATAAAAACTGACACCAGTAAACAAAAACAAAGAGGGGTTTAATAGAAGTATATTGAGTACTCGTGGCATTGACGGGAAGGCTGGAAAGTATGACACAGATCTAGGTAAGCACCCAGGAGTTCCCATGGATAGAAATATGAGCAGTTTTAGGAGTCAAAGATTCAGAGACACCCCCCTGCTGCCCCGCATCTCACAAGGGTGCCAAGCTGGAATAGATGAGTCCAGTCGTTTTTAGCTATTGTGTCATTCTGTAGAAGATCCTAATTCCAGAGAGGAATCTTGACAATTAGCCTAGCTTAGGTCAATGGAAGCTGGATTATACCCTAGCCTGTAAACTCCACAAAATCAGAAGTGAGAAGACACTGACTATTAATTTTCCATGTTTTCAGCACCAAGACTAGCGTTTGAAACAAAGTAGATGCTCAGTGAATATTTGTGAAATGAACCAATGAAAGAATCACAGAATATTTTCAGTCTCGGACTAGGGTAAGATAGAGTGTCTGGAAAAAAAAAAAAAAAGTCCCTAAGCCCAAAGCCAGCAGGGAGGAGGTAATTTTCCAAAAGAAAATCAGGGTGATATTATCAAGAGAGAATTGAATGGTTGCTGGGCCCCCAATAGAGAGAGGAATGTAGACAGATGCTTTTGATTTTCCAGCAAGGTTTATATAACAAACATGGAAAACTTCAAATCTCTCTCTCTCAGGTCTTCACATTTCAACATAGTAACAAGGAATCAGTCAGAATATACCTAAATCCATCTTGTTTCCCTGCATACACAATGGGTAGCCAGATTTGCCTTGCTGTTGATTGGTGACCTGAAGCCCCGCATTCCCACTATCCTGGTTCTGATGAAGAAGGCCATATTCTGGTGCCAGCCCTGCCCCGAGTAAGTTCCCTGAGACGCAGGCACATCTCCTCCAAGAACATACCATATGTACAAGAGGCTGTTCCAAGGAGAAGCAAATTTGCACATCCCACTCAAAAGGGGAATGGCAAGGATGAGTGTGAGGAGCCCCCAGATTTTCTGCTCTTCCTCTGAAGTACTTTAGGAAGGAACACATGACTCATTTCAAAGGATCAAGGGAAGAACACCACCTGGAAGTGGGAAATGGTCAAGAAGGCTCTGATAAAGAAGCAGTTTCCGTGTTGATAATGAAGCAATGTAGATTTCTTAAGTTGATCTGACTGATAGTTGCTATTATGGCCCAATCCACTATTTGCCAGCTGGTCATATACAACTTAGCTCTTAATTATATGTTGTCTTGTGAGGTTCTCAGAATGCTTAATGGGTTAGCCTCATTCCGAATGTTGGAGCACAAGCTCAGAGAAGCATTTGGAACATTCCTTGCAACAAAAGTGGGTTTGCTTTCCAGCCCCTGTTTTGGCTGTAAGTTGAAGACCTTTGTATATTTCTATTTCTTGGATTAGAAGTGTGGATGCTGAGCACAGGGGTGAACTTGTTTGGAGAAGAAGGGGAACTGCATGTCAGTACCCTGTCTACACCTAAAACAGAGAGAGCTAAGGGCCCATGGGCCTCATCCGACTATATATATTTTTTTCAGCCTGCATAGGATTTACTTTTTGAAGTATTATTTTCAAATTCTATGAACTTGAGAGGCTTCACATACCCATCTGGATTTCCAGTTTGTTTAGAAACCACGTAAGTCTTGCGACACGAGGTCTGCTTTCCCACAAGGAAATGGAAATGAAACTGAACCGAGCAGGGGTGGCCCTCGGGACAGAGCCTGAGCTCTCTAGTCAGTCCCCACTCCGCTCTGGTCATAACCCAGTGTGGGCATGTGAGGATGGGGGAGGCTAGGTAGGTAGACGAGATTGTCACTCCACATCCACAACTTTATTTCTAGGTGGGTGTGCCATAGGTCTTAAATGGCTAAAAGTCATTCATCTGCTTTTTTGATGGGGCTCATGACTGTTATGGGACATGTGCTTGGACCAGGCTAGGAAGAGTTTGGTAGTATGGGGCCATGTCTCTATATGCCCTGGGAGAAGTTAGCTATCTTTGAGTTCATCTTGGGATCTCTTATATTCTGTTTTCGAGGTTTTAAGCAGTTTGGTTTGTAGATGAGGCTAAATCACATCATTATATGATACACCGGAACATAAAAGGTCTTGAATGCCATGCTGAGGGTTTATATTTGGGCAAGAAGTTTGAAAACACCAAAGCATCCCAAGCTCTTCTGCCTAGGGTCACGTCCTTTCAGCCCCTGTGTTTGGAGTCAGCTCCCCACTGAAACCTGACAGAGCCATGTGGAGTGGCTCAAAACTCTAGGGATTGACCATCCACAGAAGGACCTTCATTTTTTTTAAAAGAAGTTTGTACTTTCAGGGTACCTGGGAGTCTCAGTCGGTTAAGTATCCAACTCCTGATTTTGGCTCCGGTCGTGATCTCATGGTCATGGGATGGAGCCCTGCATTGGGCTCCACACTCAGCGGGGAGTCTGCTTGAGATTCTCTCTCTTCCTCTCCCTCCGCCCCTCCCCGCCCAAGAAATAAATAATTAATTAAAAAAGATAAATTTGTGCTTTCCTATCTTTTGACATAGGCTCTTCTCTTTTGTGACTTTGTGTCGCAGGTATTGACATACGTGCACCACGACATATGCGTGACCTGTTTGTGGCAACACTTTTAATAACCAGAGACTGGAAATAATTGAAGGGCCTCTCACCAGTAGGGAAGCTGACCTAATTGTGGCTCATTTATACAATTGAATATGGTGCAGCTTTGGAAGAACTGAGGTGTCTGTGGCTTATATGGAATGATCTCTACAGTATATTCTAAGCAAAAATAGCGAGGTGTTGATTAGTGTTTTTACTGTGTTTCCATTCATTTAAAAAAGTATGCAGGTGCTCACTTACTTTTATATATAAGGTGGAATATTTTTAGGAGGTAGATAATGGCTTCTACAGAGAGCCTGGGAGACAAGCGTTGAGGGAAAGATAGACTTTTCATTGTAAATCCTTCTGTATTGTTTATTTTACCATGTTTGTATATGTTAATTTTTTTCCATAATAAAAATTGAGTTTTGTGGTTGTGTGCACTTAATTCTGAGCTTCATTTCTCCTGGAGTCTGCTTCATTCCTTCTAGGAAAATGTCTACATTCCACAGTTCAGTTTTCTAGAAGGAATCACCATGCCTGCCTGGCTGGCAGAACTGAGCAGGTTGTCCTGGGCTCCTGCTGAGACCCGGGGTTCTTTTCTTGGAATTCTGGGTGAGAGCAGCCCTCAGATACTACGTGGTGCCTTGTGGAGTTGCTTAGCAAGTGGGCAAAGAAGATATAGAGCCAGATAACAATTCTGTGTTGCTTTCTGCATCTTGCCTTGCTATGACATCCTCCACCCAACACTGTCCCCGCCTGCTTCCCCACATACCAAATGGACATGATACTATTTGTCCTTTCCACTCTAGGAATATCTCAGGAAATAAACAGTGCAGATAAAACTCTAACTGTCTCCTCCCTTGCAGCTCCCAGAGGAGGGAGGGTGATGGGTCTCTTGCCATTTGAGAATATAGGTAGAGCAGGGTAGGGTGAGTGGGGTGAAGTGAGACCTACGAAGGACTCAGGGGGATTACAGAAGATACATTGTTCTGCAAGGGAGAAGGGGGGAAAGGAATTCTGGAGAAAGGGAAGCAAATGTCCAAGAGCATCCTAGAATCTGGTACATTTGAAGAGCAGTGAGCAGCTCTGAGTGTGTGGGACCCAGGTTGAAACAGGATACATAGCCCAAGGTGCCACTGGAAAATTCTGCAAGGAATTTAAACCTTATTCTGAAAAAACTTTGATTCCTCGGAGGGTTTTTTTATGTAAGAGAATAATGATCAGATTTTATTTGACATAAAACTAGCAGAAGTATAAGATAGAGTTACTAGAACAAATCCCTCCTGGCCAGAAGGGAGAGAGAGATGCTTATTGTAATGCTTTCTAGCTCAAGAGGACTTACCCTAAAAGAAGGCAGTGACAGTGGGGATATGGTGGGGGAGTGAGGGCAGATCTGAAATGGATTTGTGAAGTAAAATCAAACAGCTTACTGAGAGGCTCAACGAAGAAGTTAGAAAGAATGTCAACAATGTCTTTGAGTGTTTGGCTGGAAGAGAATAGTGACTTAGACCCAGAAGATCAAGCTTACCTGGAAGAGTGTTTTTTGCCCTTGAAGTATTAAATCGTTGTATTTCATCCACAGTAAGAGTTGTTTGTACGTGAGTGTCTTCTGATGGCATGAATAAACATTTATTAAGTCTTTACATGGGGCCCTGGTAAGGCATTGAAGGTCAAGAAAGTCTTTGGAATGGAATATTTCAGATCTGTCACCCCCTCGTCCAACAGAACCAGTGAAGATATTTCCTCCCTTCTTAAGAACAATGAAAGTACCCATAATGATTGCAAAGAAATGACATGATTGCCCTTGAAGATCAATTTCAAGCCCTTGCCCCTTCAGGACGCTCCCCCCCCCCCATACACTGGTACAATATCCCTTTTGTCTCCACGGCAGTAACTTGGGGGCTATCTGGGAAAGACAGCAAGGAGATGACTTAATTATGAGCAAAATCATTCATCAAAGACCACATGAGACTTGCAAGAATCCTAGTTGCTGAGTGGGAAAATATTTTGTTGCAAACAGCTCAGCCCCAAGGAGAATGGGCGAATCTTCGGGATTGCTTGGAGAGACGAGGTGTGCCAATGGGGAATCAATATCCATCGGCTGACTGGCTTCCCTTGCTACCGTGCGTCCTGCTCAATGGCACCCTGGCTTGGTGTCTTGGCTCCACTGGGACATGGCTGTTGCGCTGGCTTGGGGCAGGCAATTCCTCCTCTTGACAGTCTCCTGGAAGCTGCTGGAATTTCTTCTGCCTCAAGCAGGATGTAACAAGCTGGGGAGGTTTTTGCTAGGCTGCTTTTTCTGCAATTCTTTTCTTGTTCAGGTGCCAGCAGGCCCTCGTCCTTCTAGGATTCCAAGCTGTAGTGTCTCTGAAGGCTGATGTAATGGTTCTAAGGCTCAGAATAGAAGACCCACTTTTTTATATGATCTGTCTGTTGTATGCTCACCTCGCTGACTCCTCTTTGCTCTCTTACCAGCCCTTCTAAAGACCTACCAGTCCCTTTCAATGTCTTTCCCCAGGAGGATGCCTCCTTGATCCTCCTTTGAGCTCTGCCTATTCATTCTCTGCCTGGGCTCCCCCATTAAACGGCACGTTTTCAGCTAATGGATCTATATAAAAAGACTCCAAAACACTCATTCCCAGGCTTAAATTCTTGCCTGAATTCTGGTCTAGCATTCATTCATTCATTCATTCATTCATTCATTCATTCATTCATTCATAAGACATTTATGGACCCCCTAAGCTATGCCAGGCCCTGCCCTAGGCATTGGGCAAATAATAAGACAGATACAGTCGATTCTCACCGAACCTCCATCCCAGCTCTACTAGTGTTTTGATGTTTAGGCTTGAATGTGCCTCAAACCTGTCCCAGTCAGCATTCAGAATCTCAGCCATCAAACCTGCCCCTCTGCCTGGCTGACCACGGTTGGGGACATCACAGTCTCTCTGTCATTGTCATCGGGGTTGAGCCCCATCCTCATTCTGTTGCTTGGTTTTATTGATCCCGCCTCCTAATCTCCCTGCTTTGATCCCCTCCGCTCCCTCCTGCCCCTACTACCTCGTTCTGCCCTTATCTTCCCTCATCCGCATATCCTCTTAACTGCACGCACAGCCTCTCATCTGTTCTCCCCTCCACTCAAAATCATTGCAAACATTCTTGTTATATAACAGCCTTCCCTGTCCCTCTCCCCCACATCACCTTGAAATGAAACCCCCAACCATGGTCTCTCAGACACACCACATGCTCCTGGTCTGCCTTGCTGAACCTATTTGCAAGTAGCCCCTGAAGAGCTTCCCTGGAAGAAGGAAAAAGAAAAGGAGAGAAGACGGAAAGGAGGGACACTGGAGGAAGAGAAGGTTCAGGCACACGGTTCATTGACTGTCTACACTGTGCTGAAGGCTTCATGGACACAAGGCCATCCAATGATCCTTACATGATGAAACACAAGAAAAGTGAAATTTGGAGATTTTTAGGCAGCTTATCACAGTAAATGAGATAAGAAATAATAATAACCATCCTTTATGGAGAACTGAGTATGGGGCAGGCACTGCCGAATGCTTTACCAGCATTGTCTCCATCCTACTTCTGTGAGGTAGTGCTTGTGGATCCCCACTTTAAAGATGAAGAAACTGAGGCACAGAGAGGTGAGTGGGTCCAAGGCTACCCATCCCGTGTGGTGTAGCCTAAACCAACTGCAGCCTTATGTCAAAAAATAAAAAATAAATAAAAAGCAATTTAAATAGACACTGAATTCTGGGGCACCTGGGTGGCTCAGCTGGTTAAGCATCTGCCTTTGGCTCAGGTCATGATCTCACGGTCCTGGGATCGAGTCCTGCATGGGGCTCCCTGCTCAGTGGGGAGTCTGCTTCTCCCTCTTCTTCAGCCCCTCCCCCCACTCATGTTCTCTCTCTCTCTCAAATAAATAAAATCTTTAAGAAAAATAGACACCGAATTATTCTTTAGGAGCAGCAAAGGGAATTCCATTGATGGCTATAAAGCGAAGCTCCTGTAGTCCCCTCTCTCCACCTGTCTGCCGAGATTTCACACACCAAGAGTATGGCTAATACCTACAGTTTCCCACAGTCTCTTCCCTAACTCTCCATAGCCCACTCACTCTCCTCCCTCTTCCTTGCAACTCAGATCTCTTTCCTCATGGGAGTAGCTCTGTGTCTTTGCTAATGGAACCCTATCAAGCTTTTCTCCATCCAGTTCCCTTCTCTAGGCCAAATGTCCCAAATCAAAGACCCACAGCCTATTATATTCTGTTGCTGGGTCTGTCTTTGTTCCGCCAACACAATTTTTAAAATAATTCTAGACAACATTGAAAAATGGGTGACTCCCAAAGTTCTGGCTTGCCCTTGCCTGATTTCCAGAAAATCTAACAAGATCGAGCCTGCATCATGGCCCCCCAGGCACACACGCTCTCTGGGTCTGGCCCCACCCACCACTCACCCTGCTGTCTCCCAGGCCCAAGCTTGGGGCCATCTATGCTTGTATCCAGGTCTCCTTAAAGATGGGAAAATGAAAGGTAAAGAGAAGGCCCCATGTTTTACTCTGGACGCAAACAGTAATCCCCCGTGTTTAAAGATTAAAAAAAAAAAAAAAAAGATTGAGGGTCTTTGAAGAAAGAATACAAGCCTGGCTGCCTACTCACTTACTTATTCCTGCTGGCACTTGGGTTTACAGTATCTAGATCAGATTAACAGAACAAAAAGACCCCTTCTCACCTCCCAAAGCTCCGGTCCACAGAACAACAAAAAACCCAGGAGAAAGAAACCGTGGGTTATATGGTGATAGTTCTCCTCATTCTGGTCTCAACTGTCCATCTCCCTCATGTAGTAACCAACCAACCAATCAACAAACAATTCCTTCTTAACAGAAACTGCCAGCTTCCTGTTCTCGACATTATTTGAATTTAAGTAAAATGGCTCCTTTGGCAACTACCTGTCAGCCAACAGCTTTTACAACATGTTTTCTGATACAAACCGTTTCACAAAGAGTTTGTATCTTTTTACTACAAAGCATTACATTCTGAACAGAAAACTTAATAAGATTTTCAGCAGAGATTTTAAGAGGATCCATCATAGGACTTAACAACAACTGTGATCTATTATATTTAGTGCAAGAGTAAAGATCTGAGAGAAATAGCGATTTCGATTTGACTTTATGGCCCCCCAAGTTGTGTTCAAGTTAAGGGAAAGTGAAAACTTGGTATTGGAGAAAGAGGGAAGACCTTGGGCTCAAACCTGGGTTTGCATTCCACTGTTACTTGCTTATAAACTATTGCACTTTAGGCAAATTGCTTAACTAATTTATGCCTCAGTTTTCACAGCTATTAAAGGAAGTTATCTACCGTACAGGATTGTTGCAGCAAAGATTTGTGGCATTTGTGGTGCAGAGCCTGGTTCATAGTAGGATGCCCTAAATGCTTTAAGTTATATGTGACAGTAGCTTAACTTAAACTGGCCTAAGCAAAAATGAGAATTTCTTGACTTGCCTAACTGAAAAGCTCAACACCAGCTTCAGGCATAGCTGGATCCAGGAGCTCAAATAATGTTGTTAAGACTCAGTCTCTCAAAAAAAAAAAAAAAAAAAAAGACTCAGTCTCTCACCATCTTTGGGTTCTGTTCCCTTCTGTGCTTCATTTCATTTTTCTGTTCCCTTCTGTGCTTGATTTCATTTTTCAATCAGACCAGCAGACTAGCTGGCTATTTTTGGAGCAAGCAGATCGGAGCTCTGAAAAAAATGTAGGCTGAGATGTGGAGGGTCTGATTGAGAGTCTCCTTAGGCAGGGCAAACTAGTTTGGGCAGCATAGTCCATGTGGGGTGTCCTAGTAGGGGTGGGATTCAGGGCCAACATAAGAACATATGACATTTCATCTTCATCAACGCTACATAGATTAGACAGGTCCAAGATGATCACTTCCATTTGACAGATAGGGAAACTGAGGCTCTGTATTAGTAACAAATTACCATAAACTTAGTGGCTTAAAACAACACACATTTATTACTTTACAGTTCTAGAGGTCAGAAGTCCAAAATGAACCTCACTGGGCTAAAATCAAAGTATCAGCAGGGCTGCATTCTTCCTGGAGGCTCTAGAAGAGAATCTATGTCCTCGTCATTTCCAGCATGGGAAGGCCACCTGCATTCCTGGCTCAGGCCCCCTTCCCTCTTCAAAGCCAAACACAGCATCTTCAGATCTCTCTTTGATGCTGCCCCTCCCTGACCCTCTTGTCTCCCTCTTCCTTGTAAGGACCTTTCTGATTATACTGGGTCCACCCAGATAGTCCAGAAAAATCTCTCCATCCTGAGACCCTAAATTGAATCGCATCTGCAAAGTCCATTTTGCCGTGTAAGGGAACATATTCATGGGTCCCAGGGATTAACGCATGGGTATCTTCACAGAGGCCATCATTCAGCCTACCACATGCTCCAAAAGGTTAACGGCCCCTGGCCACTCCTCAAGTTAATAGCTGAGCCACAGCCAGAACCGATGCTAATCCTTCTAAATTAAGGCAGTCTGAGTAAGAATCCTGGTTCCTTGGCAGAGCCGCTGTGTGGCCTCAGTCAGGTGTCTCTGAGCCTCCGTGTCTTCATCTGTAAAATGAGTATACTGTTATAAGGATGAAACTAGACACGGTTTTAAAGCATCTAGCACCATGTCTGAGATGGAGCAGAGAATTCATAGTGCTAGGCACTCCTGTTATGTTTACCTGCCTTGAACTAGCAGGGCTCCTTGAACTAGCAGGACCCCTTGAACACGTCGCTCAGGGAAAACTGGGGAAGAGCCAGCAGCATATTGGAAGGAGCTTTGGGATTTGAGTCAGCCCTATGACCATAGAGAACTTAAACTTCTCTGAGTTCTGTCCCTTATTCATAAACGTTGGCAACAGTAGGACCTTCCCTCGCAGAATTAAGCAGAAAATGTCTGCTGGTGCTTTGCACCCTCAATAAGTCTATCTCCCCTCCTTTCGTCTTCCTTCTCCATTTATTTGCTTCACATTTTCTTTCTGCTCTCTTCCCTTCCTCCTTCCCTGTTGGCCTCCCTACGTCCCTCCTTCCTCTCTCTCTCTCCCTTCCATTGCCCGGACTTGAGACCTCTGTGTAAAAGCAATTAATCAATTTCAGAGACTTCCGGTGTCGGCTCTTGATCTCCCCTCTTCTGTGTCCCAGCCACCGGTACTTTCCACTCATCAGTTTCTTAGTTGTGCAATCTAAATGCTAATGATCCCTGCCTAACCTGCCCCTTTACCCTCCCCTACAGATTCATGGAAACCTCATCCCGCAATCACCAGCTACTCTCCCCACCCAACCCCTTGATCGGAATGTGGGCTTGAGACCCTGCCATCTTTAGAAACCTCTGATGGTCCACAAAGTAGTTGGGGGAAGGGGTGGGATCTTCTGTCAGGAGCCCCCCAGAGCATTTTCCTCCCTGGGAGGGCCCTATCTGTCGAGCTGGCCGATGCCCGCACTGATGCCCTCATTCCCTTTCATGCACTGGCAGTTTTCAGTCCGATATTGAAAGTGCAATATGCTCACCAGTAATGATGTCTTATTGGAGTGTAAAGATTTTCCCATTTCACTGCTTTATCCTGAATTTAAAGTATTTCGAAATTCACTTATACTGGAGAGGACCAGCAGCCCAACGTGGCTGTAAATAAACTGCTGCCTGCAAAGGTGTTATCTCTGAAATGGGAGATGGGCTAGGTGAGTGCTCTAGGACGGGCTGGGCAGGATCAGGCTCCGAGCTCTTCCATCACCGCTGGCCACCGGGCAGCCACTTTTCTTCCAAGCGCTGGGCCTGGGCGCCAGGGCACTCTGACCTTGTCTTTTGAATCTATTCAATTGAAGTTGAGTTGGAAGATCACTTAGCTGTCGAGTCTCTGCTTGGAAAGCTGGAAAATCTGAGAGCTAATGTGGAGACCGACAATAGAAGGGATTTGAGCAGGGGGTGAGGGAAGTGGCTGTGATTATGATTATAGTCAATATGAGTGAACGTTTCTTGAAATGCTACTGCGGACTAAGCACCCTACTAAGTGCTTTGCAGAGTTAGCTTCATTAAGCCTCTTAGTAACCCTGGGACATGATCGGGAGTCCCCCCAATCCGGCCGGCCAGCAGATCTGATGTTCCCGGGAGTCTCCTAGCCATCAATGTCAAGGCCATGGCTACAGGTGTCCGTGGAAGATAAACCAGGGAAACTTCTCACCTAGGTTGTAGTTTGCATTGGGTGCTTAGATCTACTGATGTCTTCCACTGGCCCATTTGTGACCGGAGTGGCCAAGAGGGATGCCTGAGACTCTTTGGACCCAAAGCCAGCGTTGTGTCAGCCCCAGTGGTTAGGAGCACAAGCGAATCCTGACTCTGTGGCTACTTCCTAGCAGTGTGACCTGGGAACAGTCCTTTGGGACCATCCGTTCCCTCCTCTAATCTGTAGATTATAATGGTGCCCATGTCATAGGTTGTATGAAGATGACATGAGTCATGGTATGTGAAGCACTTAGCACAGCACCTGGCCTAGAGTAAAGGCTGTGTAAGGATACCTCAGTATATGAACCTTTAACTAAAACCTTGAACAAAGGTTTTAAAATATGCTTCCTGGTGCAGATGATTTTCTGCACTGTCTCCCACAGGTCTGGGGCAGTGGTATGTCCTGGTGACAAACAAGAGAAAATGAGTCTCTAAAGTCATCCAATACTCGTCTCTTTTCCCGTCCTCTCTCAAGGGCTGGATGTGGGTAGTTGTCATGGTGCCAGGCGACCAGCTCATCCCACTTTGTCTAGAACTTCCCAGGTGTTAGCACCGCAAGGCCCATGCTCTGGGAGCCCTTTGGGTCTCAGACAAGCCAGGAGGAGCAAGATATGTGGACAGCTGGGTTTTGGGGGAGGACATATGTATGATTGGAGACTGTATTAGTTTGTTAGAGCTGCCATAACAAAATCGCACAGACAAGGTTGCTTAACCAACAGAAAGCTATTTCTCACAGTTCTGGAAGCTGGAAGTCCAAGATCAAGGTCCTGGCAGGGTTGGTTTCTCCTGAGGCTTCTCTCCCAGTGCACTGAAAGTAGAGGAGTAAGTCCCTCTTGGGGGGATCCTTAGTAAGTCCCTAAGGATCACTTAGAGCACAACCACAGACATGCCAGCCAAGAGACAGAGGAGATGAAAAGATTTATTGCACTCACAGATCCTGCAGGAGGAAGGCACAGCACACCACACAGGGGACCATGGGGGGAGAGCACCCAGGAAGCAGGCTCGCCCAAGGGGTGGGGAGCTGAGACTGAGAACCCACCAGAAATGCCTTTACTGGGGGTCAGGGTAGAGTACACCAGCAAAAGGCATGCAAAGGGTTCACTGGTGCATTTGAATGTCCCTGGGTCCCAGTCAAGGGAGGGCCAGAAGGGAACCCTTGGCTGGCACCAGCCCGATCACCCTGGAGCACCTGGTCATCCGGGCGAGTGCGTTCAGCCTGGATATGGGGAAGCCGAGGCATGGGGAAAATAAGAATTTTGAGAATGCACAACACACGTTGGCTTTCAGATGGCCACCTTCTTTTTGCAGCCTCATACAGCCCCTCTCTGTGTGCACAGGCATTCTTGGCATCCATTCCTCTTCTTAGAAGAACACCAGTCATATCCGATTAGGGCCTCACTCGTAGACCCCCTTTAATCTTAATCACCTCTTTAAAGGCCCATCTCCAAATACAGTCACATTAGGGGTTAAGGCCTCAACATTATGGATGCGGAGGGAACACAGCCTCCGCCAGTAACAGAAACCATGGGTTTCAAAGCAGAGGCTTTTCTGAGCATCCATCCCATCCTCCACGTGGAACTCAAGGCAGCTGAAAGTTCTCTCTGCACATTGTTACTCTGTTACCTCCCCATTGGTGTCCCTGGCAGCGCACACAGTGATCTTTAATTGGAGGGCATATCTCAGCAGCAAGCTAGCACCAGGTAGAATTTTGATAACAAGTTCAAATTAACTGGCTCTAATCTTTCTAAAACAAAAATAAAGGCTCCCCAACCTCTACCCTGTGCAGAGCCTCACAATAGCCACCCACCGCAAGCAGAGCAACACCTCAGGTCCTTGGGACCCCGTGTCACCAACTCTGCTTCTCTCTGACCCCGTTTCCACCTACCTGACAAGCCTCATTCACTCTGCTCGGTCACACCAGTTCTCTCTTCTCTCCTCCAAAACCCTAAACTGCTGTCTCCCTCAGGGAATATTTGCATTCGCTGTTCCTGGTGCTGGGAACTCTTCCCCCACCTCCTTCCCTGGCCGCCTCCTCGTTACTCAGGACTCCACCCAAAGGCCACCTCCTCGGAGGGACTGTCCCTCTGTCACTTAGCCCTATCACTCACCACATTTCACGTTGTCACTTGCAGGCAGTGGGAGAGATGAGGCCAGTCCATCTGTCAGTTAACTATTCATCAGGATCCCCACTATGTACTAGACAGTGGAGCTTCGGTGATAACACAAGACAGATCCCATCTTCCCGAAGGAGGTTCTATTCTGGAATGAGGAGGTATACAATAAACGTATCAGCATCCAAATACACTAATGTCTCGTTCAGTGGGACACCTTCAAAAAACAGCGATGTAAAACTATTAGCCCTTCTGGGAAATTGCTGGACTAATCCATATGGCCTAAAAATCCCAGACCTCCAGCCTCCAGAATTGCATGAAATAAATTTCTTTTGTGTATAAGCCACCCAGTCTGTGGGACTTTGTTATAGCAGCCTGAACTAAGACACTGGTTTTATTTTTGATGTCTTACTGGATATTACTTTGTACGTGAACTAGATTTTAAAGCCCCCCTCTCAAAGTGCCTTTTGTCTGAAGCAAATGTTTGACATTCAGAATGACCCCAGATGTCAAAGGGAATATAAATATTAAATGATTATAAATGCGTTTTTTCCTCATATTATTGCAAAAAGTAGAAAATTCCTGGAAAGCAGAAAAGAAAATAAAAAAAACATCCATAATTTTATCATCCATGCACAGCCACTATTTACATTTTAATGTCTTTTCTTCGGGGCTTTTTTTTTTGTGCAGAGGTTTTTTGGTTTTTTCCTTTTTTTTTTTTTACACAATTATATCCATTCTCTATATGCAATTTTTATCTTTTTTTTCCCCAGTGACTGTTCTATCATAAGCATTTTCCACATTATACAGTCTTTGTGAACATTGCATTTTATGACTCCATAATGTTCCATGCTAGGATTATGGCATGGATTATTTAGCCAAACATTTACATTAAAAATTTTTTATCTCACTATTACTTATGCTGTGGTGATGATAATCTTGTTGTATAAACTCACCCCCTCCTATGCCCCAGCCCATCATCCGTTGAGTAGCGTTTGAGGCTACTTCATTAAGCTGCACACTCCAATGTGTAATTACTGGATCAAAGCGGGGGAGGGGAGCATTTTAAGGCATTCAGGACGCATTTACAAATTACTCTCTTAAAAAGGCTGTGCCAATTTACACTCTGATCTGCAGTGTTAGAAAGGACCCATTTTGCTACACTTGTGTTAATATGCCTATTATCATTTTAAAAGACCAGCTAATTTGAAAGGCATGAAATGTTATTGTTTTTATTTGCATGGCTTTGATTAGTAGTGATATTGAAAAATTCTTCCATGTTTATTAAACAGTAGCATTTCCTCTTGGGGACATGTCTGTTTATATCCTTTTGCCATTTATCCTTTGGCATCTTTGGTTTTCTTAAAGATTTGCCTTAATTCAAATATATGAATACATCGTTCTTCTTAATTATATTTGCTACAAATGTGTTTCCCTGTTTGTTGTCTTCTTTTCGAGTTTGATTATGCTTTTTATGTACTGAAGATTTAAATTTTTTTGTAATCACATCTGCCCATCTTTTTCCTTTGTGATTTTCTAAATCTTTTCTAAAGTAGACACTCTTCTCTCCAGAAGCTTGATTAATATTCATTTCTTTTTTTTATATAGTTTGTTTATGCTTTGACTAAAAAATAATTCTTTGATCTGTCTGGAATTTGTTTCTGGGCATAACCTTGAAGAGACTTTTCCCATGGCTTACCATCTACCCCAATAAAATCTATTTGATAACTGCATTTTTTCCCTTCTTTATCATATATTAAATTTTCGCGTGTAATGGAGTATAGTCTAAGCTGCTGTGTTTTATTGAACCAATGTACCACGCTGTTCAAATGGCTATATTTTCAAAATCTGTTTAAATATCTGTTCAGCCTGGTCCCTGGGTGCTTCTAGTTCAAGGAGAGACACTGGAATGGTCTACCTTCGCTCTTTCCTCTTGCTTCACAGTAGGAAACCAGTTCAGAGACAAACAATGGAGAATGTAGGATCACCACAATGCCAATCCCAGGAAATTTCCCATTCTCCTAAAATGATCTCTGACTTTTAAAATTCTTTTACATTTCAGCTTTATGGAGGTATAATTAACATATAAAATTGTCACTTTAAATAAAGTGTCATCCTGGTGATCTGATATACATATGCATATATGTCCATCCTGGTGTCCATCCTGGTGATCTGATATACATATACATTATGAGAGGATTTCCCCCAGTTACTCATCCATCACCCCACATATTTATCTTTTGGGGGGACAGTGAGAACATTTAAGTTCTACTCTCTGAGCAAATTCCGATTATACAGTACAGGGTTATCAACTGGAGTCACTGTGTTTTACATTAGATCCTCAGATCTTATTCATCTTATAGCTGGAAGTTTGTACCCTTTTACCAGCTTCTCCCAATTTCCCCTACCTCCTGGCTCCTGGCCACCATTTTTCTAATTTCTGTTTATATGAGTTTGACTTTTTTTCTTTTCTTTTCTTTTTTTTTTTTAGATTCCACATATAAGCAATATCATACTTGTCTTTCTGTCTGGCTTATTTCATTTAACATAATGCCCCCACAGTCCATCCAAGTTGTTGCAAATGGCAGGATTTCCTTCTTTCTCAGGGCTGAACAATATTCCATGGTCTATGTACATCACACCTTCTTTACCCATTCATCAGTTGATAGACATTTGGGTTGATTCCCTATCTTGGCTACTGTGAATAGGGCTACAATGAACATGGGACTGCAGATGTCTTTTTGAGATCCTATGTTCACCACCTTTGGATATATCCCCCAAAGTGGGATTGCTGGGTTGCATGGTATTTCTATCTTTAATTTTTTTGAGGAACTACCATACTGTTTTCTATCATGGTTGCACCAATTCACAATCCCACCAAGAGTGCACCCGGGCTCCCTTTTCTCCACATCCTCGCCAATATTTGCTACGCCTCGTCTGCTTGATAATGGCCATTCTGCCAGGTGTGAGGGGATAGCTCATTGTGGTTTTGATTTGCATTTCCCTGATGATGAATGATGTTGAGCCCCTTTTCGTGTACCTGTTGATCATCTGGATGTCTGATCTCTGACCCTTGAAGAAGACTTTGTGTCCAGTTTTTCTTCTGTACTCCACATAGACTTCTGCTCTAGTCATTCCGAGCTGGGGGTAGGAGCTCAGAAAGGATGGCTTTCAGATTGTGAGTTATATCCTCACCCTGTGATGATCACTCTGTGATTCCCCTGGGCAACCAGAGCCTGATCCTCCACTAACTTTTTTCTCATTTACCTCTGAGTTTTCTCTTTCCACTCCAGCCTGACAAACACCTTGCCATCGTGGGTACTCACTGATTTTATTTCTTTCTCTGAGGATTTTATTTCTTCCTGATGTGAGGCAGATGCCTCCCAAGGTCACAACCTTATACTTAAATCCTTAGAATACATTTTAATATACTTCTTGGCAGACCTGATGATTTCAGGTTTTTGTTACTTCTAATTTTTCTTATTTAATCTCAGGTCTTTACTATGCTCCAGGGGGTAGGGAGGATAGGAAGAGCTAAATTAGAGGCATATAGAATCCCTGATCTGAAGGGGGACCTGGAAACTGTTCCATAGAAAACCCCCCAGGCCATCCGAGGGCATCTCACCTTCCCAAAAGTTAGAGGAGCAATGTTTAGTATCCATGCCGCCCAAAGCTTTCAAGCAGGAACCTCTTGCAAATGGACCACAAGAAATTAATATTCCACAGTATCTGCACAGGTATGTCATGCTCTCATCTAGCTACAGAAGCTGCTACTCTCTAGTTAGCCTTTTGAAATTTAGGATTCAGATTCTGAAAAAGCATGCTTTCAAAATCCATTGGAACGATGTCCATGAGAGATCCGTATCACGAGGGATCAAGTGTTAGCAATGATTCCAGGTATAGTAAAAATGTACAAGGCAGGATTCATTCATTCATTTATGTACTCATTCACCCATTCATGTGACAAATGCTCATCAGGATCCTACTCTACGGCAGGCACATCGTCCTCGTTCTAGGAACTTGGGACCTAGGGGTGAAATCAACCTAGTCTGGGGGAGGAGGCATTCCAGCCACATCAGATGGAGGAAACAGAGAGGTTCTTGGGTGGCTCAGTCAGTTGAGCATCTGACTCTTGATCTTGGCTCAGGTCTTGATCTCAGGGTCATGCATTCAAGCCTCGCATGGACCTCCACACCCAGTGTGGAGCCTATTTAAAAACGAAGCAAACCAAACAAATGGAGGAGGCAGGTAACACAATGCACTGTTTCTCCTGTCTTTTACTTTTCAACCATCTGCATTAACGCTCATAAGTGAAATGGGAAATCAATTCTGGTTTGCAGTTTATCAATAAGCAGTAGAGATACCTTCCACATGGGCAACACGGCTGGAAGTTATGTGGTGAATATGTATTGTGGCTCTTTTATAAATATGCTTCTCTTCATCACTGCCTCTTGAGAAGGGAATAGTTTCACACCCACTGGGAATCTGTATCTGAGGTATTTTGCTAATAAAATAACCAAACAGCAGATCACTGTCAAACAGTTTCCCCATAGAGAAACTGAAGGCTTCCAAGGGTACAGGCAGAAGCTTGGCTTGTAGATCAATCCAATATGTCAGCTCGTTTGAGAGCAAAGGACGACTTTTTCCTTTCCCATAAAGGGTTACAAAAAGGAGGAAAATCATGAGCATTTAAGCAAGAAGCATTCAAAATTAGTTACAGATACTTTAGGGGCTTAAAGGATAGTTGGGGAATTCTTAATTACATGTCACAATCTCTTGACTTCTTTATTTGATTCAGCAAATCCATACTTACCCACAGCCTGTTATTGGCCTTGCAGAGTGTTTGGCATAGAATAGGTCCTAAAAGACTTTTTTTTTCAATGAGTCACTGTAACAGATTCTGGAGATATGAGATAATGCCACCAGCCTTAAGAAGATTATAATTTAAGTGGAAGCCTGTTGTGTGACCAGCTAAGCCTGGTGCAATAATGGCCAATGTTTACTGAGCTCTTACTATATCCCAGGCACCAAAAACTTTATGCACATTATCTCTTAAATTCTTAGGACAACCGTATGAAGTAGGCGCTAGTGTCTTCTCTGGTTAAGGATGAGGACACAGATGCGGACAGAGGTCCACAAAGCTGGGATGGAGGTGGGATCTGAACCCAACTGAGTGGCTTCTCTTGCCGTCCCTGCTGCCCTCCCAGATCTGAGAGAGGTCTCCAGAAAGCAGGACAGGGAAGGGAGCTGGTTCTTCGGGAGAAGGATTTGGAAAATGTTCCCAGGGAGAGTGTTCTTTCACTTGGCATCTTGAAGGTTTTCAGATGGGGTGAGCTGGGTGATTCAGCACGCCATTCCTGGAGATGAAAAATACGGGAAACTGAACTCCCTATCATATCATTTTGCTGCTAGTCTGTTTTTGACCTTGTGACTCCATCCTGGCAACGGCAAGCTCATCTATCTCACTGGGCTGCCTCAGTCTCTGGGTCGGGAGGAGAACTTGGCTCCCCTTTCAGCTTCCCCCCCACATCTGAAGTCAGACTTTCCTCCCTCTCTGGACGGTGGGGTGTTCCCTACTCTGGCCCTCCTTATCCCCATTTCTGTTGTTATTTCCTGCCGGGCACTGCTAACTTGGGCTGAGCTACCCACTTCGGTTACTGACACATCCATCCTGGAAAACATATCCTGTCCATGAGGCTTTCTCTCATAGTCCAACCAAACTTCACCCACAGTTCCAGCGGTGTGGGAGCTGGTTCAGTGGCTCCAGCAGGTCCTGACTCCATGGCCCTTTCATTCTCCTTGATCATGAAGACCAATCCACTTGAGGGATGCGGGAAATGGGTACAGTAATGTTCTTGAGCCGGGTGAGAGGGACCCCGTTCTGGTTCTCCTCTGGCTGTACTCCCATCCTTTACACACCGCTTCAAGAATTGTGATGCCAAGGGAACATATGTATCGGGAGATAGTATCCTCCTTCATTGTACAGAATCCTGCAATTTCCCGTTCACACGGCCCCATGCCCACTTGCAGGGCCTGTTCTGGAATCTTCCTGCGCCTATCTTCCAGAGTGTGGGCTATGCTGGTGTGTGCCTTCCTGGGCCCAAGGGCTGACTGAGGGGGGGTGGGAATGGGCTCAGGCATACAGGCTAAGGTATCCACAGGCTCAAACATGAGTCGTTGTGCCGTAGGTCGGAGCTGAGATTGGGCAACGGGCTGAGTTGATTCTCCGCTGTGCGCAAAATGAGTGTGAGAGCATCAAATAAGGACCCAGCCCTCTAAGTTGTTAAGAAGTTCTGTTTATCAAGGAAGGCGGCTAGAACGTATTTTATGTAGGTTTTCATTTTGTAACTATTTACTCATGGTATACAGGCCTTCAGTTTTACTCCTGCCCTAGGGCTTGTAAAAGTCAGAGCCGGGCTGGAGGGCTTGCTCTTATCTTTCATTGGCTCAATCAAACCTGGTCATTTTATTCTCTACCAGGGAAAGGTGCTTCATGGTGTATGTCTTGCCAACACATTGGGTGTGAGTGTTGGGTGCAGCCGCAAATTGACCGATGGCACCAATACTGCAATTGTTAACTATTGGTGAATTACACCATTTAAAGACCAGAGAATGCTGGATGGTTTCTGTGTGGCCTTATGGCAGCTCATGGGACAAGGAAAAGATTCACTGCCCTGTGTAAAGAGAAAGGGCCGCTGGTCAAGCGAGCAGAGAAATCTGCCTCTCAAAGAGCATCCCCTCCCATGTTACATCATAAGTCCCTTCTGTATACAGTAATCCCCTGCCCACCTTATCTGTGGATTTGCTTTCTGTGGTTTCAGTTACCTGCGCTCAACTGCTGCCCAGATGTAGATGATCCTCCTTTGACTTATGGTCAGAGAAGGTCAGCAGTAGCCCAATGCTATGCCTGCCTCACTCACCTCGCTTCATCTCATCATCCCCACAAGAAGAAGAAGTGTGAGTACAAGATAATAAGATATTTTGAGGGACAGAGAGACCACATTCACATAACTTTTATTACCGTATATTGTTATAATGGTTCTATTTTATTATTAGCTGTTGTTAATCTCTTAACTGTACCTAGTTTATGAATTAAACATTATCATATGTATGTGTGTATAGAAAAAACATAGTATATAGTGGGTTTGGTACTATATCCAGTTTCAGGCATCCATTGGGGGGTGGTCTTAGAACATAGCCCCTGCAGATAAGGGGGGACCACTGTACCAGCCATTATATTAAGCTAAACACTTTCATACATAACTCATACGACTCATGTTCTATGGAATGTTATTGGGTAGCATATCACTCTTATTTCTTCACTCAACCTCTTAGAAATAGCCCACCCATAGGTCAGATACTCTTTTTGAAATTTTTTAATTTTTTTAAAGATTTTATTTATTTATTTGTCAGAGAGAGAGAGAGAGAGCACAAGCAGGGAGAGCGGCAGACAGAAGGAGAAGCAGGTTCCCCACTGAGCAAGGTGCCCAATGCAGGACTCAATCCCCCCTGGGATCATGACCTGAGATGCTTAACAGACTGAGCCACCCAGGCACCCTAGGTCAGATACTCTTTTTTTTTTTTTTTAAGATTTTATTTATTTATTTGACAGAGACACAGTGAGAGAGGGAACACAAGCAGGGGGAGTGGAAGAGGGAGAAGCAGGCTTCCCGCGGAGCAGGGAACCCAATGTAGGGCTTGATCCCAGGACCTTGGGATCACGACCTGAGCCGAAGGCAGACGCCCAACTGACTGAGCCACCCAGGTGCCCGTAGGTCAGATACTCTTTTTTTTTTTTTTTTTTTAAGATTTTATTTATTTATTTGACAGAGACACAGTGAGAGAGGGAACACAGCAGGGGGAGTGGAAGAGGGAGAAGCAGGCTTCCTGTGGAGCAGGGAACCCAGTGTAGGGCTTGATCCCAGGACCTTGGGATCATGACCTGAGCCGAAGGCAGACGCCCAACTGACTGAGCCACCCAGGTGCCGTAGGTCAGATATTCTTATCACATTGCTTCTGTTAAGAGATAATAGTGTGTTAGTTATACACGGCTGCGTAACAAATGACCCCAAAAGGAATGGTTTCAAACAGCAGCACTTATTATCGTACAGTTTCTGTGGGTCAGGAGTCTGAGCATGGCTTCGTTGGGTCCTCTGGCTAAGGGTCTCTCACAAAGCCACAGTCATGGTGTGGCAAGGGTTGTACCTCAAGGCTCAAGTGCAGGGCAATCCCCTTCCAAGCTCACTCTCACAGTTGCTGGCAGGATGTGCTCCTCACTGGCCACTGAACTAAGATTACCTTCAGTTTCTGCCACATGAGTCTCTCCTTAGCTGACAACATGGAACTTGTTTCATTGGAGCCAGCAAGAGAAAAGAGTGAGACAGAGAAAACGTGAGTGAGACAGAAGTCACGGTATTTTGTAAACTAATCTTGGAAGTGCCTGTGGTGTATAGTATTCTACGATGTTCCCTTGGTGTACGCATCCTATATAATTCCAGGACTGTGAACAGGATGGGATAGCACTCCCGAGACTGTGTTACATTATATGGTCAAAAGGATTTTGCAAATGCAATTAAGGTCTCACATTAGTAGACTTCAAGATAAGGAGGTTATCCAGGTAGAACTGACCTAACCACATGAGTCCTTGAGAAAGCTAGCTGCCACATATAAAATGAATGAGTCTGGGTGTCAAGATGAGAGAGGAAGCAAGTTAGAGATTCAAAGCATGAGAAGGATTAGACACTATTACTGTTCTGAAAATGGAAGGGGCCATGTGACAAGGGATACAGGTGGCCCCTGACAGCAGAAAGCATGAAAGCATCACGCAGGTGATAGCCAGGAAGGGAACAGGAACCTCAGTTCAACAACCACAAGCAACCGAATTCTGCCAACAGCAAGAATGGACTTGGAAGGGGATGTTCCTAGGTCTGTAGACAAGGACTCAGCCTGACCAACGCCTTGATTTCAGAGTTATAACACTTTGAGCAGAAAACCCTGTGAAACTATTCCCGGACTCTTGGCTTGCAGGAGTAAGATAATACATTAATGTGGTTATGGGCTGCTATGTTTGTAGTACTTTGTTATGCGGTGTTATAAACTGAATGGTGTCTCCCTCCACCCCCAAATCTGCATGTTGAAGCCCTACCACCTAATGTGACTGTATTTGAGAGAGGGCTAAAAAAAGCAGGAAATTAAAGTTAAATGAGGTCGTAAGAGCGGGGCCCTGATCTGATAGAGTTCGTGTCCTTAAGAGAAGAGACACAGAGGGCTCCCTTGCTCTCTCTGTGCGCACTTGCCAAGGAAAGGCCACATGAGACCACAGCCAGGAGGTGGCCATCTCCAAGTCAGGAAGAGACCTCTTACCAGAAACCAAATTGTCTGGAACCTTGATCTTGGACGCCTAGGCTCCAGACTGTGAGAAAATAACTTTGTGTTGTTTAAGCCACTCATCTGTGGCATATTGTTATGCAGCCTGAACAGACTGACACATGCAGTGATAGAAAACAGAGTGGCATCCCATCACATTTGCTATATTCTATTCATGAAAAGTCACCAGATCCATCCTGCACTCAAGGGGAAAGTTTACACAAGGCATGACACAAGGAGATGGGGTCACTGGGGCCACCCCAAAAGTCTACCTATTATAGATCCATTTAGCAAAAATGTCATTTAGCACGTATGTATGCCAAACATGAGGTGAACCGTCCACAGACACTGAGAATTTGGGGAAAATTCCAGTCTTCAAAACCATCCACTCCTTGTACAATTGTGGCATTATTCTAGTCCCTGAGTGACCATGGGAAAGCTTGGGGCAACTGGCTTCTTTGTTCAGCTGGGTGGCAATGTGACACAGTGGTGCTTGGTACATGGTAAGTTCAGGTCCTAACTCTGCCCCTTCCTGGGTGTGTGGCCTTGAGCAGATTGCTTATCTATTCTGAGCCTTCATTTTCTCACATGTAAAATGGGCATAAGGAGAATACTTTACCCGCAGAATCACTAAGAGGATTAAATATGCTCATGCATGCAAGATCAGAGCCCAGTGCTAGTATACCGTAAATGCTTTCATAAACATTATTTACATTAGAGAACAAAATTCAACTGAGTTAATTTTAAATATCTTATTGGCTTTATTCAGCAATTCATGAATCCAGCAGCATGCAATCTGGCCAATAGAAAGGAGTTCCAAAGAGCTGTATAAGGCAAGAGATTTTGTAGGCAGGAAGGGGCGGGAAAAAGGAAGTTGTAATAGGCAAAAAGCACTTTGGTTATTGGGAGGTCACTGTCCTTGTAAGGGGTGGCACGGTTTTGTCAAGCAGATGACCTAATGAATGCTGATCAGACGAGTCCTGATTGGCTACATTAAGATTCCATTTCTGCGACAGCCGAAACTGTAAGTAAGTTAAGTCTCTTTTTGGTGATGTGGGGCTTAGCATTGGCAAATCCATTTGGGGCCTGTTGTCTTTTCTTTAACATCTATTCTTATCATCCTTACCGGGAAGGTCTCCCGCACAGCCTAGCATGCCACAGGCAAGTGATGATATTCACTCTTCGTGAGAGTAAACTGCCCACCTCATTCATGTATCTTATTTCACTTCATCTTCATGGCCTACTCTATGAGTTAGCTATTTATTATCCTCAACTTAAAAATAGCAAATCTTACTGAACCCTACAGAGGCCGAAGGATTCATAGCATACAGCAACTGAGCACTGAAGTCAGGATTCAGACCCAGGGTCCCCGACTCTGAGGCCCCTTGCTTCCCACCCCACCCAGCTGCCTTTCCTAGGGGCCTGGGTCCAGGTGGCTCAGGACTCCACCACCACCTGGACTCTGGGTCACATGAAAGAGCTCATTTTCTCTACATGGAGAGCCCAGGATTGCCAGGTCACCCGGACAACCGAAATTATTTAAATTTTTATCATCCATCCCTTTCCCTTTTTAAATTGCAGCACCTCGGACTGAAAAGCCAGGCTTGCTGTAAGGTCCCCACACAACTCTCTGGGAGAGCAGGGGAGAGGTTGGAAGGGTGGGTTTGAAGCCAGATTCTCTGGCCTCCCCCAGCTCTGCCTGCGTTCCATCACTGGCAGCTCTGGGACTGTGAGCCTCTGAGGCTGAATCTCAGGGGTGGGGAAGGCTGGGTGTGGACTCCCCCAGCCCCCATCCATGTCGCTGGGCCTCTGGGGGCACTTTAGAGATGTAGTCCATTAAGGAATTACCTCAGTGCTAATGCTTTCCACAGAGAAGTGCTATTCTGCTGGGACCTCCTGAGGGTAGCTGAAAGTGTTTCATTTCTATTCATTCTATTCTCTGGATTCCTCGATTTAATGAGGTCTTTACTTTTGCCTTTAAAGAGTGCTCTCTCCCCTGTGGAGTCTAGCTGTGGGCTGGAATTTGAATACTGTGGGGAACAGGGGAAGAACAGGAGGAGAGGGACCAGAAGGTTAACCCCACACACAGAGAAGGACCTGGCTGTCTCTCACTCCCCATATCTGGCCAGCCTCACTCCCACTCTTCCTGAAATCCCAAATTTGGTGTCTCAGAGACCTCCCACCTACTGGATGAAACCGCCCCAGTTCCAGAGCAGACTTCCTCAGGGGCACAGAGTTTATGAATAGTCTCCACCCCCGGACCAGTGGGGATTGGGACGAATTCCCACTCTCAGAAAATAGAGCCAATACAATAGCTGGGCCTCCAGCTGCCTCCCCCATCCTTGCTCCTCCCCAGGCTCTGTTGATGGCAATCACACACCACTCATGGACTTAGAGTGACAGGACATCCTTGGATGCCCACATAGTGCAGAAAGTAGCACTTCTGGAATATGGAGCTCTACTCAATGTTTAGTCCATTCAAGAGATTGGGCTTCCAGCTTTATTGGCCATGCCATCACCCTCCCAGTGACCCTGCTTGATGCTCTAGACCCAGCTTTCACCTCAAGCTCAGTCCCAGCGTCACTGTCCAGAGCCCGGTTACTCTTGCTACTCTTCAGCCTTGATGAACAGATCTCCCCCATTCTATAACCACAATCTGTCAGATTCCTAAATATTCTGGTGACTGGACCTCTTGCTACCGTGACCTATGTGGTTGTTTACCCACCCTTTACAGATGCCTCCAGGAGTTAGGTTTGAAAGAGTCCTATACCCTTAGACTCTCTGTAGTCTCTGTATCTCTAGTAAAACCAATACATTTCTTTCAATCTGGAATAGACTGAATGGAAGGGAACTGACACCAACTTCTGGAACAACCCAATGCGATCAGCCACTGCCACAAACTGTCTTGCTGTAGGTTGCTGGCAGTCGGACACTACGCATCAGACCCAGAGTTCCAGCAAACTCTCATTGCCCACATAGTCTGAAAGGCAGCACTTCTGGCATATAGGGCCCCGCCCAATGTTTATTTCATTCAAGAGACTGGTTTGGGACTTGATCAGTCATGTGGTAGTCCTCTTAGCGATCCTACTTAATGCCATCGACTCAGCTTGAGTCTCAAGCTCAGCCCAACCCCCCCCACTGTCTGGAGCCCTCAGACACACTTACCTTCTCCAAAACTGGGTCAACCGGGGTGCCTGGGTGGCTCAGTCAGTTGAGTCTCTGACTCTTGGTTTTGGCTCAGGTCGTGATCTCGGGATCCTGGGATCGAGCCCCGTGTTAGGCTCCGTGCACAGCAGGGAGTCTGCTTCTCTGCTTCTCTCTTCCTCTCTCTCTGCCCCTCACCCTGCTCACTCGCTCTCTCTCAGATAAAAATAAGTAAGTCTTTAAAAAAAAAAAAAAATCCTGGGTCAAGGAGGAGGAGAAGGAAACTAGTATCAGGTATAGTGGAAGGCTGAGGCATTACGGTGAAATTCACAAGAGAGTGACACATTCAGACTTGGGCTAGTCAAGCAGGCGCCAGCAATGGAATTACAGAGAGCAGTGCCTTCTAATATCCCCTGCCCTCATCTGAGGCTGAACATGGTCCTTCACTCTGGCTGCACATTGGAATCGCCAAGGGAGCTTTTGAAATTTCAGAGGCCGGTCTCCACACCCAGAGATTATGACTTAATTGGTCTGTTGTCAGTCCTGGGCATTAGTACTTTTGAGGAACTTCCCAGGTAATTCCAGGGGGCAAGGATCGATGGTAAGGAAGAACTTTTTTTTCCTAAAGACAATAGGATTTAGAGCTTGTTGAGGCCACTAGGTTGAGGGCTCTGGCTCTGGAGGCAGGAAAAGAAGACAAACCTAATCACAGAGACTGGGTCTTAGATAAACTTGGTGATTTCTTCCAGGTCCACCAGTTGCAGTCTATTCCAGGTCTTTCTCCCCACCAGCTGATAAAGCTGAGGTTCTTAGTGGACCTCCAGGAGAGGGACCTCCTTAGTTTGGGTTAAGGGACTGGACTGAACTGAGCTTAGAAGTAAAGGGCCTCAATGATTCAGGGGCTAACATCTTGGCAACATCACTGTTCCCAATAAAATTACATCCTTAATATTATTGTCTGACATAAAACCCTTCCAGGAGTCTCTAAATTGTTACAATAAGAGGAGGCTACCGACCTGGGATTTGGAGAAGATCAAACGAGCCATTTAAGAGCCCTCCTTTTTGAGTGAAATGGGCCAAGTACATTCTTTGGACAAAGTTAACCAGGAAAGGAAACCATCTGAAAGCAAACCCTGAGAATGACGGCCATGTGCAGAGAGGGGATCGTGCCTGGAACGTGATGTCGGAGGCAAGCGATGCTAATGGCCAAACAAAGATCAATTAGCTTGTGGAGCTGAGCGATTATTGGGTTTGTCACTGACTGTATCCAAGTTAGAGTTCTTTGGGGACATGTGATGGCTGTCAGTCCTCGGAATAAAGCTGTCTGAGGCTGCCGGTGCCTTTGGCTGCTTTCGGTGAGCAGATGTCACCGAATGCAGTTCAGTCTCATTTCCATACAAGTAGCCCAGACCCTGCCCCCGGCAACCTTTGCGCAAGAGCCTTCGCTTCCCCAAAATGCCCAGCACGGTGGTTCCAGGTGAGAATGGATGCAAGCTGCAGGGATGGCTTCTAAAACTGACTTCCGGTGAGGGAATAAATAAACCACCTCATCGATCCTACAGGTTTCACATGGCTACCATGTGGTCCCTTGTAGTCCTACTTTTTTTCTGGGACAATATAAAGAATCTTATATTCAGTCATATAAAATATTGGTCAAGCGTCTATTTTGGGTAGAAGACTTTTTTTCCCCAGTGCTGAGGAAGGAACGGTAAGCACAACAGGCTTCTGCCCTCAGAGTGCTTCTAGTCTAATGGAGACAGAAAATAAGCAGGCATTACAACAAATAAATAAAATTTCAGTAAGCATCAAAGCTCTGAGGAAAATTGTATAGGGTGACCTGAGTGCCAAGAAGTCAGCACAAGCAATAATAGAAAACAGGGAAATTGGAATTCATCAAAATTGAAAACTTTTTGCTGTCGTGAAAGTGATGCAGTAAAAAAGACAAATAATGCCCCTCCCCATGTTTTTTAAGAAAAGGGGGCAAGGACATGAATAGATATTTCTCCAAAGCAAATATACAGATGACCAATAAGCACAGGAAAAGTGGTTCAACATCCTCAGCCACCTGTCGGACCCAGTTCAAAACCACAATGAGATACCACTTTGCACCCACTAGGACGGCTGTAATAAAAGACAGATGATAAGTAGGCAAGGATGTGGTGAAACTGGAGCCTTCCTTAATATGCTGTTGGTAAGAATGTAAAATGATATAGTGAATGAAATAGTGTGGTAGTTCCCCAAAAGTTAAATATAGAGTTGTCATATGACCCAGAAGATCTGCTCATGTAGTAAGTTCAAGAGAAATGAAAACATATGTCCACACAAAAACTTATATATGGATGTTCATAGCAGCATTATTCATAGTAAGTAAAAAAAGTGGAAACAACCCAGGTGTTCATCAACTGAGGAACAGATAAACACAATGTGTATATCTATACAGTGGAATGTTAGTTGACAATAAAAATAACGAAGTGCGGTTATGTGCTACAACATGGATGAACCTTGCAAACACGTAAGAAGATGCTCACAAAAGGACACATATTGCCTGACGCCATTTATGCAAAACGTCCCAAAGACGTGAATCTGCTGAGACAGAAAGTAGATTATCGGTTGCCTGGGGATAGTAGAAGGAGGTAGAGCAAGGGGGGTGACTATTAAAGGGTACAGAGTTTTTTCGGGGAAGGAGGGATAAAAATGTTCTAAAGTTGTGGTGAGGGTCGCACAACTTTGTGAAAATACTAACAACCATTGAACTGTATATTTATTTTTTTAATTTTTTTAAGAGTTTTTATTTTTTATTTATTTGACAGTGAGAGAGACAGTGAGAGAGGGAACACAAGCAGGGGGAGAGGGAGAGGAGAAGCAGGCTTCCCGCGGAGCAGGGAGCCCGATGTGGGGCTCAATTCCAGGACCCTGGGATCACAACCTGAGCCGAAGGCAGACGCTTAACGACTGAGCCATTCAGGTGCCCCAAACTGTATACTTTAAATAGGTAAATTGTATGGCATGTAAATTATATCTCAATAAAGATCTTATTGAAAGGAGGAGGAGGAGGAAGCCAAAGCCTCTGCCACCAGCCACAAAAGGATTAAGGATTTGGAAGAAGCATTCTGTGCAGAGAAAAAAGCTCTAGCTTTTCTGTTCCATATTTTATGGTATAATAAAAGAATATGGGTTTTGTACCAGGCATATCCCAGTTTGAATACTATCCCCACCATTTATCATGACTAGCTTCTCTAAAAAAATTTTTAAGCTTTCTTTTTTTGAGAATGTACTATGTATTAGATATTGTGCTAATGGATTTGCATGCTTTGATGTAATTTCATCCTTGTAAATACCTTGGAAGAAGGCGATACTACCGCCCTGTCGCGGGAAGTTGAGACTCAGAGTAGCTTTAACCATCACACCATGCTGAAGGAACAACCTGAGCTGAGCACATCACCCTTTGGCTGTTATGCCTCTCATTTATGGAATGGAGATAATATTTCCCATATGCCGGTCCCATAGATTGAGAACCCATGTGTCCCTAACTAGCCCTGTGCCTAGAATTAATTCAAAAGTTTTCTAAAGTTTTTATATTTAAAAAAATTTATATGATTATTTATATGAATTTTTTTTTAAAGAGGAAGCTCTCTCTTTTTTTTTTTAAGATTTTATTTATCTATTTGACAGCGAGAGACACAGTGAGAGAGGGAACAGAAGCAGGGGGAGTGGAAGAGGGAGAAGCAGGCTTCCTGCCAAGCAGGGACCCCGATGCGGGGCTCAATCCCAGGACCCTGGGACCATGACCCGAGCCGAAAGCAGACGCTTAATGACTGAGCCACCCAGGTACCCCGTATATGAATGTTTTATTTCCACATTAGATTGTGAACATTTCATGTTAAATAGCTATGATTTACAGGTCTCTTAAAAATTTAACCCCACAGGGGTGCCTGGGTGGCTCAGTCGGTTAAGCGTCTGACTCTTGATCTCAGCTCAGGTCTTGATCTCAGAGTCTTGAGTTCAAGCCCTGTGTTGGGCTCCAGAGCCTACGAGGGCACGTACTGAATGGAGCACTGGGTGTTATATGCAAACAATGAATCATGGAACACTACATCAAAAACTAATGATTGGTGATTAACATAACATAATAAAAAATGATAATTAAAAAAAAGAAGAAAGAAAATTAAACCTCATGTTACACAAAACTGTTTGGCACACGTAGTGGGTTAAATAATGGCTCCTCCCCCAAAAGATATGTCCAAGTCCTAATATCCAGGCCCTGTGAATGTTACTTTATTTGGAAAAGGGTGTTTTCCTACTCCACAAAAGGCAGGTATCATTAAGTTAAAGACTCGAGATGAGATCATTCCGGGTTACCCATGTCGGACCTAAATCCAATGACAAGTGTCTCTATTAAAGAGGGGGGTGCCCGGGTGGCTCAGGCGGTTAAGTGTCTGATCTTGATCTCAGCTCAGGTAGTAATCTTAGGGTCATGAGATCGAGCCCCACGTTGGGCTCTGTGCTCGATATGGAGTCTGCTTGAGATTCTCTCCCTCTCCCCCTGCCCCCCACCCATGCACCTGCTCTCCCTCTCTCTCTCAAATAAATAAGTAAATAGAATCATTAAAAAATAAATCAATAAAGGCAGAAGAGGTGAAGATGCAGACACAGAGGCAAAGACCATGGGAAATCAAAAGCCGAAGCTGGTGTTATGCATTCACAATCCAAGAAATACCTGGAATCACCAGAAACTGGAAGAGGCAAGGAAGACTCATTCCCTAAGCTTCACTGGTTTTCATCTGTAAGTGGACCTTCATAATTGTGCTTCTGAATCCCTGCTGCTACTTTTTATTAGGACCAATGGAGAATTATTAAAAAGTGTCCTGCTTAGGTTCAGCATGACAACAGATACCCTAGCCAACCACAATCGCTATTTAAGTGGGGATGAGAGAAGAACCCATGAATCCCCCCAAAGCCTCTACCAGGCTGCCCCAAAGACACCTGGCTTTCCCCCCTTAACTGACTATGTGGCATCGATGAGTAATGTTTCCTCTGAGTCTGTTTCTTCATCTGCACACTGGGATTGGTAATTCTTAGCCCCCGGACCAGAAGAGAACTCATTGAGAAAGCTGACTTTCACATGCCTGACTTCACAAAGAGCAGGAAATGGATTTAAGTCAGCAGAATGGGTTCCATATGAGGTCAGAGAGAGAGAGGAAACAGAAGTAAGTGGCACAGAGGAGACGAGTAGTTTCTCATGATACACTTTTCCTTTTCCCACGGCTGGCAGGGAAGCTTCCTCTTGCTGGGGAGGCCAGTCTCCAGAAAACAGACCCAGTGTGTGCTCCATCCTCTGACCAGACACCCACCACTGTTCTCCCTAGAGTGGCCTTGGGCTTGGGCAAACAGTCAGACAGCTGACAAGCCTACACAGAGTTTCTGGGGAAGTGGCTTCTTCTTATTACTCGATGCTTTATTTTTATTTTTAATTTTCTTATCCATATCCTGCCCCGGGGAAGGGAGAATCCTCATGCACACTACGGTACTAAACTCATGCAATGGAACAAGCCGTAAAGAGTAGAATGTGTCATTCCTCAGTTTCTCTCGGGATGGGCTGGAATAAACACAACTATTTATTTATAATCCTTTGGACTTACATTTGGAAATACTGGTTCATCTAAGGTGTATCTCATAGGTTTCATTATCCCCAATTAATGCATCAGGATGTTGTGGGGATGTTGTGGCTTGTGCAGCATCCCACTGCTGGTACTCAACAGCGAAACATGGCTGCATGAGCATCATTGCATTAGACTCTGTCTCTGGCTTTACCTATAATTTTATAGATTAGGGGCTTAATCTTATTTCTTCTCAGAGATTTCGCCTTGAGGTGTTTTATAAGGGAACTTGGATGGTGAGAACCTAGGGTACGCATTCATTTCAATTTGGAGATTCCATTTCAAACGTCTGTGAGACTGTACAAGAATAGACTTATACTATGCTGTTGGTTTCAGGTCCGTTTACACTCACCATTTTATCTCTGGCACTTAGATCTTTTTTCTACAATATCACAGCTGCCTCCTTTCCAGCACAATCATTTCCTGTATCTGCTATGCCTGGGGAACTACATAAGGAAAGACAGAGGGGAGCACACAGAGTCTGTTCTTTCTCAAAGTTTAAGTGAACTCCCCCCAGCTGAAAACCTCAGCCCTCCACACAGGCCCACCTCTTCCCCAGCACGGCTCTGCTGCAGAAGGGTTTGTCTGGGAAGGGCCCCTAAGTCCATGTCTGTTTGGTGACAGCTGTCCAAATGCAAGAGGTGTTATGCATTTGGAGAATGAAGTTATTTGGCTGAATTGATGGTGTGTGACCATGAGTGGCAGATGTCTGTTTTTGTGCTGGGCACAACACCCTCACATTCCTTGGTTTCCAAAGCAGACATGCTGGAAAGAGAGGAATTTGAAGCCAACACCATTTCTTCTTTGTAGGAAAGACGAGTATTGTTCTGAGTGTGCAAAGTCCTGCCATGAGGGTCTCTCCATCCCTAAAGCTAGTCCCCATTTTCTGCCTTCTCTGAAAGCCTTCCTGATTTTTCTCCTTGACCTCTTCACCCATGGGAGTCCAGAGGACCAGTAGGCACTGAAGCATCCCCCTTACACAGAGAAGAAACCACATCTCATCAGAGCCTTCCGTGTTGAATCTGCCCGAAGTGGAAGCTTCCCTTCAGAGCTGCAGTATCTGCCTTGGCCTGATACAGGCAGAATGGACTGTCCCATGGGTTCTTCTGGGTAGAGTTGTATTCACAAGGGACAGGGGCCAATGGAATCAAATGTCATTAAAATCTTACCATCAGGGCACATGCTCCATGTTCAGCACATCTTTCCAACAAGCTGGGTTATAATATATGGTCAGTACTGTTGCCTACAGGGTTTCTCTCTCTCCTATTATGCCCCAAACTCACATCTTGAAGTTTACATATTCTAACCAATGAGATGAAAATGCACAAACATGCTCAGGCGAGGAGAAAGGAGTGATGTGTGCTGGAGAAGGTCAGAGATGCCCAGAGTAAGCTTGCTGTTTCAGCCTCACAGAAGCATAAAGAAGGAGAGAGAGCCATAAACACATGTATGACCTTCATCGTGTATGACCTCATTAGAAAACAAGACCCAATCAGTGTCCTTGACTTTAACCGTACATCATTAGCATTTCTTTCTTTTGAAAAAGAATGAGGTCGGGGTTAGGAGAAGTGGGTGTCTGTCCCCACTACCCTACCTGACCAAGCATTTTAGTCTTACACTTGGCCCCCTTTTCCAGGTTCTTACTGACATCATCAAAGGGATATAAAAAGAGGAGAAAAATCTGCATTAGCAGCAGATCTAGGGGAGAGTGCCATCCGTGGGCAAGGTAGTCAAGGAATTTCTCCTAGAGTACCAAAGGAATCAAAATGAATGGGCTCAAGAAAAGCCAGTCGAAATCTCCTCCCTAAAATTACAGTAGAAAATACATAGAAAGTATCTTGCAAAACTCAATCATCATCAGCTGGTTTGGGAGGACACTGACTGGGGGCTGGAAGGCATCTGAGAAACACTGGACTCTGAATCTTTTCCCATTGCTTTCAAACTTTGCAGAGAGTGAGCAGAGCACCAGGAAAGAGGCCAGTGGTTACCACACTGTGTGCCTGGGATGGAGACAGGCCAAACAGAAGAGGTCAGATTCTAGGTGATGGCTAGTTTGGGAAGTTGCAGAGAATACCAGTATGATGGATGAATGATTGGACGGCACAACTCTTCATGTGTCTTCTGAGAATATGTGATTAAATGAATTAAGCCTAAGTTAATTCACTCTATATCCAAGTTCTAGACTCTGGTGCTCTAGGGATTCTGATCAGCTGTTCCAAGGGAACGACAGGGATATATACCAGAAATAAGCTTTCAGAGAGAGTGAGGGACTAGTATCAGTTATAACCCAACAAATTACACATAGCTGAGCACACACTGCACACTAGGTCAGGAAACTCTCAAGATAAAGAACAGATCATCACATTTTAGAGGGACTCAAAGTCAGGTAGGGAAGAAAGACACTTAATCTCAGGTACAGTGTGATTAAATGCTATAATAGACCATTGCTTAAAGTGCTTAGAAATATAGATGAAGGGTAATTAATCTGCCTCAAGGAAAGCTACAGAGAGAAAATGATTCTTTAACTGGGCCTTGAGTATTAACTCAGGGTATTAACCAGTCAGGCAATTGTGAGAAGAAAGCAAATAATCTGCTCTGGTTAGAACATGGGGTGAGGGAAGAGAATGGTCAGTCACTGACATGGGAAGGTTGGATGCAACCACGTTTGGATGACATGTTGAAGAATTTGTACCTCATTCTGCAGGAATTGGGGAGCCATTCAATCCATTTCTTAGAAACATCATTTGGGCAACAGATGTTTCTGGCAATAGAGTCCAAATGGATTGAAAATTCTAAGCAAGATGGTAGAGTGAGTGCATCAGAGATCTCTACCCTCCGAACCAAACACATAGAAATGAGCAATAAAATGTTTTGAAAATAAAAAATATATAGACGTGCAACCAATAAGCAAACAACAACAACAATAACAAGAATCTCTTCCTCCCTAAAACTTTCCAAAAGACTTCCATGGACCAAAAGTACAGAGGAAGCCCACAGTATTAAGTGGAGGCCATGCCATTCACCTTGGAAGAGACAGGAATGTACCTTCCTATAGGAAATGGGGGCTGAATGTTGGCCCATGGTGGGAGTGAGGATCCTGTCTCTCTGCCCCCAACCAGGGGCTGGAATTGTGTACCTGACCCAGGCAAATCAGCATAACAGAAGGGGGAAGTGTGTGGTCTTTAGAGCCAGTCTTCATGGGGTTCCCAACAATGGGACCTTAGACAAGTTACGTATCCTCTCTGTGCCTCAGTTTCTCCATCTTTTTTTTTAAAGTTTCTCCATCTGTAAAATGGAGATATTGATAGCATCTTCTTTATAATTCTTTTATGGAGATTAAATGCATTAAGTATGTAAGTAGTTTACACCTTACTGGAACGTAGTACGAGCTTCCTAAGTGCGGGCCATCAACAGGGAAAAAGCTGGGAAAGCTCCGCCAGCCTGTCCAGGGTTGTGTCAAGAAACAATTTGCCTTTGGTGGTGGGAGGAAGTGGAGGAACTGAGACTAGACTGTACTACATACTGTTGGTGGTGTATCCATTCTGGTTCCTAGTGATCACCATCCAAGATTCCAAAGATCTCAAAAGACACTCAAAATGAATAGGAATGGAACTGCATAACTTATCCGTCTTGCATAACTAAAACCTTGTACCCATTGACCAACATCCTCCTATTTAATGTACAGTGATGTGACTAACAGTACTGTATTGTATACTTGAAATTTGCTAGGAGGGTAGATCTTAAGTGTTCTCAGCGCGCGCACACACACACACAGAAAATGAAAAGAAAGAAAAGAAAATAAGACAACTATGAAGGTAATGGGTATGTTGATTGTGGTGATTATCTCACAATGTATACATATATCAAAACATCAAGTTGTTCATCTTAAATATATATATATTTTTTAATTTGTCAGTTATACTTCAATAGAACTGGAAAAGAAGCTAGTAGGAATAATAATTATTAACCATTCTCTGTTCCATGCAAGCTAATGAAGATTAACAGGTCCTTTCATGTTCTGTGCTTTGAGATTCTTACAGCAAAAATGTTATATGATCCGGGCGCCTGGGTGGCTCAGTTGGTTAAGTGACTGCCTTCGGCTCAGGTCATGATCCTGGAGTCCCTGGATCGAGTCCCGCATCAAGCTCCCTGCTTGGCAGGGAGTCTGCTTCTCCCTCTGACCCTCCCCCCTCTCATGTGCTCTCTCTCATTCTCTCTCAAATAAATAAATAAAATCTTAAAAAAAAATGTTATATGATCCTAAAGCAGAGATTTTTAATCATTTTTTGTGCTGTGGGCCCACAGAACCTGTAAACTCCTTCTCAAAACAATGTTTTTAAAGGCATAAAGTAAAATATATAAAGGAAACTATAGTGAAATACAGTTATCAAGATACAAAAAGAAACCCAAATCTGAAATATGGTAATATATGTGCTTTTAATTAACACATTAAATAAAAATGATCCAACAGTTGGCCTACTAACTACCTTAATTTCAAGGTGAGGAAAAGCATAAATAATATGTTTATACACCTGCAACAACAGTAAAATGAAATGAAAATATCTGTGATTTTTATTAGTGATAAAGGCAGGGATATGAGTAAGAATTATATTCGGAATTTAAATATTCACCTTTAGCTTAAGAATCAAGTCCCACATAAGGCTTTCATGAAATTATTTCCAGTGTGGACCCGACAGATTCTCTGCATCTGATAGCGGTTGGAGATGTCCCATAACTACAGAGAAGGTGATCAATAAATATTTATCAATGAGTGAATGAAACTGATCTACCAGAGAAGCAAGCAAAGGAAAGTATTCTCTCCCACCCATGCATTCCCTGTTTGTCCTCCTCCTTATTCCTTTTCACCGCACAAATATTCAAGTATTTATTGGGCAGCTCCATGAATGACATCATCCTGGGATCTGTGGATGACACCATGAATGAATGAGATGTGCATCTGGCCCTAAAAGAGGACATAACCTGGAAGGTATGATGGGAACCCAGAAAAACCTCGCTTGTTTTCAGCATGGGACTATTTTTTTTATCGATTGCCTCTTTTTTCCTTGAGAGCTTCTATAACACCTGGGAAGCCATCAAGACGAATTTCAAAGTTGGCAATAATGAAAGAACAGCCAGGTTGCAATATCTGAAAAAGAAACCTGTCACACACAGGGCTTGTTCAAACCACACAATTTGCCAAGCTGACTTTGGAAGAAGTAGGTCAGTTTGCAGAGTGAGCTGCCATAAGATTCTGCAAACAGCTGCCGGAGCTGGAACCTACGTTTGCTAGGGGAAAAAAAACACAGATGGGACCTCTTTAAAATATTTCATATAGTGGTGCTTGCTATTGAAATTTTTGAAGATTGTTTTACAAGATGTTTCCCTACTGACTTAGGGAGAAATTAGGTCACTTCGCCCACATTTGATAACATCAAAGTGGGTGTGCAAAGTTCTTCTCGATGTTACCACTAGACTTTCCATAGACCCTACTCTGCTGTTGGTTGAAGGAAGCTGCTCCTGAAGTACAGATGTGGTACTGGTTGGTTGTAGAAGAGATCTTTCCTCCTGTCACAGTGGTCCCTGGCCTGTCAAGTTCATGTCCACAGCAGAGCAGATAATCCTCCCTACTTTCCATTATCCTGGTAGGGAAGTCCAGGATGTAGACTCGGGGTTGACAAACTGTGGCCCGAGGGCCAACTGCCTGTTTTTACCATGGGCTGACTTAATTCAAACTTACCTCTACTCTTTTCATCTTAAACCCTATAAAGATGCCAGAGGGCATTAAAATCTGCTCCGTCGAAAAAGTTTTTTATGTTGTTGAAGGTACAGGTGAAATAAGACAGGTCCATAAATAACTATAGCACAAAGATCAAAGTTGTAGGAGAGAGACAGAGAAAAATACTTTGGGAGCTCAGTGTGGGAAAAACTACTTTAGACTTAGGGAACAGAAAAGCTTTACAGAAAAAAAGAGGTATTTAATCCAGGCTTTGAAGCATGAATAGAATCTGAACAAGAACCTTATGAAAGGGATCAGAATCACAGATCCCATATGATCTGTGAGGACCTGGGAAAATCACCCAATGTCTTGGATCTTCCACATTCACCTATCTATGCATCCAATAAAGATTTGTTAATTCTCTGCTAAGTCACAAGCATGGGATTATGGAGATCAAAACATAGGGATGTAACTCCTCTTCTCTCAATTTCCAAGGTCTTGCTGAAAATGACCCAACAAGTATACAAAGACATCTCTAAGGGCAAGGAGGGAAGATGGCATGCATATGTTACAAACTTCAAGGGATTTCTCCTAGACTTAGAGAAGTAGGACCACATTACAAGTGTGGTGGTTAATTTTATGTGTCAACTTGACTGAGCTAAGTGATATCTAGACTGCTGGTAAAACATTATTTCTGGGTGTGTCTGTCACGGTGTCTCTAGAGGAGATTAACATTTGAATCAGTAAACTGAGCCGAGAAGATCCGCCCTTACCGATGTGGGTGAGCATCATTCAATCTGTTGAGGGTCCAAATATGGCAAAAAGGCAGAGAAAGGGTGAATTCTTTCTCTCTCCTCTTGAGCTGGGACATCCATCTTCTCCCACCCTTGGCCATCTGAGCTCCTGGTTCTCAGGACTTCAGATCCTGGGACTTACACCAGCTGACCCCCTTTCTCAGGCCTTAGGGCTCTGACTGAATTACATTCCCAGCTTTCTTGGTTCTCCAGCTTGCAGATGGTGTATCGTGGAGCTTCTCAGCCTTCATAATCGTGTGAGCCAATTCCCATAATAAATCTCCTCTTATATCTCTCTATATATCCTATTGGTTCTGTTTCTTTAGAGAGCCCGACTAATATAGGAAGGCAGAGAAGGCCACGAGAGATGTGGAAATTTAGAAGAACACTATGCTGCTCTTCAAATGTGGGGAGGTGATGTCTAGGGGAAAGGATAAGCCATGGTATGTAGGGGAAGTACTACACATGAATTTCATTCATCAGTCAAGAGGCAGCTGCTTCCATGGTCAATGGTAACATCCAACAGGAAGCCGGAAAACAAGCCTCCTCCATGACATGGTATGATTTCCCTGATTGAGTGGCCAGTATCACTGGAAAAGTCAGTAGAGCCACAGTATCTACTTGAATCAGAGGTCAAGTTTCATAGAATATAAAATAAATATATAAAATATATAATTGGTGCCTAGCTCAGTAGCTTTACCAAATACAAAGAAAAAACGAGGCAGAGAGCTCCTATAGCTCCTGGACTCCTATCCAGTCCAAACCAATTCATAGAATCCGTTAGATCTGTAACTGATAATGAAAAAAATTAATGCTATACAAGCGTCCAGGTGGACAGTAAAGAACTTATGGAGATCTCTCACACTATCTTTCACAAATATTAGGCAAGAAATACCTTCATCAAGGCTAAAAAATAAGATAAAGAAACAACTTGAGTCCCCCAGAAAGATATTTCAACATAAAAGAGGAAAGAAAATATAGGGGCACCTGGGTGGCTCAGTTGATTAAGTGATTTTGGCTCAGGTCATGATCTCAGGGTCGTGGGATCAAGCCCCGTGTTGGGTTTCGCAGTGGGCATGCAGTCTACTTAATATTCTCTCTCTCTCCCTCTCCCTCCCTTACCCCCCCTTTTCCTTTCTCTCTAAAAAAAGAGGGGGAATATAGATTCAAAAGAAGATATTTTCCAAAAAAATAAGTTTTAAAACATTTTAGATAACATGTATTTTCTACTGTCTATGAAGTCAAAATAGAAAAATAGGATATCACAGTAGTCTATGATGAAAAGTTGTAGCGTGAGATAAAGAGAAGATATAAGGAAACCAATAATGCAGAATTTTAAATTACATTAGAAAACTAAATCAGTGGTATTTAGGGAGCTCTAGAATGCAGAATCCAAGAAAAGGCAATGAAAACAATGAGGGAATTTTAAAGCTTATGTCTAGAGGAAAGAGAATAGAGATTCATGATGTTATTTGTTGGGAGAAAAAGAAGGGAATGAATGTTATATAATAATCAAAGACAGGGCGCCTGGGTGGCTCAGTTGGTTGGGCGTCTGCCTTCGGCTCGGGTCATGGTCCCAGGGTCCTGGGATCAAGCCCCGTGTAGGGCTCCCTGCTTGGCAGAGAGCCTGCTTCTCCCTGTGCCTGCAGCTCCCCCTGCTTGTGCTCTCTCTCTGTCAAATAAATAGGTGGAATCTTTTAAAAAAAAAATAACCAAAGACAAAATTGAATACAACACTCCTGAACTGAAGAAAGAACCAAACCAACCAGTGTACTGGTTTCAGCTAGTTGTGGGCAAAACAGAAAGAAATGAACTCTGAACTATCTTCATACTTCATTTAAGGATAAAGAAAGAATTCTAGGAGTGTAAAGTTTGTATAAAAATGGTTACCTATGAAGGCAGGTCATGGGGTTGGCAGGGCATTTTTTTTTTAATGTGTCCCTCATGTTCCCTTTCCTTTCCTCATTCTTAAAAAAGAAGACATCTGTCTAGGCTCAGAAGTTCATAAAAATACCACGTAGGGGCACCTGGGTGGCTCAATCAGTTAAGCAGTTGCCTTCGGCTCAGGTAATGATTCTGGGGTCCTGGGATCAAGCCCCGAGTTGGACTCCTGGCTCAGCGAGGAGTCTGCTTCTCCTTCTCCCTCGGCACCTCCCCCCTGCTCATGCTCTCTCTCTCTCAAATTAATTAATTAATTAATTAATTAATTTTTTAAAATACCACATAAAAACTTTTTTTCCTGTTTATTTTTGTGGTATCTAAATCCCATCCATCCATCCAACAAATATGTATTGAGCACCTAGTCAGTGCCAAGTAGTGTTCTAGACTGCAGATATATCTGCAAACGGAAGAGACTACGGACAATAACAAATACAATATATTGTGTGTGAGAAGTGCTATGCAAGAAAAACAAAGCAAACTAAAAGAACAGAGAGTGGAGGAGAGAACAAAGAGCTCTTCCCTAAGAAGCTGGCCTTTGCACAGGAACCCAAATCAATCGAGGAAACAATCCAGGCAAATATGATGGGGAAGAAGGAACTGTAAGTACAAACGACTTAAACTGAAATGTGCTTGTCTGGGGCATTTGTAGAAGAGCAAGAGACCAGTTTGGCTGAAGCAGAATGAGTGAGGGGAGAGGGCTTAGGATAGGAACTCAGACACAGGTAGGTAGAAGTTAGACCATGAGGGCTGTGAGACAATGTAAGGAGATAGAATTTTATTTCATTTTATTTTTTTAAAGGTTTATTTATTTATTTGAGAGAGAGAGCGAGCAGGGGGAAGGGGCAGAGAGAGAGAGGGGGAGAGAGAAATTCAAGCAGACTCCTTGCCGAGCTTGACCCTGACCTGGGGCTTGATCTTACTATGAGATCATGACCTGAACCAAAATCACGAGTCAGAGGCTTAACCAACTGAGCCACCCAGGGGCCCCAGGAGATTGAATTTTATAGCTGAGCGAGATGGGGACCAACTATAGCATTTTGAGCAGAGGAGTGACATGATCTGACTAACTTTTTAGAGGAATCTCAGTGGCTGCTGTGTGAAAGATATGGGAGGCAGGCAAGGGGAGCAACAGGAGACCATTAGGGAGCCATTGCAAAGGTCCAGGAGGGAGATAATGGTGGGTGGGAGCTGATAAGTGTTTCCCAAATCTCCAACTAAAGTCAGAGTGCAGAGCTCCTTCTGTCAAATCCTCAGTTTCTATTCAACTCCTTCCTCATGAACCACTATCCTCTAAAGTGACATCTTCCTTCTGTCCCCACTGCCAGGTTCCACACATCTCTGAACTGAAATTCTACTGATAAACCAATGGTTGCTGTCAAGTGATGCTACTAGATTCTTACTATCTTCACTCCTGGAGCTTTTCTCATAGAGGGAACACCTCCACAAATTCAACCCACTTCAAGTCTCCTCTCAGATTTGCCCACTCTATCTGAATGTGGAAATATGCTGGGCGGTTCATAAAGGGTGGTTGACCGGTTGTCTGATCATTACAGCCATCTGTCTCTGAACCAGGAGAGATGCTGGGCTGTTAAAAAGTTACTTTACTTTTTTTTGGTGTTCTTGCTTTCATGAATCAACAGGAACAGAAATCCAAGCAGGTCTTATGTTTTACTAATTCAGGTCCAAAATTTACCCTATAACTGAATTAAATTCTTCCCAGATGTGGGGCATTACAGATTTTCTCAACCCTCTCTTTCTCCTGTAAATAGTCATATTCAGTTTTTGTTTTTGTTTTTGTTTTTTTGTAGTTTTTAGAGAGAAGAAAGGAGAGCCAGTACCTAAAGCTGTTAGCCATTCACCATTTTAAAACAGATGTTCCTGAGACTGTACTTACCAGTACTGAGTTAGATAATAGAGTGTATCCCACTGCAGTAAGGGACTACAAGAATGGCAGCAATTATCACTGTTACAAGCATTTTCACAACAGAATGAGTTTTCAAAACAGGAATTAGACATACATGACTAATTAATTAGGGAATGTAGTTTGTATCACGTGGTCCACTAGACTTATAACAAAATCTCTATTTCCTACAAACTCACGGGGATCAAAGTTGTTGTGTAGACCAGAGACACACACTTGCTTTGCTTTAGGTTGGCTGTGCTTTGTAAGTGGCATTATTTTGTTTATGCTTGGTTGTTGTACATCAATCAAAACTTCAAACCCAAGGTCAGGGATGATAGAGGAACACAAGAAATAGCTGAGTATGTAGAATGAAGAACATATAAGGAAGTGTTTAGGCCTGGTTGTGTCACTTTTGATTTGGCACTTTTGCTTATAATAACAAAAATACACTCAAAGCATTATTCTTTACATCCCTGAAGGACAAAAAAAAAAAAATGTTGTAAATCTAAAACTCTCTAGCTCCGTGATTACTTTTTTCCCCAATGGACTTTACATTTACAATGCATTTTTGAAATTTTATAATGTGTTTAAAACAAAGGATTTCAGTTGTAGGAAAACATACTGTACATTGTTCTAGAACTTCTCGCCAACATAATAAAACAAGAAAATGGAAATTATCAGTATATATTTGGAAAAGCGGAGGCAAAGTTGTTATTTTTAAATAAGAGGTAAGTCTACCTTAAAACCCCATGAAAATCAACTTTAAAAATATTAGGATTAATATGAAAGTTCAATAATGTGGCCAAACACAAGACAAATATTAAAAAAAAAAAGACCTTCATATATGCCTGAAAAAATTGAACTGTGCCATTCATATGATGACCTAAAAATAAAATGTCTAGGAATAAATTTAACAAATAGGAGTAGAATTCTTAAAGGAAGAATTGGTCTTGATAAAGGAAGACCAAAAGAAACAAAGTCAGATAATGAAGAGACATACCAAGTTCTTGGGTAGAAAGATGGAATTTCAAAAAGATTTCTATCTAATTTCCTGAAATTAGTCTAAAATTTAGGGCTATCCCGATACAAACACCTGAATTGTTTTTAGAGCCTAGGAGATTGACAAAGTAATTCAAAAGCTCATTTGTAGGAAGATTTAGGACTACAGCCAAGAATATTTTGAAAAAGAAATGCAATGTGATATAATTTAGGTATTAAAGTGTATGATGGAGGGGCTCCTGGGTGGCTCAGTCGTTAAGCGTCTGCCTTCAGCTCAGGTCATGGTCCCAGGGTCCTGGGATCGAGCCCCACATCGGGCTCTCTGCTTGGCAGGAAGCCTGCTTCTCCCTCTCCCACTCCCCCTGCTTGTGTTCCCTCTCTCGCTGTGTCTCTCTCTGTCAAATAAATAAAAATCTTTTTAAAAAAAATTTAAAAAAATAAAGCATATGATGGAGACATACACTATTGAAACAGTATCGTGCATATAGAGACCCACAGAGCTTTTTTTTTTAACGGAACAGAAAGCTTAGAAATAGATTTAAGTACAAATAAGTATTTATTACAAAAGGATGTTAGCATTTTAAATGAGTAACAAGATGATAGATTATTCAGCAAATTACTCTGAGGCAAATGGTTAACTATTTGTAAACAAAATTTCAATTCCTAATGAATATTGTGCATCAAAATAAATCCCAGATAGATTAAGGCATTAAATGAAAAAAGTTAAAACATAAGGCTGCATGAAGAAAGTGTTGGTAAATATGTAATATAAAATTTAGTTAGAGATGGTCTTCCAGAGTCTAACACTATTTCAGTTTACTAATAACTCCATACCAGCTGTTAGATATTTTGAATATCACTTCTATTGGAGATTCACATATAGTTGAGGTGGTCAGTGACCTGGTTAGTCTAGGTTTCAGAACATTATTTATGAGAGAGACGGAGAAGCTCCCCAGAAAGTGATTCAATCATTGGGAAAATATCAAGTATGATCAACGTGACCCAGTATCTAGGCATATTGATTAGCGTTAAGGCTTGCATGGGATCCAGTATGTTGGCGATCACCAGATTTTGTCCCTATGTAGCCATGTGGACTGATTATTAGGGTCTGAGTAGAGACACCTGTGCATAAAAACTGGAAGAGTCTGTTTCACTGAAATTTACAAAATATTGTGACATCAGCAACCCCACTTTGGTACCATTTATAACAGAATGAAACACAAAGTGGATGTGTGTGTGGGAGGGGAATTGATAGATATGTTTTCAGTCAGGCTAGACTAGAGGAATCTACAATAATAAATGATCCCAAATCTCAGTGACTTATAACAACAAATGTTTATTTCCTACTCTCGTGATATGTCCATCATTGCTCAGCTGCAGTTCTGAGTTCTACCACATCTTTATCCAGGAGTCAGACTAATAGAGCAGCCTCTATTGGGGGTCATTCCAGCTCCCGTGGCACAGGGAAAAGAAACATGGTAACCGCACACTCTTTCAGAGTTCCCTTCGGAAGCGACACTTCCAGAAGCGACATTTCATTGGCCTACGTGAGCCATGTGACAAAGCTTGATGTCAATGGACTGAGGAGGTACAACCCTCCCAGGAGGTGGGGTATCATTTGGCAGAGGAAAGCAGAGGAACATTTGGTGGGTCATTAATTCAATCTAACACAGCCATCATCTCAAAGATGACCTTGTTGCCCTGGAGCCAAGGAGGTCCTAGACACTCCTAGTCCATTTAGGAAATTGCCCTCTGGCCCCAGACCCAGCAAGACCCCAAGTTTTTCTAGAAGCCATCAGCTTGTTCTTCCCTTTCTGAGGTGCACGCTCAGCCAGTGGAGCAGATGTTGGCTGCCAAGGTGGTGCCAGGCCCCAGTGTGATGGACAGCTCCTCTGTTTTGTTTACTCTTCCAGGCAGGGTGATAAATTCTCCTCCTAATCAGGTTCAGTGTTTCTCACTCTCCGATGCACCAACCCTGCTAATGAATGATTCACTGAAGTTAGTGGCTAAGAACAGCATGCTGTACCCTGCTCTGCCTTTGTTATGCAAAGTCATGCCCTCACTATCTCCCAAACACAAAACCAAGTTCCCGAGGATGGCGTGGATAGATGATGGAGTGTACAACAGCCTCCGGTAATTTGTTCACAGTAATTCAGGCCAGTATATTCTGTCAAGTCTGCTACTGAATACATTTGGTTTCACTTGCTTGTGGGACAATGGAGCTTGGAGGGGGCCCTCTGAGGTTGATCTGCAAATAAAACCCCAAGAGTTCCTGAGCTGTCAGTCCAAGAGACTTCACAGAGCTAGTGTTCTGAGTCTTCCCACTGGGTCCAGAGAAGCCTCGACTCTAGGGGGAATCCCAGGAGGTAACTCCACAGGAACCCCAGCCCTTGATTGACTCAAGCCGGGGAGAGAAATTAAACTGAACACAGAATGGAGAGATTTGCTTTTCTTTTCCATCCAGGCCACGCATTCCTCTCCCCCACCAAATTCATATTAAAACAAAGACCAGTCAAAAAGAGTTGGCATCCGAGAACCCTAGTGAGTGGGGCACAGAAATGCCCCTGGCTGGGTGGCTGATTCTCTTGGGGGCAACAGTATAACCCAATGTTGTGAATATGTAAGGGGTCTGAGGATGCTATTTGGGAAAGTGTTTGTACCCACGGCGATGAGGAGGGAGCCCTACAGTAAAAGTACAAATAAAGCACAAAATCAACTGGGTGGAAGAGCTGTGCTCACACAAACTGATTCTTTTGCCACCTATAACCTGAGAATTAAGAGCCCATTTCACCTGATGGGCAGGCTAAGTCAGAGTGCTCCTCCTGGTCCTCACCTGGAGCCCCGGTACAGCCTTGCACGGTCAGGGGCAACACTGAGAATAACTGGCAGGAAGACTGGTGCTCTCTGGACATCAGCTGCCCAGCTGGTACAACATTCAGGACGTGTCCTTGGGAGAAAATCCATCAGGGTCAGCCTTGGTGTTGGTGACAAAAAAACATGCTGAAATTAACTAACCTGCACCGGCAAGGAAAATGCATTTTTAGAACTTTGCCATAAGCACCGAATGAGCCCGCCAGAGAGACGAGGAAAGAATGTCGATACAAATGTGCAGGGCTATAGCTAATTTACTTTCCACCTGGGCTACCTTGGTCAAGGATAAGTAAGGGGAATAGTTATTTTAAGTGCCGTGGGTAAAGATACCAGCCTAAAAACTTGAGAATGCAAGAGATATCTTTTTTTGTGTGTTCTACAACAATCTCTCTCCCCAAGTCTCTGGTCCCCCATCAATGGCATTAGAAAACCTAACTAACTCCAATTCTTCCTATGGCGTACCCTCTCTCAGGGTAGGGTTTTGATGTTATGCTGCATGAAGGCATCAGTGAGATGGATTTTAGGCTTTCACTTTCAGGTCTTCACAGTGTTTTGCTTCCCATGGGGCCCTTTGGATTCAGGGGCTCTTTGCTACTTTGTTTTCATGCTCAGAGTGAGGTTGCCCCTGGTCCCACCTGCCTATTCACACCATGGATCCTGTATCAGTCTGGGTTCTCCAGAGAAACAGAAACAAACAGGATATATAAAGATGCACAGAGAAAGATGTATTATAGGGGATTGGTTTACACAATCATGAAGGCTGAGAAGTAGTAGGATCTGTCACCTGTAAGCCAGAGGCTCAGGGAAACCAGTGGTGTAACTCCAGCACCCAGCTGAAGGCCTGAGAACCAGGGGAGCCGATGTCTGAGCATCCCTCAGCCCAGTCAATGACACGTAAAAGTAACCATATATTGGGGCGCCTGGGTGGCTCAGTTGTTTGAGTGACTGCCTTCGGCGCAGGTCATGATCCTGGAGTCCCAGGATCGAGTCCCGCATCGGGCTCCCTGCTCAGAGGGGAGTCTGCTTCTCCCTCTGACTCTCCCCCCTCTCATGCTCTATCACTATCTCTCTCAATAAATAAATAAAAATATTTAAAAAAATTAACAATATATTATGTATATCTGTATCTGTATCTGTATCTATAGCTCTAGGATGCCGGTATCTGTGTCTACATAGTCGACCTCTAAATCTGTAACTATGTATCTATCTATACGTGAGTGTTTGTGTATTCTTTTAAACATACAGTTGACCTTTGGATTTGTGTGACATTTTTTCTTTTAACAGACATAGCATAGTACTGTACACACAACATTACTGCAACTTAATTTTTCAATTAACAATATGTGTAGAAGATAGTCCCAGAGAGACACATATAAATCTACTTGGTTTGCTTAATAGCTGGATGGCATTCTATTGCATGGATATTCCATGGTGTGATTAACTGTTCCGCCGCTGCTGTAGATTTCATTCATCTCTATTGATATGTATCTCTTTGTGTCCATGTATTATTTCTCTAGATATCTACCCAGGTTTCTTGGTAAAGGGTTTCTTGGTAGATGCATTTCTTAAAAGAAAAAAATATACCGTGGAATTGCTTTCTAGAAAAGTTTTACCAAATCGATATTCTACCAACAGTGCATGGAAAGGCTCTTCAGCATGCACTTCGATTGCCTCAACTTTACTCTTCTACTGGGGGAAAAAAACATGAAATGTCTTTGTTGTTTTATTTTCCATTTTCTAGATTACTAGTAAGATTAAACATCTTTCCATTTGCAATTCTTTTTGTGCATTGTCTGTTTATATGGTCTGCCCAATCTTCTATGAAGTGTTAGCAGTTTTGTCTTATTAATTTTTGAGAAATCTTGATATATTTGGGTATCAATCCTTTGGTTATTTTTTTCCAGCTTTATTGAGATATGATTGACATAGGTAGGACATGGTGTAAATTTCAGGTGTGCATCATGTTGATTTCATGCACTTAGCTACCACAAGATGTTACCACCCCGGCATTAGCTAACACCTCTGGCACATATTTTCATATGTTTTAATGTAACTAATTAGTGGTCCTTTCATTTCGGCTTGAAGAGCTCTCTCTTTTCAGCATTTCTCGTAAGGCAGGTCTAGTGGTAATGAACTCCCTTGGCTTTTGTTTGTCTGGGCAAGTCTTTACCTGTCCGTTTGGGAAGGGTAGCTTTGCCATGTATATTTAGCTTTTCAGTTCATCTAGAATTTACCTTTTGAGTCTGAGAAAAGGTAGGTGTCTGCTTTTTTTTTCTTTCCAAAGGGATAAATAAATACTATTTGTTGAATAACTCATTCTTCTCTACCATTTTGAAAATGCTGCTTTTATAATATACTGAACCGCCCACCTCCCCCATACCCACATGAGACTTTTCTAGGCTCTCTATTCTACTCCATTGATATGTTTGGCTATCTTGGTACCAAAACACATTGTAATAGGTTGTAGCATTTGAGGAGGATTTCCTGGAGCTTTGAGGTACCAAAGGGAATCTCCATTCGTGTAACTGAGAAAAGGACTGGCCTCTCTCATACATGCTAGATCTCTCCTTGGGAACTCTGACTCATCCCTTTCCTCCTTTCTGAGGTTAGGAGAAAGAAGCTTGTGCTTACCTCTGGAAGAGCTTCTGGCTTTTCCATAGCTCGATGATTGGCCTAAATTTGCTAATAATCCCAGAAAGAAGGGAGAAAATTTCCCTCATCTTCTCTGTCTAGGTCTGCCTCTCAAATCCTCATGTGGCTCAGCCCTTCCCAGGATGACTGTCCACGCTGGGCCAACTCCATCTTATGCATGTGAGCACGTGGTCTTCTGGATGGCCTCCCATGTACAATTACACAATGGTCTGTTATTTTAGCGTGTCTGAGTGTCTGGTATTAAATATATCATGTGTGATGTCACAGCCCAGGTGGTTTTAGAATGTGCCATGTCCAGCTCGTTACCATTCAATTTCTTATCAAGACTTGTCTAGACTCCAGGACCATCCTGTTATCCATTTATCCCTGGACTTTATATTGCAGCTTTTTGTTTCTGAGTCTGCTGCTAGCTATGGGCTCCTGTAAGGCAGGGATAGCATGTTATGAACCTTTGAATTTCCTTGGTCTATTTCCAGTGTTTAGCACAGAGTCTGGCACAAATTTTTTTTTATATTACAATAATATTTGTCTCAATGGATTGGATAATTAGCATTGTCACACATTCCCTCCAATGTCATGCTAATTACATAAGGCTTTTTTGAGCCCTATCATGCATCTCACAATTTCCATTTGCTCCTTTGCCTCCCCCATGATGCCACTGTGTAATTTCTTTATCTCAGTATTTGCTCGATTGTCTGCGTGACCCCCGTGTCTGTCCCCATTAGCGTCTTTTACATTAAATCAGATATCTGCATCAGCTCAAGAGGCTCTTTGTAGCTTGATCAGTGAGCAATGGATCAGACAGATGAACGGTTGATTTAATTGGCATGAAATAACCAAGCCATCTGTTCCGTGGAGTTGATCTTTTAAGTGTTACTCTCTTGTCTGCTCTGAAATGTCTTGGTCACTTGGAAAGACCATACATGTCAGGTGGCAGGGCACAAAAGATGGTTGCTTTAAGACAGAGAGCAAGGGCTTAAGGGAAATTGAAGAATTTTATGCTGCTCTCTTTTACCTGGCTTTATCTTTCTTCATAGCACTTATTAGTATCTGCTGTATTACATATTCACTTGTTTCTCTGTCTCTCTCTGTAGAGGCTAAGCACCAAAGAGAGCAGGGACTTGTCCTCTATGTTTCCTGCTGAGGCCAGGGCCTAGAATAGATGACCTACCTTGATTTGGGCACCAAAGAGGTCTGCTCAGCTCCCTCATGGGTTTAATGCCGCTGCAACTTGGTGTTACAAAGATCCATTGGGAATACCAGGTAGATGGAAAGAGGGTGCAGAGAGTGCAGGAAGGAGTCTAAAATCCAGTTTGGCAAGTAGAATGCCTACAGTGAACTCGATTTTTGTGTAGAATGGCCTTGGGATCCAAGGGTCCAATCTACAGGAACAGGGAAGGGAGGAACAGCAGTGGTGTGGGTTGGGGCAGCTTGATGAGGTGGCCCTTGGGAACGTTATTTAACCTTTCTGAACCTGGGTATCCTCCGTAAAATGGGGATAGTATTTGCCACCTTCAATTTATGATGATTAAATGAGATAACGTACATGAAATAATTGTCAGCACTTACAATACTTATTACATGCCAAGTAATATTTTAAGGGCTTTATATATACTGACATAAAACAACCCTCTGAGTTAGGAACTGTTATTATCCCCAGCTTATCCAGGTAGGGAAACTGAGGTATGGAGAGGTGCCCACGTTCTCTTCGCTAGAATGTGGTAGAGCTAGAATTTAAATGAAGGCTGGTTCCAGAGTCCACGAGAGCCCGGTATAGAATTGTAACAATGAGTGTTTCAATCTGTAAATCCCCGACTTCTTCCCACTTGTCTAGATTGCTGAGCTGGCAAGTAAGACAGGATTCAAGTAGGTTATAAAACTGCAAAGCTGGGTTATGTGTCTGGGTCAAGGCAGGTAGCCTGTTCCTACATCTGGGCACAGAGGTTAAAGTGAACTACTAAGGACTTAGGTCCAGCTTCTAAGGGCTCTGGGACAAGACTCGAGTCCAGTGGGAAATGTGCATAGGAATCAGGGCAGAACTGGGTGAACCAGGGGTCAAGCACGGGGAGTATGTGAGTTTGGGGCTCACCAGCCTGAAGATGATACTCTGCCAGGCCAAGCCACCTGACAAGCCACAACCTTGAAGACAATAACCCTGTGGTCAGGCAAGGCTGGGCCCACCCTGTTCTCCACAGCAATAGGTCATCTCTCCTGCCTTCATCAAGTCTGTCTGCTATTTATTCAGCACAATGGCCAAAGCCGCCTTCCTGGGCCAGTAGATTCCCATGGCACCCGTGATTTTGAGAGAGAAGGTGTTCCCAGGGCAGACAAGGATCTAGTCTACAGAGGTCAGCGTGTTTCACGCAAGGAAAAGGAAAACAGCAAAATGTTTTCTTTTCGTCCAATAAATATTTCTGTAGTACTCCGTTGCTGGGCCAAGCACTGTTCTAAGAAAATGGGTGCATATTAACTCATTTAATCCCTTCAAGTACCCAGCATGGTAGGTTCTTTTATCCCATTTACAGTAGATGAGGTCAGGGCTGGAACTGGTTTGACACCCACGGAGCTTCCTTTGCTGGTCCTGATGTCTTTGGAAAGTGTTCCAGGCTCCGTTTCCAGAAGATGCTTGATCCTTTTCCTTTGTTCTAGTCTCTCCCTCCTCTTCCTTCTCAATTTTCAGTGACAACCCTTCCCTCCAGACCTGGTTTTTGTTTTCTTCTATACATCCAAAGCTTTTTTTTTTTTTTTAAAGATTTTTATTTATTTATTGAGAGAGAGAGAGAATGATAGAGAGAGAGCATGAGAGGGAGGAGGGTCAGAGGGAGAAGCAGACTCCCCACTGAGCAGGGAGCCCGATGCAGGGGCTCGATCCCGGGACTCCAGGATCATGACCTGAGCTGAAGGCAATCGCTTAACCAACTGAGCCGCCCAGGCACCCCACATCCAAAGCTTTATTTACCCATTCACACAGTTACTGAACAGCTACCTTGTTGTCACATGCTGTTCTAGGCACCCCCGACCCTGCCTTCTTGGGGTTCAACTTGCGCCGGTGGAGGGCAACAATGGAACAAATAATCACTTACACACCCCCAACTCATCTCAAACAATAGTAAGTGCTACGAAGGAGATAAAACAGACCGATATGAGGGGCGCCTGGGTGGCTCAGTCGTTAGGCGTCTGCCTTCAGCTCAGGTCATGATCCTAGGGTCCTGGGATCGAGCCCCGCATCGGGCTCCCTGCTCCGCGGGAAGCCTGCTTCTCCCTCTCCCACTCCCCCTGCTCGTGTTCCCTCTCTCGCTATGTCTCTCTCTGTCAAATAAATAAATAAAATCTCTAAAAAAAAAAAACAAAACAGACCGATATGAGAGGGACAATCAGGGAAGTCTTCTCAGAGGAGATGATATTTGGGCAGAGATTTGAGTCATGAGAGGGGAGAGATGATATCAGAATGCAGGGGAAGGAGAATTTCAAGTGAAGGAGACCACAGGTGCAGATTTCCTGAGGCGAAGATGAAGTTGCTATGTTCCAGACATGGAGAAGAGGGAGCGCTCTGGGCATGTGGGGTTTGGCATGAGGCAGGATGGAGAGAGGCAGCTCATGAACAGCCTTGTAGAGCACATTAAGGAGTGGGCAGTTGTTTGGTTCTCACTTTTCCATCTTGACTGTATGGCTTACTAACTTCTTCTAGAAAAAGAGGTATAGGGGAGTCTGGTCCCCAAATATAACAGTCCAGCAGTTGGAAGGCTTACTTTCCTCTTCCAAACTTGGCTTATCCAGTCCAGCTTTAAATAGTAGAGGTTAATACTTTTTGCTTGAGTGTAGGCACAAATTTTTCTCAGGAGGACGCTATGTCTGGAAACATCCAACGGTTTATCCAGTTCCTCATGGAAAGCTCTTTAAAGACAGTAAGTTAATTACTCTGTTTAGTAATGAGAATAGAGTTTTATCAAGACTTCCTTTAAGGAGGGATGGTAAGAAGCCCTATATTTGGGAAGGTTGCTGCAAACCCCAATAGGTGGGGTGACCACCAAATATTATGATTGCTGTCACGACTTGGCTGATATTCTATTTGAGAAAGTTACAAATCATGATCATCTCCAATCCTGTGCTTTTCAGTCTCTGGATGCCTCTTGCCATTAGAATCTACCCACTCTTCAGCGTTCCCAGATCCATCAACCCAACTGAGAATCAGACTTTTACAGGAAGCCAAGTTGTGGTTTGTGTTTAAGGAGATGCTGGATCTCATTCCATTGTTCTACGGTTATTCTAGGAGACAAATATATAGAAAGAACACACCACACAGATGCTGCATACAATTCAACCATTCTAGTATACAAATATGGAGAGAGCACATATAAGGAGATCCTAGATCCAATCCAACCTTTCCAACACACATATAAAATCTATTTAATGATATAATAAATATTATATTTATGTAAACATTATCTACATATATCGATCAATATCTATCTGTAGACAGAATACATCCAATCATTCTAGTAGACAAATATATATACAAAGAGAGCACACTAAGAGATGCTGGGTCTACTTCAACTGGTGTAATATACAAATGCACAGAGAGAGCACACTGATGCGCGTTTGCTCTAGAACCTCCAATCCATTCTCCACATGGTAGCACGGGCGATCCCATGAAAACACAAAGCTGGTTACGGATCAGAAGTTACACGAATCGTATAAACATGTAGGGATCAGATGCTAAGAAATCTCAATTTCGTTGCCAGCCAGGGACACCATGGCAAATGGCAGCTTCCATCACCTGGAAATCTTGAGAACTCCTGATCAGGTGGGACTCTGAGTTCGGACAAAACTCCTTTTATCAGGAGTGGCTGGGGCATCATTACTGTTTGACAGCCTGAAGAATTTGTCCAGCCTCATTCATCATGCAATCCATATTGCTTTTAAATGGTATCCCGATACTCTTGGATAAAACTCCAAATCCCCCCCCTCCAAAGAAATGCCTCCAAGTCCCTTGCATCGCACACTAGGATTGACAAAACCTGGTTTTTCTTCTTGCTCACTGTGTCCCAGCCACACCAGCCTCCTTTCCATCCCTTAAAAACATCATGCTCCTCCCTGCCCCCAGGCCTTTGCACGTGCTATGCCCTCTGCCAGGGACTCACAGTAGCTTAGGCTTAATTAACTCTGGTTCTCCTGTCACACATCAATCAAATGTCACTTCTTCCGGGGAGCTTTTCCACACCCTTGAAATACATGGTTTCTTTAAGGGAAGTTTCCTTGTTAGTGCCCTATAGTTTTGCTTTACCACACTTACGTATATTTATTGGTATTGTTCTTTGGTTTTTCTAGAATCTGCTTCCACCACTAGCATGTGGTCTCCATGAAGGAAGTAACTGTGTAACATGCTTTCTTTGCTAGGATATCCCCAGCGTGCAACACAGTGCCTGTAACACAAAAGGTTCTCAACAAATTCCTGCAAAATGCATGAATGAACCTATAGAACGTACTTGTTTGAGTTAAAATCAATGAAATTGGGGAATGTCATTACAAATCCGCTCATTGCTGTGCTCATAGTAGGGGCTCAATAAATATTTGTTGACTGACTGAAAAATGGAGAGGGAAGGAGCGAGAGATGTGGTCCAAACAGGCTTATTGCCCACAGTATCTCCTTTCCAGTTCATCAATTCAGCCACAGGCATCCCATAAACATCTGCATCCACCTGCATCCTGTGGTCCTCTGGGATGCTTTCCAAATTCTGCCTCCAGAATGCACTTGCTTTGTTTTGCTTTCTCTCAGTTGCTGATTATCTGTTTTAGCCCTCGTTCCTTCTCTTTGTATGCTTGGTGGACTTAACGATCCTGTGGCTCTACTCCACACGCTGCCACGGGAAACAAACCCATCCTCCTCTGGGAATCTGATCTCGGCTCTTTTCTCTGTGTTCTGAAGCCTTGGACTAGTCCCATTTCCTTGCTCAACTGCGCTTTAGAGACCACAGTCCAGACCAGAGTTGTTCAAACATCCCTCAGAAGGGGAAGTCAGATGACCATGATCCGCTGTAATTAATATTGCTATTTTGGACATTTAAGTGGTCATGAATTAACTTATAAAACCAGAAAACAGAGTGGCCTGCATTATAACTACACCACCAGGCAGGGCACTAAATCCAGGCCTCTATGCCTGACCAGATGGGCTATTTGTGAATCAGTTACTTTGGCCATTGGCTGCTCCAGGCATTGGCTGGTTATCATCCTCCAAGTGGCCAAATGTGACGGTGGCTTCATTTCCCGGCAGGGTCTTGGCCGTGGAAAGAATGGTGAAGTGCCGGGGAAAGACATGTGTTGGCTTCTTGGGACCAGAGATAGAGCGAGGACCCCCAACCCACATAGCCCCTTGGCATTTTCCTCCCCGGGCTTACTGGTTTCTCTGTGGGCACAGTGGGCCGTCAGGTCTGTGCAAACACTATTCCCAGGCTTGAGCTAGAATCACTTCTTCTTTTCAAAAAGCACATTCCTATTTCTCCAATCTGGACAAAAGCACAGAAGCATCTGATGTGAGTTTCTAAGGCAGTGGTCTTTAATCTTCACTGCAAGGTAGAGCCAGTTGAGAAGTTTAAAAAATCCTGGAGCCCAGCTCCACTCCAGAGCAATGACAAGAGTCTCTAGGCATCAGTGTTTTTAAAACTCCACAAGTGACTTCAGCGCACACCAAGATGGGGAACCACTGATCTCAAACGCAAGCGTACATACGAGTCATCCATCAGATGTATTAGAGCACAGATCCCCAAGCCCCAGCCCCAGAAATTTGGATTCAATATTTCTAGGGTTGGGTCCAGGAGTATGCACGTTACCCAGCTCCCCGGTGATGCTGTTGCTGCCCGTCCACATCCTATACACTAAGTGGCTCTGTTCTAGAGCTTTGCTCCTCGGTGTCTAGTTCATGGAGCAGCAACCTCAGCATCCTCCAGGAGCTCGTTAGAAATTACAAATCTCAAGCCCATCCCACACCTGTGATATCAGAATTCATGTTTTAAAAAGTGCTCTAGGAAACGTATATGCACAATAAGGATTGAAAAGCTTTAATGCATAGAGAGTATCAACATACAGCATCCGGGCCAAAGTTAGCCAGCAGATAAATATTACCTGGCCTGCACAGGATTTTTCAACATTTAGAATTAATTGACAACTTTTAATGATTGGGATTTTTGACTTCTCTTGAAAAATCAGAAGAGCTAGCAACACCGGGCTTCCATTCCCACATGATGACCACTGGGGATGGAATATACACGCTTTAAGCTGCCATGCAGCTACTTCCTTCACTAATGATGTCTGCATGGCGTCTGTAGGCATTTATGTTTGCAGCTTCTAGCTCATGCCCTCACCTCCCCCTTCCTCTGCAGTTGAGAACCACTGCTCCCAAGCGTTTTATCTTGAGCCAGCCCATTTTCTCTCTTTGTACCTCACTCTATCCATCTATAAAATGGAGTGATAGCACCTACCCTGGGTTCTGATCAAGATGAAATGGACATGCAAGGCACGCTTTAAGCTCTACAGCTCCGTTTTCCACCCCTGTTGTGCCTACACCCAGGGTTTCTCGAAGTGTGGTCCCTGGATCTGCAGCAGTAACGTCACCTGGGAACTTGTTAGAGATACAATCTTTCCAGCCCCACCCCAGACCTAAGGGCTCAGTGAATGACCAGGTGTTTCAGGGGAGAGTGGAACTTAGCATGAATTTCCCCAGGATTCAAAGGTCATCACGAGCTCCATAATTTATGCAGAGAAATTTCAATCAAGACTCACGGGTGGCTCAAGTTTTGCAGGTGAGAGAGACCAAGGGAAAAGGTGATTACGTGTAGGATGGAGCTTCCACAGCTCCTTTCCTTGGAATCCCTGACACCTACACCTGTGGGCTCACCTGTGCTCCCATTTGAGCCAATGAGCTGGACCGAGACTTAGTGTCTGAGTAATGCACCCTGAGCCTGGGCATTCATAGACTCATAAGACAGACTACTTTTACTTTCACCACACTGACCTAATGCAGATAAAGATCTGAATGGACAGACCCACACTCAATGCTATAGCCACCTCTCCTGGATTGAGCTCCTCACATCATGTCTCCTAGCCTGAAACTGCTGCCCCATTTTAGACATTGTATATTTGGCACTGGGCCAGCTCTGTGGTGAGGTCATTTTCCTTGACCCCTGCCTCTCTCCCTGTCTACACTGGCTGAATCCCTGGAGTCCCAGGATGCCTCTGACCAGAGCCTGCCTGAGTAATAGCAGAGACTGGGAGTCACATGACTTGCAGGGGAAGAAACTGTGAAGTGATACACAATTTTAAGGTGGGAGAAGTAGCTATAAAGAGAGTTCACACCAAAAACTTCTTTCTCTTCCTTCAAACTAGAACACACATGGAAACAGCAGTGATAGGGAAGGCAGGGAGATAAAATATTTTCCTAACGGTGATGACAAATGTGTATTGGGCTGGATTGCAGAAAGATTCCTTCGGAACTCTTGCTCTGACAGTTTTTAAAGAGGGAGTCAGCAAGAATGACTCAGCCATCTGGGATTCATTAGGTTGAATACTGATGAAAACAGGGTTAGACTATGTAATTTTTCAGAATTACTTCCAAGCAGAGCAATCAGTCATTAACAATAATAATGATATTGATCATAATGATAGCAGTTATCATCATTTGAATGAGAGATACTACTCTTGGTAGCTTCTATATGTTCACTCAGGGGTTAGCAAACTTCTGCGGTAAAGGGCCAGGTATAAATATTTTAGGCTTTGTGGGATACATTGTCTCTGTCACAACAACTCAAGTCTGCCCTTAAGCACAAAAGCAGCCGTAGACAGTAAGTAAACAAACAGAGATGCTATTATGTGGGTATATGTTTTAATAAAACTTTATCTGCAAAAACAAGTGGTGGGCCAGATTTGGCAGACAAACTACAGTTTGCTAGTTCCTGCATTATCTCATTGACCCTCATGATACTGCAAAGTAGATGCTTTTACTATTCCTATCGTACAGATAAAGAAATGGAATCTTGGAGGGATAAAGCAATTGCATGAAATCCCAGAGCAGTAAGTGGTAGATTCAGGATTCCAACTCAGGAGTTCCCACACTGCCGTGTCTGTGTGAACCCTTTCACTTGCAGAGGAGTTCATCATTCTGGATCCCCATATCCCAGATACGGTTCTTTGATTATCTAACAATTATTGGACGATCTCAACATACCTACCATGGCACAGCATCTCGTGTAACTCTCAGGACAGCTGCATGAGATAGGTCCTGTTCTCCCCATCTAGAGCCCAAGGTTCCCAGAGGATATGGTAGGGTTCTCATGTTCCATCTATAGTGAGAAGCTGCACTTGGAGTCAGACTCAGATCTCTCTGAGTCGAAGTTCAGTGATCTTCTCTCCAGACTTGTTATTTCCAGATTTGAAAAATCTTTCACAACTTGTGATTTACCAAAGTAGTACATGTCTATTGCACAGAAATTGGAACAACTATAATGATAAAGATGATGACAAAGAATCACTCATGATCCACCATCCCAAAATAACCTCTGCTACCAATCTGATGCTTTTTCCCCAAAATGATCCATGCTCATTCTCCCAGACAGTTACATACTAAATGAAATATTTGATACATCTGTTTTTTTCTCACATTAAGATGGGGAGGTTTTTCTTGTCTTATAAAATTTTAATAAAATCACTATTTTAATTACTACAAAATTTTCCATCATAGGATAGACCATAGTTTTTAACAATTTAGATACTTTCTATTTTTTTCTATTATAAATGCTTTGGTTACCTTCTTGTACATAAATCACTGTCTGAATCTCCATTTATGTCCCCAGGGTAAATTTCTAGAAGGAGGATTATTGCTCCAAAGGCTACTAATTATTTTTAAACTTCTTTAAAGATTGGACTTTCTAGAAATATGTGTTGATTTCCATTCCCCTCCACAGATCAGATATACCTAACCCCAAATCAGCATGATTTCTTTTTTAATTTGAAATTTTTGTGGATTAAAATGTTACAGTTCTACTTTGATTTTTTATTAAGTAGCTTTGGGGTTTTCTTATTGATTTGTCAGAGTTCTTCCTATATTAAGGACATTAATTTTTTTTTCCTGGCAAATATTACTCCCTGGGTTTTTACCTTTAAAAGGAAAATAAACTCATCTCTATTTACTTGTCATCTTATTCGTAACAAAGGATCCTCAGATTGTGAGCATTCAACATATTCAGCAGCAAGAGTAGTAACAACAACAAATGCTTCTTCCAGTAGAATTTGCCAGGTGGCTGGAAATGACAAGCAGAGAGGTTCAGCTGCAACTCCCAGATTTCTGATACAGACCACAGACTATGTTACCTCAGGGTAGAAATCAGTCCAGACAGGAGGCAGCCAGAAGGTACAGAGAGGAACTTGTGAGGCTGATTGTAAGCCCTGAGCAAAAGGCTGCCTTTGTTCTGCAAACAGCCTCAAGGCACTCACTACCTCACCATTCTTCAAAATGAGTACAAGGAGGTGAAAAACAACATCACGAAAATGTTATTTAGAAGACTATGAAATTGAAGACTGGTAAGAACTTCATTTTCATACTTTTTTGGTAAATGTAGAGAAAAGAAAAATGCTTTGAGGTCTGACATGTTCGCCCCTCGATCCTCAAGCGTATTGCATTTCGAGGGAAAAATAATTCTTGATGTCAGGCAAATCCCTTCTTTGGATACAATAACATTTCTTTCTAGATATTAGAATGGGCAAGGGCAGTATTTCTCAATCTTGGCACTAACGGCATTTTTGGGTGAGGTAATAGTCGGAGACAAAAGAAAGAAAGAGAGAAAGAGAGAAAGAGAAAGAAAGAAAGAAAGAAAGAAAGAAAGAAAGAAAGAAAGAAAGA